>NC_081562.1:58287152-58548020 GCF_022355385.1 Mustela nigripes
TTTTTAAGATTTTATTTATTTATTTGACAGAGAGAGATCACAAGTAGGCAGAGAGGCAGGCAGAGAGAGAGAAGGGGGAAGCAGGCTCCCTGCTGAGCAGAGAGCCCGATGGGGGCTAGATCCCAGGACCCTGAGATCATGACCTGAGCCGAAGGCAGAGGCTTTAACCCACTGAGCCACCCAGGTGCCCCAACCTTGCCCAACTCTTATACCACTTATTTCACACCTAATTCTTCTCCTCAGCAGGCATCAGTGTGAACCACCACATCTTTGTGGGGTTAGGATTCTCCCACTGCCTAGAATGGGATCACATCCTTTCCATCCTGGAAGATAGTCTTTCAGCTATAGCAATTCAGCTCAGGCATCACTTCTTACCCATCCTACCACATTTCCTGGCCAATCCATGCCATCATAAAAGGGATCCTTGAGAGTTCTTATATTTTTGCAGGGATTAAATATAATACTGTATTTAAAGTATTTAGCACAGTTTCTATAAATACTAAATGGCTATCATTATGTATTACAATAGTTACCCTATGCTGAGAAATGATATGATATGGAGAGACTACCCAGCTCCCCTACTCACTAGTTCTGTGGAACTAGATAACTTACTGAACCTCTCTGTGTGAGTTTTCTTACTCATGAAACAGGTACAATAATAGCTCCTACCTCACAGGTAGTTGTGAGAGTTGAAGAAGTCTGTACAGGAAAAGCATTTGGTACCTGCCACTTAGTAAGTATTCTGAAATGTTAATTATGCTGGTGGTGTATTTTTAAAACATTTTTACCATAAATTTCAAATATATGGAAAATTGGAGACAATAATATAATGATTGCCATGTGATGAGCTCCCAGTTCTAACAGTGATCAAGTTTGCCATTATTATTTCACTTATCTACCCCTCTTTTGTCTAGCTATTGTCCCTAGAGTAAGTTAAAGCAAATTCCAGACATCATATCAGTTCACCTTCAAATGCTTCCCTAAAAAATGACGACTTCTTAAATTGAATCATAACACATTTCACCCTCCCCACACCTTCCATCTACATCTTTGTAGTTCCTACAATCTTTCATTGAACTTAATTATTTTCTTGTATTTCCATCTGGGCTCTGAATCTTTGTGAACAGTGGTTCTGCTTGAGTCATTTTAGATTCTACTCTCTGACTAGAACATAGGAGGAGCTCAAAAAATACACTTTTTAAAAAGGGAGAGAGAGGGAGGGAGGAGGGGAAGGAAGGAAGGAAGGAAGGAAGGAAGGAAGGAAGGACAGACAGAAAATGGCTCACATAACAATGTAAGATGGTTGATGTTCAAAGATACAAGACAGTACACGTAATGCCTAATCAACAGTAAGAACCAAACACTGTGGTCCAAAAGAAAAGATTCAAAAAAATCTATGTATAGGAAGGTTTGATTTGCAGGTAAGTTGTTAATTCATTGCCTGGGCCAGGTAGGGAGGAAGAAAACAAAAATAAAAGAGTGTGTTATTCTTTATCACCATGGTGCCAAAGTATTTATTCTGGAATCTGTATCTGTTTCCCACTTCCAATAATTTACATTACTTATCAATTCTGCAGGACTACTCTATTCAGTGCTTTGTGATATCTAGTGTGAAGAAAAGAGTGTGCAAATTTCAAATATCAGATCATCTCGAATCAAATTCTAGCTTGACATTTACTAATTCAGTGATCTTGGCAAGTCACTTTCTGTCAGAAGTTGGAGGAGGGGCTGTAAAGTATCCCCCAAACTGAGAAGGCACTTGGAGAGCAGAAAATGAAGCAGGACACCCCATAGAGTCTACAGTTTTCTTCAAGGTAACTTACTGATTGGGGATTGGGCAGTTAACCATGCTGCGCAACTGTTCTCCACAGAGTCCAGCCCTCAGTCCACAGATTTTATAGAGTGAAGCATGTGCAGAGAGTGCTGTGGTGAGATCCAAGGGTCTACCATTTAACAGACCTGTGGGGCCACCTGTGAGGCAGGAAGGTGAGAGAGGAAACTATGTTACCTCTACTAACTATCTAAAGAAGTTGAGGGAGGACCAGAGTGAGCCTTCCTGCATTCTGGTCAGGGCGTACATGAACCTCCAAGGGGCCTGGAACTTGTAACCCTGAGGCAATTCATCACACAGACATGAACAAGATGGAAGGCCAAAGACAGAGTCAGTATTATCAGCATTCTTACACCTTCCGTGCCTCAGTTCATTTTTGAAGTAGGCAAGTATCAGCACTACCTCATGGGATTGTTGAGAATACATACATGGTAGACTTAGAACCATACTTGATTCGTGATTTCTTTTTTATTTTGGCTGATATTATTACTACCTAGCTATAAGAAAACAATGAAAGAAATGTGAAGATTTCCATTTAAGAATGATTCAATTCAAGATACTTTTTGTGCCACAGAGTTGTTAAACAAATCTTGCAGCAATTCTAAAATAATTTAGCCCAGGGAGCTGGATTTGGATATTGCCAAACCAGGGAATTAAAATATTTGTTGGTTGTCATTCACTCTTAATTCTGTCTAATGTGATTGCAAAGAGGAAAGAGAAGAAATTGCCACCACATGAAATGGATTTTCACTTTTTTAAAAAACTTTTTTTTAACTGTTTTTCAAGGCAATCAACACCTTACCCATGGACCAACTGTGTACTTATTAAGGTGGTGAGTTGGTGCAAATGTGACTTTATAATGAATGAAATAGCAAAAAGTACCTTGAAAAAGAATTATACTAATTGTATTATATATAATTGAGTGTATACTATGTGCCAACTATTTTATTATTTGATTGAACCAAGTAACACTGCCAATATTTGACATTTTTAATCTAAGAAAATGGCCATGGAATAAGGCTCAGTCTAAATACGTCTTTCTATTCTTCCAAATCACAGCATTCTTTTTTTTTTTTTTCCCCCACAAAGGACATCAGGGCTTAGAAAGATTAGGTGACTTGCCAAAACCACAAGGTTATAAAGAGAACAGCATGGGGATATAAGCCCAGGCTTTGGGGATCATCTCATTAGTGGCTAATTTCAACATCCTTTGCATATTTCCTGGTCATGTGAATAATACAACATGTAAGAAATATTTGTTATAGTAAATGAGAAGCTAGGCAAAATTAAATATTTAAAAGAAGGTAAATACTTAGTGATTAATCAAAGGTAATACAAAGCCTGCCACTGTGTTAGCAGAACGTGTGGATTAAAGATGTGAATCCCATGTTACATAAAACCAAAGAGCATTTCTCTTCCATGTAATAATGAGATAATTACCATCCCTTGATTTGTGTACCCTATTGTATATCCTCTTTCTAAATTCTAAAAGGTTATGCTCATAGTGAAATGCAAAGGGAATTTATTATTTGTTTGCTTGACAACAAAGAGGGGCAGCGAGAAAGAGAAAATATTACACATTCAAGGAGAGAATCATTTTAGAGAATTTGAAGCAAAGATTCGGTGCAAGGCAGGGTCACCTGGTGGAAAGTGCCCCCGGCTGAGACACAGGAGAGCACAGCTCCTGACCTACTTCCCTCTAATTGCTGTGAACCTCGGGTAAATCCCTCTCCTTTTGGAGGCCTCTGATTCTACTTATCTGAAATAAGATGGCTGGACTAGATGCTCTCCAAGCTTCCTAGAGTTTTTAAAATTTATTGATCTTGTAAAATCAGACCATTAATTATCTTTTAAGTTTATGCTTTGCAAAGTGTTAAGATGGAAGAGATAAAATGGTAGAACACAAACATTAGTTTCTGATCGGAAAAATTTTCCATATTTAATTATAGTTTATTTCGGGGCGCCTGGGTGGCTCAGTGGGTTAAGCCGCTGCCTTCGGCTCAGGTCATGATCTCAGAGTCCTGGGATCAAGTCCCACATCGGGCTCTCTGCTCAGCAGGGAGCCTGCTTCCTCCTCTCTCTCTGCCTGCCTCTCTGCCTAACTTGTGATCTCTCTCTCTGTCAAATAAATAAATAAATCTTTAAAAAAAAATAATAATTATAGTTTATTTCTTGTAAAAGTGGACACAGAGATGGGTTATAGTAAAACCAATATTGGACTAGGGCATGAAAAAACCTGGAAATTACTAAATACTTGAACATTTTTGGAAAATCAAATATTATTCAATATTCTCTCTATACACCCAATTATACTACTTGCTGAAGCACTGAGTGCAAACATTTTGATTCATTCAGGTCTATAACATAATTTGGGGGACCTAGAAGTTTTGTTCTATTTTGTTTTTACAAGCGTGCAAGGACATCTGAGCTTTATTTGGTTTTAGAGTTGCTTCTTTGCTTTCGACATCATGCTAGTAAAAGAAAGTAATGGGATAATCATAGGTTCGCTCATATCCATTGCTTCTGCCTGTCAATATCCTAATTACTTCTCTAACCCACTTAGATGACTCAGAGCCAATGCCATGAATACTGATGCTAAGAGATAATGCCAGGGAGACAACTTATCATAGTTCCATCCTGTCTTTCTGCTTTTACCCTTCCTCCAGCTGAGACTTTAAGGGCACAGTTAGAGCAGTCTGGTCATCAAAAGGGAATTCATTAGCCTTTTAAAATATGACAGCCTTATAGAATAGAAAACCTACAAAAAGAAGCACCTCGGACTTGCTGGACAGCATCTCCAATTATCAGCATTTTTTTCTGGCGCTTTAAGTTGTAACTGAATATTCTTAAATAAATATTGTAGGAATATGGGGTAGAACATATGTATTAACTTTTCAGTAAAATATATTCTTATTTATTTATATACAACATGCTCTATTTTAAATTTTATATTTATAGAAGATCATCATTCAGATATTTGACAGGATAGGTTTTTTTTTTCTGAAAAAGCTTTTCCAAACCAGAGTATAAAGACAAAAATATTAAAAAGTGACATTGATTGATGGTGAAAATATCCTATTTTCTTTTAACATTCAACAGCTTTTACATTCTATGATTATGGCTGCAGTAGGAATGGATTTGTTAAAGACTGTGGAATCAAATTATAATTATCCATGAAAATAGAAAGGAAGTCTTTTAAAATAAATATTCAGTTATCACTAGCAAAGATATCATTAAGTCTCTACAATGCTCTGGCCTCTACCACATGTAGAAAAATAAACTAGGAAGAGCCTTGTTCCTTAAGGAGCTTACAGTCTTTTGGGAGATCCACACACAGAAAGATAAAGCAACAGGAAGATGGTGAGCAACCATCATTGATATATGAACAACAGCACCACAAAATAATGGGTGCATGGAAGAGGGGACTCTCTTCTGAGACCTAAGGAAGGTACTCCAGAAGAGAAAACATCTAAGTTTTCTCTCAGATGTCTCTCAGAGTCTATTGCCAGAGTCAGTCTATTGCCAGAGTCTCTCAGAGACTATTGCCAGGTGAAGAAGCAGAAAGAGGGCATTTCCACCAGAGGAGACATCCACAGATGCGATGGAAGTATGTGGAGTGTTTAGGGAGTGGTGGCTAGGCCAGGGCAGCTTGGGTGTAAAGGTGAGCCCATGTCCCGCTGGGCAGACCATTCCATGCAAATGATTGTCACTCCACAGGTCCTGGTCTCATCCGGGAGACTAGATAGATGTCCCTCTCCTCCCCTAGGCAGCAAGGGCTTCCTTCTGAAGCTGCAGTCATTTCACTTATGTTTAAGTTTGCGTTTTCCCAATCACTAGAGATTATAAAAAGGTTGGACCACTTGGCTTTCATTTTTCTTTGATATATCTCTTTCATCCATTTTCCCCAAATTGCTGTTTGCTTTTTGACATCTAGAAGCTCTTTACAAGTCATGTTTGCCATTTTTATGTTTGGCTTGTGCTTCTCCAGCATTTTGCTAGTTTGTTAGTCTGTCCATGATTTTATCCTGTACACGTGCTTTATTTTTCTAAGTGTGGTGAACACACACTTACTATGACAGGTCCTCCTGTGGGCCATGCCTCACCCAGCCCCACGAGCTGCATGGCTCCTGCCCTCTTTAACCCTCATTCCTCTCCTGCCACCCATCTAGAGTCCAGCCGAGTCTAAAAGCAGCCTTGTGCCTTCAACATACCTCTCCTTTCTAACTCCTCTCCTTCAACCACAATTTTATCTTGAAATATTCAATAAAGAAAGAAAAACCAGGTGTGCTGGGGGAAAACAAAAAAGTTAACACATTTACTCTTCATAATAACTCTAGGTGGAAGTTACGAATATTCCCAGATTACAAGTAAGGAGGCTGAGCCACATCATGAGAGGTTAATAACTTGGTGTGCGTGAGGCCAGGAAATGTTCCAGAGCACAGCCTTTGAGCCTATGCTATCCTGCTTTCTTTAAAATTTGATAGATTTGCAGTTCATTTGGTGCACAATCTGAATTAGAGGTCTTTTCCCTCGAATGTGACATCATTTATTGTACTAGCCACTCTTTCCCAGACTGATTTGAAATAATAAACTTATTCTAAAATAGATGTTGGTATCTACATGATTTCTTTGTAGCTCCTTGATTCTGTTTCTTCCTTCACTGCTACCGCATTGTTCCAATTGTGACTTTACAGCACCGGTGCTGTTAAATATTAGAGTAAGTGTCCTTTTTTAAAAAATATTTGTCACTCTTCCCATGCATTTACCCTTCCAAAGAAATGTAGAGAATCAGCTTCTTCAATTCTAGATTTTTTTTTTTTTGGAGGGGGGTGGATCGTAACTTGTGATGTAATGTACTTTTAAATTAATTTGAAGACAAAGAGCATCATCAAAATGATTATCTCTTTCATATAACAATACGTTGGTTTTCCATTTATTGAGGTCTTTCTTATACATCACAGCATTTTTATACTTTTCTTCTGAAAGGTCTTACACAATATTTGCCAAACTTATTGCTGAGTTTTTTTCACTGTTTTCCACTTTTAATGAAATCTTCAATTCCATTAAAATTTCTAATTGGATGCTGCTGATGTGTGGAAAAACTATTAATATTTGCATGTCTTATATATAATCACCATATTAAATTCTTATCTTAGCTCTAGTAGTTTCTTAATTAGAATTTTTCTTAGTCATACCTATGAAAATTTTTACCTTATCCTTTTTCTGCCGTATTTGTATTTTTTAATTATATTGTCTCCTTTTTTATGTATATAATGAGAACTCTTGGTGATAATATTCTTAATTTTCTAGGTCCTGGTTTTAACTGAAATGCTTCCAATGCTTCATCATTAAGATGTTCTTACACAGAAGTTTCGTTTTTATTCCTGGAGTACTTTATCCACTCTCACGTTTAAATGCCACTTTATCCAGTCCAGGACTTCAGGTTCCCAATCCTTTGTCTCAACTTTTTAGATCTTTCCAAATGTAGCATCCTGTGTTTCAGAGGAGAAGTCTGATACCATGTGAGACTCGTTCCACTGTGGTTCACCACAGCTTTCTGTGCTAGCTTCTAGAATTGTTTTATCCTTGGAGTTCAAAGATTTTACCTTTCATCTAAACCTATGTAGATTGGGAGTTAAGGTGGCTAGACAAAGTATCAGACACCCAGACTAATTTAATTTCAGATAAACAGGTGTGCCTGGGTGGCTCAGTCATTAAGCATCTGCCTTCGACTCAGGTCATGAAAGCCGCACATGGGCCCCCTGTTCAGTGGGAGGCCTGCTTCTCCCTCTCCCGTTGCCTGCTTGTGTTCCCTCTCTCACTGTGTCTCTGTCAAATAAATAAATTTTAAAATCTTTAAAAAAATAACAATTTCAGATAAACAATGAGTTAAAACTCTCTCTTTCTGTCTCAAATGTATTTTTATTTGCTAAATCTAATGGCCCTTGCAGAATATTTATTGTCATTATTATTATTTTTACTTTATTATTCTTTGGCACTTTGTGAGCCTTTTGATCTAAAGTCTTTTTCATCTCAGAGAAATATATTTTTTATTATATCTTTGACACTTTGTACTGTGTCAGAAAATTGGTTCTTGAAATGCTTGGGTATATTGAATATAGTGTTACCTTTATCCCCCAGACAAGCTGTTCTTAATTTGGTTGTGTATCTCAGGTTCTTAGATGTTCACGTGATAAAACAGAACCAGAATGGTGGGTGTGGTTGGAGGTTTTTCCTTTAGTCTCTCTGTTCTTGTTTTTTGGGGGAAAAAATGGATACTGAATACCCTGAATTAATTCTCTATTTCCCATAATTTTTCTATTAAATTTATATTTTTGTCTTTTATGTCTTATTTTGGGAGATGTTGTCAGCCAAATTATTTTTATCATTTAGATCCTCCATTCAAGTGCTAAGTTTTAGTTTCATGGTTTTAATTTCTAAGAATGTTTTCTTCATCTTGGATTATTCCTTTGTCATAGTAATTTGTTCTTCTACTGTGACTTTATAAATTCTCTTTTGTTACATTATTTTGGATTCCTCCAGGATTAATTCTGTTTAATCAGCTTTCTCCTTATACATGAAGGCGTTGGTTTCCCTCAAATTCTGGTAGCCCTTGGTTATCCATTCTTATTTTTACACACTCCACTCATGTTTGTAAATGAAGGATTGGGTTTATCAATATAGGTAACATGAGTGGTTCTCACAATAGCTGTTAAAAACCTGCTTTGCAATAAATCTCTCCCCTGAATAGGAGAGGGAAATTTAGGGTTCTGGAAATTAGGTTTGGGGATGGTGGATTTCTTTCCTTATATAAGCAGGAGGAGGCAGAAAAGTTGGACCCTTTCATTACTGTCAAAGCAAGTGTTCCTCTGGGTAGCACTTTTAAGATCAAGAGCTTTAACAAAGGACCATGTGAAATTTAAGAAAACAACAACACTGTTTTTAGAACAAGTTGATTTGGAGCCATTACTACAAATGATCACATTGCCAGGGTGCATGATTCTCAAAATAACATAGTGATCCTTAGCCACACTCATTGTGTGCCCAGCATTGTCTGCAAAAGACAGGGGAAGGCAGAATGGATCATACATGGTGCTATTTTCCATCTGTAGGAGTAAAATCTCTTCTCTTATTTGGATATTCAACAGAAAATAATTAGTGGTCAAATGTAAAATACAGAAACCTGCTATAAGACCATTCAGTTTCTTATAAAAGGGTTACATATAGTTTATAAAAAATAAAAAATTAAAAAAAAAAAAAAAAAAGAAGTAGAGCCAAAGTTCTGAAAAAAGTGTGTTTGCACTTTCAAATATTTTGCTATCAAAGTTTGGATTATGCCACATTTTTAAACTATACGGTGCAGGTTACCTGCTTTGAGGATTAAAACACACACAAAATATTTTAAGTTTAAATTTTCTTTCTCTCAAGCAACTACTTTCCTTCCTAGTTTTTGTCTTTTTTTTAACAAAGTTTTCCAATTCAAAATACATTCTGAGTATATATCTGAAGCAGAGATGGTGCTTTGCGATGTCAAAGAGGAGAAACCTTGCATCTTTCTATTTGCTATCCGTAGGGTAGGACTGTCCCACCTATATATGGTTCAAAAATGAAGCTCTAGCCATCACTCTACATTCTAAGCACCAGAGGGGAGGAGGAGGATAGAAAAAGATGAAAGCCACATGCTGCTTGTTTTTTAAGGAAATTTCTCAATATCTACCTTGAACTTACTGCCACTGAAAGGAATTTAGTCACATGGCACACCTTGCTGCAAGGAAGGCTGGGAAATGTAGTCCTTATTTCAGGTGTCCATGTCCCCAGTTCAAAATCAATGACCTGTGTTCCAGATTCAAGGAAACTAAAGAGACATGAGGACTAAATGCATGTGTGATTCTGAATAAGATTCTAGACTTGAAAAATAATTTACTATAGAAAAAAATATTGAGATCATGGGTAAAACTGAAATATGTGCTGAGTTTTACATAATAGTATAGTGTCAATATTAAATGTCCTAAACTTGATAACTATGTTGTGGTTATATAAGAGAATATCTTTCTTATTGAGTAAATATACACATGTTAAGAAGTGAGAGAGGTTGTGATTTATGGAATTTACTCTCAAATGGCTTAAGTTTTTTAAAAATGCATTTTGTAATAAAATTATACATATATGGATGGATAATAAATATATATAAGAAGATTATATAAATGGATGCATAGATTGATAGATAAAGATGATAACGATAGATAAAACTAGATAAAGATGGACAGACAGAACAAATAAACAAGGCAATAAACAGACAGAACAAATAAAGCAAAATGCAAAATGTTAATGACAGGTAAATATAAGTAAACAGTCTCTGGGATTTCTTTATACTATGCTTGTAACCTTTATATGAGTGAAAATTATGTCATAATAAAAAAAGTTTTTTATATCAAAGGTTCTAAGAAAAACTTATTTAGGTTTAGGTTTGACTTAATGCCACAGAAAACACAAAGAGCTAATGCTTCAAATAAGCAAGAAGTTCACATCTTACATAGGTGTGCCCATCTGAGCCTGGAATGGCGCCTCCTGGTGCCAAGAATGCAGACTCCTTCCATCTTGTTTCTCCATTCATGGCTCCTATTTTCCCCGTCACCTCAGGAGCCAAGATAAATGCTGGAATTCTGGCATCTCAGCCAAAAGAAAGGAGATAACTGGAAAAACAAACAAACAAACAAAACACATTCCTTTCTTTTCAGAATACTTTCAAATAGTTGCACTTTCCTCTTACATCCCAGTAACCAGGAATTGGTCCTATAACCATATATGGCTGCACCATATATGCAACCTTACTTCTCCACATTCATACACTCACTAAAAATCAGGGGTTATTGTAGAAATTGGATATTGAAGATAATGAGGAGTAGCTGACACCCCATCTGAATGGGTTTTCTTTTTTTTAATCTCTTGAAGCTTCCATTTGTTTATCCATTCATCCATTCCAAAGATATCTCTTGAGTGCTTAACATGTACCAGGCACTGCACTAGGATTTGAGATAAGACGATGAGAACGGACACATATTCTAAAGTCTAAAGGATGGCTGAGGATAAATTATTCAAAGAAGGGCTGAAGCAGAAAGACCAATTAGAGAAAAGAGCATAAGTACAAGTCTCAAGGTGGAAGGGAGAATATCCCAGTTAAGAAACCAAAAGATCTGTCTGGTTGGAATGCAGAAAGCCAGATGGTAAGTGGGAGGAAAAGAACTGGAAAGATTATCAAGGTTAAAGTAACGTGGGAACTGAGGTAGGCTCATAAAGTTACTTGTGTAATAGGAATTCCGCAAAGGATTTGAGGCAGAGAGCAACACGATCAGTTTAATAATTGGAAGGATTTTCTGAGTACAGTGTAGACAACAGTTTGGAAGAGTGCAAGAAGATAATAAACTTTAGAAATCCATGCAAAATAAGAGAGAAGGAAATCTGGGCAGAATCAAGACATGTTCAGGAGATAAAAACCTCAGGACATGATCATTTTGATTCTGTAAGAGAGGGAGCATGAGGGGGGAAAAGAAGTTGAAGGTGACCCCACATTTCCAGATTGTACATTTCTAGATGGATGGTGAGACATTTCCTGACACAGGGAAATACCAAATAAAGATTGCATTGGGGGCAAGGTGTTGATTTTCAGTTTGTTTTAAGAGCCTTGAGTTCGAAATATCTTTCAGACATCTGAACAGGTATTTCAGGGAGGCAGTTAAATACACAAGTCTGCTGCTCAGAGGAAATGTCAGGACTAGAGAAACAGATTCTAGAGTGTTTGGCACATGGATAGTTGGTAACAAAAACCACAATCCCAGATGAGATCACCTGCAGAGATAACAGGAGAATTTAGAGCTTGAATATTAAAAAAAAAAACAAAAAACACAACAACAACAACACCATAAACAGCAGGCAAAAGGAGGGTGGCAAAGGAGACAGTGGAATGGCTGGGCAAGTGGAAGCTGAGTCAGAAGTTTGTAGTGTAGTAGAAACAATGGAGGAGCACTTGGGAACACTAAGCAAAATCCCATTCTGCAGAGCGATCAAGGAAGACAAGGCCAGAAAGTCAAATTTCAGACAAGGGGGTTCTGAAATGTTACTGCAAGGATAAGGGGTGACAAATACCTCTTCAACTCATTGGAGTGGGGGGTGGGTGTTTTGTGTTAATATGGGGACCGCTCTGAAGATGATTCTCCAATGATCCTAGTAAAGACTTAGCTTTGTTGAGGACTGCATTCCACAGAATAAATGGAAATAGTAAAGTCATTAGTTTTTTTTAAACCACTCAATATTTTAATGTTGGTTTCAATAACACAATGTTTAATCAATTTATGAATTTCCTGTCACTCAGTTCCCTTAGGGACACTGTCTGGATAGCACATGAGACTCTAAAAACCAAAATCAAGGCCCACTAAAACTGCCTTCAGTCTCCCAAAGAGTGGAACTGGGTTTGAGAGAGGGGATTGTACAGTCATCCCTCATCATCTCAGAAGGGATTAATTAGTTATTTCACTTACATTGGAAGAATTTGGCTTCAAAAACTGTACCTTTTTACAATAAGGAGCCATGTTAAGTGATCCCTTCTTATAATTAAAATATTTTAGTGGGTGAGCAACATAACTGCTAATCTAAGACCTATAGTTATTTTAACAAGCCATTACAATTGTAATGGTTCTAGTAATTGTTATCATTCAACAAAATATCATTCAACAAAAATCTTTTTCTTTTTCAAAAAAAATATTTTATTTATTTTGGGGTGCTTGGGTGGTCCAGTCAGTTATGCACCCAACTCTTGGTCTTGGCTCAGGTCTCTGTGTACCTAGACAATGGATCCTTCTTTTCACCAGTTTTCACAAAAACCGTTTATTTGCAAATGAGTCCTTTGGTAAAAATGTCCTTCACAGAATTATTCCCTTTATTTCTACTACAAATCCTATGAAATTTTAGCATAACTGCTAAAGACTGCAAACAATTGAGAAATTATTGCCTTATCAGGCGAAAACAGATATAGCCCCAGATGAAATACCTTATATTCAAATGCATGAATTGCCCATTTCAAATCCAATTTCAAAATACATGTTGGCCTCTATTCAGCATTTGGGTTTTGATTCACAAGCAACAAAGTACCTGAATGTAAATTGATTTTGGTGGCATATCTTTCAAGTAATGGTAAAGCAACTGAGGGCAAGTAAGTGCTTTCTTTTCTCTCAAGTAAATAGTGAAGTCACAAAGATCAATATTTCCGGGAAAAGGGGGAAACCTTTCGTAAGGGGTCTGCAAATCCACTGAGCATCAAGCATTGTTCACAGAAACATAAAAGCTATTACTGGTATCACCTGCTTTTCAAAAGTTCACGCATTACCCCTTTGCTTTTACAAAAGACCTACATTCGTACCTGTTTTCGCCATCCAAAAGAAATTTGAAGAGAATTTTCACTCTTACAGGAAAAGGTAGAAAGCAAAAATAGCATTAGGTGTTTGTTGGTAGAGACAGCTGGGGCCCCCCAATTTTCTTCCCCAGGAGTCACCCTGAGTATCTCAGCATCAAGCCAACAGAGCTTTGAACGGTGTCTGTGAGCATCTCCCTTTATTTTGTGCATCCATTAGCAAGATGTGTCCTGAGGTTGCAGAAAAGCCTATGAGAGGTTATTTTGGTCCGGGAATGCTGAAAAAAAATTTTTTCCCTATAAATGAATGCTAATTGCTTCTCCACTATGCGATTTCAGGTTGCAAAAGGTTTCAGAGGCATGCTGTGCTTTTGGATAGGAGGGAAACCAGACTTCGTTGGTTCTCCCCAACTTGCCTGCCCTAAGATGAGAAGCTCTGATTAGTTTGTTCAATCACTACAGGCACAGAGCATCCCCCATCTTCATACCTTGTAGATGGGAAGCTGAAATGAGGTTATTGATCTTCTCAACTATGAGAGGACAAGAGTAACTGTAACCATGAAAAATAGACCTTTCAGAAGTCTGTGAACTTAGCCATTCAAATAATGGCTCATAAGGCATGATTTGCTATGATTTGGGATAATTTTACAAAACACAATTTTCTGCTCTCTTAAAAACAAATGCAAAGAGAAACGAAAAATTTTTGTGTCTCCCAACCGACATGACACATTCATTCTCTGCTTGGTCAGTGTTTTGTCATTCTTTCAAAAAGAATTTATTTATTAATGTCAACACCAATGCAGCTTTGCCCTGCATGGGGCATATATCTGTTGTTTTTTCGAAATTTCAGCTGAGGTTGACTATAGTTTCTTGGGAAATGAATAGCAAAGCATCTCTTTTTCTTCTTGGCAATCTCTTGACATAATTCTATTTTACCTCCATCAACTTTTCTCTTTTTCTTAGATTCCTTATGTTTATATCACCACTCTTTGTTCTCTCTGATTCAGAATTTCTGAGAAAGCCTGGCCTGGAGTAACCAGCATTCCAAGGTTAGAAGAAATAACCAGTCCCTAGCGAGAAATGATGGCTCAGTCACACGAGTAGCCATATACCTGTTTCCCAAATACTAACCCATATAACCCCTTATCTTCATTGATATATCATGGGAAATATTCCCATCAGCCAGCCATTGGCTCAGACTATGATTTCTGGCCCAGGAAGTTCTAGTCAGACTACCTAGATTGGTCTCAGTTTTTTGAGTTATCAATTGTAAAAGACCAAGGTTACCCTCTTCCCTACCCCCAATCTACATGAACCACTATTTCATCAGAAATAAGCATATGGAGAATTACATTAAAGCAGACGTATAAAATCAAGCCCCGATTTGGTTTTTATTATTACATGTCAGCAGATATACACTGTCCTTGGGCCAAAAACAACTTCAGTGTTTACCCTCAACTGATGTGCTTTCTTTGTCCCAGATTATCAATACACAGTTTCAGACTGGCCCAGTCTACAGACCACTCTGGGTGGTAATGACCAAGATGCCTGAGAGAGCTAGTTTCACTCTGGACTCTGTAATTGGCAAACACTCTAAAGTTTTAATCACCTGAAAGCGGAATACGATCGTGACTTAAAACTAATGCAGACAGAGAATATGTATTGATGGACAGAGATTTTCCCATGTATTGATTCAGAAAGGCATGTCATAAAGCAGTATGAGCTCATTTTTATTAAAGAACAACTCTGCAGTGAAGAGTCAGCAAGTGTAGAATGGCAACTTCTGGGTGATAGACGTATGACTGATTTTTTTCCTTTGTTTAATTTTTGTTATTTATTTGACCTCATTTTGGTATCGGGATCATGTATGTCTTTTACTTACATATTAAGACTCATGGAACTGATTATTTTTTTGTTGTTGGTTACCATTTGTCCATTTGTTCAGTATTTTTGAATTTCAATTCAGGGCCTATTACTGTGTCTCAATATGCCATGGAAAGTGGCTGGCTTGAGGCCCCCGTAAATACGGGACACAGTCATAGAGGTGACAAAATATAGGTGCCCAAATGGAAGGGTTGAAGTTAATTGGAGTTTTTATTTTCATAGCATCTAGTTTCAAAGATGTATTTGGTTGAAGAGTAGCGATTTCATAGGGCTTCGCTTAACACTAAATGGAATTACATCTACGCAGGTTTTCCTCACCTTCTTCTGACCTACCATTGATCACATGCCCATAACAAATGGATAATTGTTACTTTTCTTTATTTCACAAAATATACTGTGGTACCGCCATTTAGGGGGAAAAAGAAGTTTCACTAAAATGAACCAACTTGGACTGATATCAACAGCAGGTTTTGCAAATTTCTTGGTTTCTGCATTGTAAGTTTTCTTCAATAAATTAATCCTTATCTCCATAGGGCAGGCTTTTGACATGTCTGGAACAAAACTCAGCCAAATGTCAAAATAGGAGGGACAGAAACAGCTCAACTGAAACCTATCAGCCAAATCCAACTTAGAAGAATTTATTTATCTGGGACAGAGAGCACTTAAGAAATTGATATTGGCAAAGTGGAACTTGTGGCATATTAATAAAAGACACTACATGCATAGGTTTTTAAAATAATAAATCCTCTAGCCCTTTAATGCCTTATTTATATGGCATCAGGCTCTCCAGAACAATACATAAAAGCAGTGTGCCTCCTCAGTAGAATATTCTAGTGTTCTTCAGCTTGAAAAGGAATAAATTATTTCAAACTTTTCCCTTAAACTTTGGGATTTTGTAATTTAAATTATAGAAGATTATGTTACTTGAGGCTTCAATCTTATGAAGATGCCCCCATCTCTGTAATTAAAGGCTTCCACTCAGGGTAAAGGGCATTATTAGAAGAAGCAGAATAAAATATAGTATTTGCTTTTCGATACATTCTTTTCTCCTCCCCTGCTCACTGAAGAAATGAGGGGCAAAGAGGGTCCCCAAGGTCCCCAAGGCTGCCAGCTCTCCACAAGTACCGAACTAGCTAAAATAGTGGGAGAGTCATGCAGCCCTCTCTTATTTAACTGGGGCTCAAAAGCAAAGTAAGAAAAGATCCCCTCAGGTCCCCCCAAGATGTCTGAGGAAGGGACTCCCCTTTGGAAAGAGCAGGCTAAGTTGCACTTCTTTTTTTTTTTCTTTTTCTTACCGCAAGAAGACAAAAATAACACCACCACCCCAGAGAGGAACCCCTGCAAGGATCGTGCATTACTCGTGCTTGGCACAATGGCCATGCATCACTTGGTCCAGACCTGCCCAGGTGTTGACACCAAGGCCCAATCTCTATTGACTCCTTTGATATTTGTTTCTTGCAGCCTGTGTTCAGTGTATGATTCATCAAGTGCACCGCAGACAGCTGACGAAAAAGCCTAAGATGTTAGTTAGAGAACCAGCCTTATGGACTGACACGGCTTCTTACCCCACAACTCTCAATGGCAATGAAATGGAATAACACCAAGTGCCCATGCTTTTCTCTGTGTTAATAGAGTTCAGGGAAGAAAGGCAGTGGAAAATATAAATGTCAGAAAAGAATGAACATTCAGGTCCAAAATGGTGCTTGAGTAAAAAAAAAAAAAAAAAAAAAAAAAATCACAGCGGGTTCTTATTGTTCAATTCCAGCCCATTTGCCGAGAATAAAAAGACAAAGCAAGGTGAGTGAAAGGCAGGATAGCAGGCTGAGCTGGAATTTGCCACCTTAGCTTTAAATGCTACTGAATTTATGAGTCTCGCTGTTTTACCATTGGCCTTCCCAGACCTCACTTGACCTCCATCCAGAAAGATGGGGAGAGTTTGGATGAGCAAGACAGCTCTGATGTGGAATTAACTCTAGGAAGAAAATAACACACCACACCATGAAGGAATTACTAAATTTAAAAACAGTTAATGAATTAAATCCTAGTGGAATTCCTGGGGTATGCGTTCAGAAATTCGATTCATGAATTTGCCACAAACCTATGCCTCATAACAATTATATCTCCACAAACGAAGGATCTATAAAACCCAATTTTTGAGAGTTGAACTGGCCAGCTACCTGAGTGGGTTGCATCTTAATGTATTCAAACAAAAAAAGACCATTATAGATATATTGGATTTCTGGTTCTTTTGAAACTCGTGATTCAGTATCTTATGTCAGGTTCATTTTGAAAGAATTGTGATTTATAAGGGAGAAATTGTGGATTTCGTGAAGGTCTTCTTGGGAAATATTTATTTTGTATTGAAGTATAATTCCAGTTAAGCTGCCTCGCAGAAATGAGTGAAAATTGCTTCTGTCATCATCGAGATAAAGGGTAGTTTCAGGTTTCAGAAATTCCAAATTATGTTCACCTGTGACAAGAGTAACAGTAGAGTCACAGATCTATATCCATGCCATAGAAATATAGAACTTCTCTGAAACATGATGATTATCTCATCTCTTTACCTATAAGATAGTGGAATGCAAAGCATTACATGCATCTACACTTCTCCCTGCTCATCCATCCCAATATAACTTGGTCACTGTAAATGTTAAAAAAGGATGTTTTCTTATACTAGGAGTGCTCCTCATGGGATCATATGTAAAAGGATCCATGCAGGATCATAGTTTTGTGTATTCAATCTTGCCCTTCTGATTATGCAGGAACCGTGAAAAGGAATAGAGAACTGGCCCATCTGCTTATACATACAGGTAGTTCTTGAACAGTAGGTTCTCATCAAACACTTCTTTGAATGGTTTCCTGGCAACAATGTTCAAGTTCTTAGCCTGGCATTCAAGGCTTGTCTTCATTTGTTCTAATCTAGCCCTTTGCCTTGTCTCTCATTCTCACGTAACGAGTGCTATCACTGCATAAAACCTTGGACTCTACCTGAAAATGTCCTATTCTTCACACTGTCTCGAACAAACTCTCCTCACCATTTTCACCAGGCTGAAGGATCCGGTTAAATTACTTCTAAGATCCCTTCTAATTTTAAATGTAATGATTCATGATTCTAGGAAATACTACTTCCTGCTTGAAACATTCTTTGATTCCCCAGGCTGAATATAATCTCTCTGGCTTTGTTCCCTGCTCTTATTGCTCATTCATGGTCTGTATGTTACCTATTTGTATCCTTGGCTGTATCCCCTGCTGCATTTACAAGTTCTCTTAGCAATGCCTCCTTTGGTTCACCTTGTGTCTCCTACAGCCCCAAGGCAGTACTTGGCTTTCAGGATATTGTCTCTAATTACTGAACTGCAGTGAGTACTAAGCAAAATTCCCAACAATACAGGAGTTTTATATGATGGCTTATTTACCAGCTTTCCTCTCCTGTGTGTTGGAAGCCCTCTGCCCAAAGTAGCTCAGGGAGATGGCTGTTTTCTGGTCCTAATTCACTTCCTCTCTTGCCTTGGCTACTCAGTCCTTCTGCCTACGTTGACCATGATGATGTGACTGCCTTACAGAAATTTTGCCGTTGCACCAAATATGCCAATTATAAGCCTTTCTGTCTGTTTAATTGCTAATTGAGTTTAATAACTTGATTGATTAATTGAGTTCTTAAAGCTTTCTGCCTCTGTTACATGGAGTTCATCAGATTTACCTGCTGTTCTTTCTAGATCTAAATCTGATTTATAATCTATATATCCCTGGAAATGTACAGGTGCACCCCTGTTTTCTGACTCTTTGATAGGCCCTTGCCGTACGTAAAGAATTATATTTAACTGTCTGATACAGAATGGCTGATGAATTTTCCAGACCTGGAATGGGGAAAAGGCTATTTAGTTCCAAGGCTTAAAGTTTTACTCCCATGATTTCCAAACCCATGTTCCTGTAATGGTTTGAACAACTATTGTGTAACAGTTTCCATGCGTGTTATCTTATTAGTTTCTTGGAATAATTCTAAACATAAAGTTGACAAAAATGGAAGGGTAAGATACAAAATCAAGTAAAACTAATGCTCAAACTCTTTTAACGGGCTAATGTAGGTCATAAAGCCAGTAACGGGCACCTAAGGCAGAGTCTAGTGCTCCAAGGGTGACACCCAGGGTGTCAATTTGTCAGCTGTGTGGCCCATGGCTGGTTCACTTCGAGCCTCTGAGCCCCATCTGTGTGTTGCTCCAGGGATGGGAATTACTCTTTCCTGAAGATGGCTTCAGAATGGAATATCAGCAAATTGCCTTGTCTGCTCAGGGAGCTGTTTCACACAGCAAACGCCTCCCAGTCAGATGTTCTGCTTAACCTACATGCTCTTGGCTTTGCTGATTAGCTATTCATGCCTGTTACCAGAGAATAAAAACCAAAACTAAGACTTACTCTGCAGTGTGTTCTGTGGACCAGCAACGTTAGCACTGCCTGGGAGCTTCTTAGAAATGCAGACTCTTGGGCCTCATCCCAGACCACCTGAGCTCTTATGACTTTTACGTACTCTAGGGCACCATATGCATTTAAGATACTTCCTTTATGGTATAGGAATATCTTTAGTATGTTTGTGATTGAAGGCAATCAAAAAACTCTCAATTGCTTGGTTTTTATTCTTTATTTATTCATTATTATAAAAAATTATAAACTCTGAAGACAGCCTTCATTGCCTCTTGGAAAGCACTCCCTTGTTTATAATAGCCTCACAACCTGAGTGCCAGATTTGACTTAGACCTCTGCAGTATGCAAAGAAAGCCCATCTAACTCAGCTTTCTTATGGCAGAAAGAGAAAAGAAAAATCAATTGATCTGGTAGGTTTTGGAGGGCAAAATATTCTAATGGAAATATCACTGGCGAGGGTTCAAGAAATTGTGCTTGTGAAGAGTCTTCCTCTGGCCATAGCAACATTTTTCTGGACAAGTCTCCTTGTCCAGAAGACAAGGGGTAAGAGAAACAGAAAGAAAATAAACTATCGGCACTACCTCAAAATAAAATAAAAAGCTTCTGCATAGCAAAAGAAACTATCAACAAAACTGAAAAACAAGCTCCTGAATGGGAGAAGATACTTGCTAATGATATATCCGATAAGGGGTTAATACCCAAAATATATAAAGAACTTACACAACTCAACACTGAATAAAAACTAACAACCTGATTAAAAAATGGGCAGAGGACCTGAGTAGACATTTTTTCAAAGAAGACATGTAGATAGCCAATGGACACATGAAAAGATGCTAACATCACTGATCATCAGGGAAATGCAATTCAAAGCCATAATGAGATATCACCTCATACCTGTAAGGATGGCTAAAATTAAAATGACAGGAAATCACAAGTGTTGGCAAGGATGTAGAGAAAAGGGAACCTTCTGTTTACTGTTGGTGGAAATGTCAATTGGTACAGCCATTGAGGAAAACAGGAGGGAGGATCCTCAAAAAAATTAAAAACAAATACCATATGATCCAATAGTTCCACTATTGTGTCTTTATCCAAGGAAAGTGAAAACACTGATTCAAAAGGCTATCTGCATCCCTATGTTTACTGCAGCATTATTGACAACAACCAAGATATGGAACCAGTCTACACATCCATCAGCAGACAAGTAAATAAGGAAAATATGGTGTGTACAAATGCATATGTGCACACACATACATGCAGTGGATTATTATACAGCCATAAAAAAGGATGTGATCATGCCATTTGAGATGACATCAATGGACCTAGAAGATATTACCTTAAGTGAAATAAGTCAGCCTGCAAAAGACACATACCATATGATTCCACTTGCAAGTGGAATCTTTTTTAAAAAATGGCTAAGTGATCAAAAAACAGAGTCAGATCAATAGATACAGAGATCTGTTTGTTGCCAGATGGGAAGAGAGAGAAGAGTTGGGCAAAATGGGTAAGGGGGATTGGGAGATACAGGCTCCTGCTAGTTATGGACTGAAAAAGTTACAGGAATAAAAGGCCCAGCATGAAGAAATACAGTCACTGATGTCATAATAGCTGGGGATTTACTGGGGACAGGTGGTAAGTACACTTGTGAACTTAGCATCATGTATAAACTTGTCAAAGCACTAAGTTGTACACCTGAAATGAACGAGCATTGTGTTTCAACTATACCGCAGAAGAAATTGTCTTCCTCTAAACAGCCAGATAGCATTGGGCAGGCCCCTTCCCACCGCTGGGCCTTGAGTTTCCTCATTTTTATTAATTTTGAATCACAATATAGCCTAAGGTTCCTTCCCATTCTAAACACTCGTAGGCACTCTACCACTACTTCCTTACTACATCTCTCCTTGTCCCCCTCATCTGCTTCACCACTGAGAAGCCCAGCTCAGTTTTGCTTCAGTTATTACTAGGACTTCTGATAGATCTCCTGCTTAATGCTGCCCTCTCCCAGTCCAGGTCCACACCACCACTAGCTCTGTTCTCAAAGGAAAATCTACTCATGGCCATCTCATGCTTACCTGATTTCAGTGGTCCCAAGGTAGTGTCCAAACACCGGACGTGGCCTTCAAGACCCTTCCTGTTCCTTGAAGGTGCTGTGCTGTCCTCTACCCTGGTTTCCAGTCCCTCTTGCCTGAAATATCCCCTGCCCTTCAGCCTCATTACCAGCCAAGTCCTGTTTATTGTCCAAGCATCTACGTCACCATCACTGGGTAAGGTATCCTTGTTACTGGAGTACTTTGTCATATTATTTGATGCTTCTTATTGTTACTGCTCATTAGAATGAATCCTCCTGAAGTCTGAAACCATTCTTCCCTGCTCACAATCATGATCTTGTAGCTAACACCAAGCAAGCACTGTGAATTATTGTTTGAATTATTCCTATTTGAATTCCTACTCTTATACTTCTTAGTTATTGATCAAATAATAATAATAATAATGAATTCTAAATGTTGTTTTAAGGATGAGGCATAATTAATCTAAAGCACCTCGAATAAACCGTGGCATATATTAGGCACTTAAGATACACTATTACTATTGTTATTCTTTTCTTTCTTTAATTATAGCACTTAGTATGGGCTTAATTATAATTACCTGATAACTAAAAATCTCTTTCTTACTTTGAATGCTAAAGGGAATAGACAAAGAAGTAGACATATTAATCAACTACACAAATGGATCAAATTAATGGTATTTCTTTATCCCAATGAAATAGAGAATCATATTGTTATGTACTAAGTATATATAATTAATCAAATGTATTATAAATTATGCAGCAATATATTTAGAAAATATTGTATTGAATTATCATAAAGTATGATTAAATTCTTCCAGTAAATGTTGTATGATTTGTTTCCTTGAAGCTTAAGCTAATGGAAAAGGCCTGGGAGAAATTGCCATTTTGAAGAAAACAGATCCTGGATACTTATAACCTAAAAGGAAATCTGGCATGTGTCTCTTAATATTCTTAGAAATTACTCATTGGTTCAGCCTTTATTAATTTATAACTCTTCAAAGTTATGAATTGAAAGGGGTCCTAAAGTCCAATCTACCATCCCATATTTGAATCTCCATGGCACCGTCCTTGCCAAGTGGATGGACGGCCTCTGCTTGAGCAATTAGACCATTAAATCTCTATTAGTTCCCATAGCAACATAGCATTTATTAATGGTTTATCTATGAGTATATAGAATATATTCTCTGCAAATCAGAAACAGATTACAGTGTAGTCATAGAGGGAACAGGAAGGTGAACAATGGATAAGGAAACAATAGAGTTATTAATAGAAATTTAGCTTAGGTTTTCTTTCTCTGCCAAGCATTAAATAACGACAGAGGTAGAAGTCACGACTAGCAAAAATCCAAATATGAGTGTTATTATGTGACTGGCTTATCGTTCACTCTTATACTCTTTCCCAATTTACAAATATTTTTCACTGTCTCCCACCCATTCTTCTCTTCTCTTTCTTTAATCGTTCCTCTTCATCTGATGCCTCCTTTCTTTCCACGTGCCCCCTTGACTATTTTCCTAATATCTTTCTTGGTTTGGCCAAATATTCTTTTATTTCTGTAATGCAAAGATATAATTTTGGTTTAATAGCCAGAAACTGAACTATCATTAAAAATATTCAGACATATTAAGAATAGGCTGGACAGACATATAAGAATATGTCATCAAAGTCTCCATTAATGTAGATTAGGTAGATGGATGATTTAGGTTTACAAGTATCTGTTAAGTTCCAAATAGTAACACACTGCAACAAATAACAAGTGAAATCTGAATCTGAATGCCTGTCTTTTTTTTCTTAAGATTTTATTTATTTATTTGACAGAGAGACATAGCAAGAGAGGGAACACAAGCAGGGGTAGAGGCAGAGGGAGAAGCAAGCACCCTGCTGAGCAGGGAGCCCGATGCAGGGCTTGATCCCAGCACCCTGAGATCATGACCTGAACCAAAGGCAGGCACTGAGCCACCCAGGTGCCCCTGAATGCCTGTCTTTAGAAAGTTAAAATCTGGTGGAAATTTATAGACAGAACTAACTGAACACAGCACAAAACAGACCATAAGAAGCCATTCAAAGAGATGAAAATAAGGAATTAAAATCAAAGTGATACAAAACAAGAGAGAAGGCGAATATTATTCAGGGAGGAGGAAATAGAAATAGAGTAATTGGTAAATGGAAAATTAATGTTGACCATAAGTATTATATTTCAAGGTATTTAAGATAAGAAAGGCATGTTTCAGAACTTAAAATACATTAATATTAATTTTAAAACTCAGGGGCACCTGTGTGGTTCAGTCAGTTGAATATCTGATTCTTGATTTCAGCTCAGATCATGATCTCCAGGTCATGAGAACAAGCCCCACATTGGGCTCCTCACTGGGCAGGGAGCTAGCTTAAAATTTTCTCTCTCCCTCTCCCTCCACCCCTCCCCACTTGTGTGCTCTGTAAAACATTTAGTTAATTAATTAATAAAATTAATAAAAATCATATAAACCCCACACTCAGCCATTTATAAATAAAATATATTCATCAATAAAAGCACTGCATGCTATGACTTTACTAAATCTTTATTATGAATTAAATAAACACTTTGCAAATAAAAATATTTTATTAAGGCAATAATGAAGATTATTATAAATTGACCTAAGGTACATGTGTCAGGCGACAATGAACAGCTTCTGCCTTTAAGAGGAGAAACCTTAAAATAATAGGTAAAGGGGCGCCTGGGTGGCTCGGTGGGTTAAAGCCTCTGCCTTCGGCTCTGGTCGTGAACCCAGGGTCCTGGGATCGAGCCCCGCATCGGGCTCTCTGCTCAGTGGGGAGCCTGCTTCCTCCTCTCTCTCTCTCTGCCTGCCTCTCTGCCTACTTGTGATCTCTACCCGTCGAATAAATAAATAAAATCTTTAAAATAATAATAATAATAATAATAATAATAATAGGTAAAGATGTGGAAAGAAATTTAAACATTTCTGTAAAGAATCTTATTAAAAATTTTCACCATTGCTATTAGATTCTCTACCATTGAAGTTTTCTAATGGTAAAAACCACTTTTCAAGATTATCTCAATGATGCAAGTATTTCTATTTTTCATCTTTTAAGATAAATATTATAGACAGTAATAAGAAAATATTTAATGATGAAAAACCAATTAGCAACAAGTGCAGTATGTCAAGTAAAAGCAATGCTGTTTTCTTACCAAATAGCACAGCATCATTTATATAAATGCCATCCTTTCCCAAAGAATAGAATCCTTTCACTTGATGCAGTAAATTGCATACTGTCTTTTTACAGCTGATCTGAAAGACACAGATATTTTTGAGCTTCATTTATAAAACATAAATATCAGACTGTTGTTATAGCCTTCTTGTAATTCAAATTAGCTTTAGTGCCGGCTGAACATATCACTCACCCCGTGGAAAGTAGAAATGGTGACAATTTAAAGCTAACATCATGAAATGAAGATGAATATATGAAATGTTACTTCAAATGGCTTAAGTAGATGCTATTAATACTTAACATGAGGATAGCAGGATCTTGGTAAAAGAAGAGCCATTTGAAATTATTTCTACTTCTTGTAGGAACAATCCACCTGCTTCTAGATGTGTCTTATCCTATGTACAAAGTGATGTGTCCTGGGAGAGATGTAGATATTGGGCTGTGAGGTGACGGGAAGAGAGAGACCATTTTTCAGGGATGGTTATAAAGGTTTCTCAAAGAAGGTGGCATTTGGCCAACAAACGCATCAAAAAAAAAAAAAGCTCCACATCAATCATCATCTGGGAAATACAAATAAAAACCACAACGAGATACCATGTCACACCGGTCAGAATGGCTAAAATTAACAACTCAGGAAACAATAGATGTTGGCGAGGATGCAGAGAAAGTGGAACCCTCCTACACGTTGGTGGGAATGCAAGCTGGTGCAGCCACTCTGAAAAACAGCATGGAGGTTCCTCAAAAAGTTAAAAGTAAAGCTTCTGTAAGACCCAGCAATTGCACTACTGGGTATTTATCCAAAGAATACAAACACAGTTATCCGAAGGGGCACCTACATCCAATGTTTATAGCAGCAATGTCCACAACACTCAAAATATCCAGAGCCCAGATGTCCATCAACAGATGAATGGATAAAGAAGATGTATATATAAATATGTGTATATAACATATGATAAATATATAGGACTATTACTCTGCCATCAAAAAGAATGAAATTTCGCCATTTGCAATGATGTGGATGGAACCAGAGGGTTTATGCTTAGTGAAATAAGTCAGTCAGAGAAAGACTAATATCATATGATTTCACACATAGTTGGAATTTAAGAAACAAACAGAGGAGCATAGAGGAAGGGAGGGAAAAATAAAATAAGACAAAATCAGAGAGGGAGACAAACCATAAGAGATTCTTTTTATTTTTTTTAATTTCTTATCAGTGTACCAGAATTCGTTGCTTATGTACCACACCTAGTGCTCCATGCAATATGTGTCCTTCATAATACCCACCACCAGGCTCACCCAATTCCCACCCCCGCCCCTTCAAAACCCTCAGATTGTTTTTCAGAGTCCATAGTCTCTCATGGTTCATCTCCCCTTCCAATTTCCCTCAACTCCCTTCTCCTCTCCATCTCCCCATGTCCTCTGTGTTATTTCTTATGCTCCACAAATAAGTGAAACCATATGATAATTGACTCTCTCTGCTTGAATTATTTCACTCAGCATAATCTCTTCCAGTCACGTCCATGTTGATACAAAAGTTGAGTATTCATCCTTTCTGAGGAAAGCATAATACTCCATAGTGTATATGGACCACATCTTCCTTATCTATTCATGTGTTGAAGGACATCTTGGTTCTTCTTCATAGAAGCCATTGCTTCTATGAATATTGGGGTACAGATGGCCCTTCTTTTCACTACATCTGTATCTTTGGGGTAAATACCCAGTAGTGCAATTGCAGGGTCATAGGGAAGCTCTATTTTTAATTTCTTAAAGAATCTCCAGTGTTTTTTCAAAGTGGCTGCACCAACTTGCATTCCCAACAACAGTGTAAGAGGGTTCCCCTTTCTCCACATCCTCTCCAACACAGCTTACTGCCTTCTTAATTTTGTCCATTCTAACTGGTGTAGGGTGGTATCTCAGTGTGGTTTTGATTTGAATCTCCCTGATGGCTAGTGATGATGAACATTTTTTCATGTGTCTGATAGCCATTTGTATGTCTTCATTGGAAGAAGTGTCTGTTCATATCTTCTGCCCATTTTTTGACATGATTCTCTGTTTTGTGTGTGTTGAGTTTGAGGAGTTCTTTATAGATCCTGGATATCAGCCTTTTGTCTGTACTGTCATTTGCAAATATCTTCTCCCATTCTGTCGGTTGCCTCTTTGTTTTGTTGACTGTTTCCTTTGCTGTGCCATAGAGATTCTTAACTATAGGAAACAAACTGAAGGTTGCTGGAGGGGCTGTGGGTGAGAGGATGGGGCAACAGGATGGCGGGCATTAAGGAGGGCACTTGAGGTAATGAGCACTGGGTGTTGTATACAACTGGTGAATCACTAAACTCTACTCCTGAAACTATAAATAAATACATACATAAATAAACAAACAAACAAATAAAAGGTGACATTTTATAGAGATGTCAGTGTCAAATGGAAATGGATATTGAAGTAAGAGAAAGGATATTTCAGGCAGAAGGAATACAAAAATAGAACCACAGAGGCAAGAAAGTGCCTGGGGCATATGGAGCAGGGAGTTTGACAAATGTGTGGGACTCACGGAATTCCTGACAGGAAAGTGGTGGCAGGTAAGATGGGATAGTACATTTGGAAACAGACTGTGGAGTGGGGTGAGAGTCATGCAAAGGAATCTGGTCCTAATTTGGTAGCGAATATTAAGCCCAGGGATTCTTCCCCGAAGTTTTTAACCCAGAACATTCACACGATCTGAACCCTGCTCTCGTGGGGGTGCTCAGAAAGCACCCAGTTCCACTAGGTACTTTACACACATTATCCAATACAGTCACCACAAAAGAATAGTTGCAAGAAGATGAGTGAGCCCATTTTACAGAGGAGAAGCTGTGTCAGAGAAGCTGCATAACTTGTCCATGCTCAACAGTCTGATAAGCAAAACTTTTTTATGCTGAATTTTATGTCCCTTACTCTTCATAATCCTATTTTCATGATTTTATTGTTTAACCAAGATCTTGTGACTTCACAATTCTGTTACTATTCATAATTTGGTATTTTGTTTTTAAATATTTTTATTTGACAGAGAGACACACAGCGAGAGAGAGAACACAAGCAGGAGGAGTGGGAGAGGAGGAACCAGGCTTTCCACCGAGCAGGGAGCCCGATGCAGGGCTTGATCCCAGGACCCTGGGGTCATGATCTGAACCAAAGGCAGACTCTTAACAACAGAGCCCTCCAAGAGCCTCATAATTTGGTATTTTGGAGAAGAGAGAAAATGGGAGAAAGTTAGATGAGTTTAGAAGTCATTTTAATAAAACAATAAGAAATAATATTTCTAATTGAAATCATTCAATTGATTCAATGAATGATTCAACTGAATCATTCAATTCTGTCCATATATCAAGTAAAATCAAATCTGAGCTACCATTGTTCCTAAAAAATACATGCTGAGAAACTGCATGATTATTAATTTAGGATTTTATTATAATGTTGAGGACTCTAACACAAGTGCAAAATTAAATCCCTTTCGTGGTCTGTTAGGTTTCCTGTGATAATCAGAAACCTTTGCAATGTAGCTAGTAAGAGCTTCCTTAGCCAGATTCATTATTTGTAATTTCCACTTCTTTTAAACCACCAAAATAAAGCACTTAGTATGTGTGAGGCATAAAATATGGCAAGTATCTTAACTACATTTTTCTCAGTGTATTCTCATAACAACCTGTAAGGTGAGCACCCTTTTCCCATTTTATAGAAAAAGAAACTAAGGGTCAGAGAGCTCTGTGTGTGATGGCACAGAATTCAATGTTCAACTTTATTTGCCATTAAGTCATTACTCTTCCTATTACTTAAAGTGACATTCATGATTCTTGGTTGCAAAGAAATTAAGTAAAAGAAAGTCTGAAATGCAGCTCATGGCAGTAACACAGACTTTGGAATCAAAGGAATGTGGATCGAATTCTCTTGTCTACCATTTAAAAGCTATGTGATCTTAGATGTGCTATTTAATCTTTCTGAGGCTCAATTACCAATCTGAAAAATGCAAATAATAATATCTATTTCAGAGGGTAACTAAGAAGATTAAGCGAAGTAATGCCTAAAATGTTCTTAGCACAAAGTACATTTTTAAATAAAAGTAAGCTCTAGTAATAGTAGCAGTTGTAGTGTGGTATTTCCTTGATTTCCAGGTCCCAGGTGCCATGTGCAATATAATCTGTTCCAAGTATTTGGTGCAGACCTCTCTTCTGAATTCTGGATCCGTGTATCTTACCACCTACTTGATGTTTGCACTTGGGTGTCCCACAGGCACCTCATACTCATTAGGTATCAAAATGAACTAAATGAATGGTACACATCAGTCTTCTCCTGAACTTGGTAATTCCTGTTGTCTTTCCTGGAGATGATGATGATGATGGTGATGATGATGGAGAGGATGATGATGATTTCATGGACACATGAATGAAATCATGGACCACATGAAATCAGTACCACAACCAGTGAATTCAAATCTCAGGGCGCTGAGTTCTGGGGAACGTACCCTCTGAATTGCTGCTGACATCACCATGGTCTTAACTACCTTCATTTCTTCCCTATTCTAGTTCGATTACACCTGCTTCCATCTATCCTCACCAAGGAGCTCTCAGCACTATATCCAGAAGGAGCTTCCTGCACCCTTGAGACCTAAATAAAATTGACCTTAAATCCTTTACCATCTCTGATGGAAGTCCACATTACTTTGGGATTTTTGCCAATTTGGAGGACGTTTGCCTTCTCACTTCCTCTTCCCCAGATGCCAAGATCCGCAAATAGAGCTTCCATGCCCCAACACTTGGACGTGAAACGCAGCCTGTTTAGCAAGTTTCACAAACGACCCACTCACACAAAGCATTTGTGAGTCTAACAAATATTATCAAAGGTTGGCATTTGGGAAGATGGATAAGTGCTTACTATTCAAAATGCTAACTTCAAATGGAAAATTAGGCATTTCCAGTTTTAAAATGCTCTTTGACCTCCTCCATCTGGGTATTTCCACTGGCTGATTGCCCTTCTCTCTCCCAGCATCACTCCATCTTGCTGGCTCTTCTCTGTGTGTGTGTGTGTGTGTGTTTTTTTTTTTTTTTTTTTTTTCCCTAGTCCCTTCCCTCTCATCTCTCCCTCTTCCTTTCTGGAATAAAGCCATTCTTTTCTTTGTAACTCGAATACTAGTTTGACTGGTTTTTTGTTCTTGTTTTTGTGTGTTTCCCTAGATTCTTCTTCTCACACCAGTTAGAGGATTCCCTTCTATCCCAAGAGGCTCATTATCAAGCACTTTTAGATTAAAAGTTCCCCCAATAAGAACCCAAGAGCCAGCAGTTAACGTAATATCTTACTTCTATTACAGATGCAAATCTGATTATTTCATGCCCCTAATAACCTATAAGTGGTTTCCCATTGCCTTGAGCATAAAGTTCAACTTTTTTTACAAGAACCTACAAACTATCCCATGATCCAGTCTCTAGTATTGGCCATTCTGATATTGTTCTGGTTTCTCAAATACACTGTGCTTTCTCTAGTTGCCAGGTCTTCAAATACATTGTTCTTCAGAGATCTGATTCTTTCTTCAGCCTCACTGATGCCTATCCTTACATGTTTAGACTCTTACTTCCACCAGGTTAGATCCTCTTGCTGAGGTCTTCTCAACAATGCCTTTTCCACTTGTAATTATTTAATTATCTAAAATGGTATATTTCCTCTCTTTTGCTGTAGACCCAAAGTCCATTGGGACAGCAACCAAATTTCTTTTCTCAACCATTATATCCTTAGCACCAAGCATACAGTAAGCACTCAGTTTTTAAAAACTACATGAAGGTAAGCATTGAGCAAAGTCTGTATGTAAAGTATTGCACTTCATCTCCTTAAACTTCTGGGCTTATCTTTATCTGGCACGGTCTTCTAGGAAAACCATAAAGTCTCAGTGATGGCGGAGGGCATAAGAAACTATACGCATTGAAGACCTGTTGGTTTTGTTGCTGAGGATGTTAACAACTCAGGGGAGTTAAAGGTCAGCGCACACAGAAGGTCATGAGGTTCTCACCTAAATATGCTGTGAACTACATGTTTGGTAACTTGACTGCCCTCTTTGTTAGCTATCATCAGGATTTAATTAACTGGTGTCACAGTTGGAGAGACACTTGATGCCTGTGGGGAAATTTGACTGAACTCATCCATTCTAAAATAAATGATTAGCACCATCATCATTAGCTTTCAAGAAGTGGGACAGCTGCATTTTCCTAAGCATGTTTCTGAGGTAAAACTGTTTTAAAACTGGAAATACTGGAAAGGATAGAGAAAAGTTTTGGGGGATACAACATTCAGGTAAAATTCTACTTGTGAGGGCCTCATTTTATGAAAATAACACTTACTTCACAGACAGAATTCACCTGCCAGGACCCCCTATTTTTCATAACACATTAAGCCAGAAGAATGCTGCGTATTTTTAGAAGTGGCCTGATCATTGAACTGTTGAGAACAAATGCATTTTGTGGCTTCCTGGACTGTGACCCCACCTCCCCCTGAGTTAGTCATCATCCAGGCACAGCTTCCCAGGTCTCGGAGCTACTCAGCACAGTAGGTCCTGGAAACTGTTCCCATGGTAACCTTCAGTCAAATAGGGCAGCTCAGGCTGTCATACACAGGCATAATAGAACAAGAAATACTGGATGCTCTTATTCATGATGCCACAAAAACGGATGATACTGATTACTGGATAAACAGACTGAAAGACAGAATAGCTATTGAACCATATATGGATCACAGTGTTAGTGTCCTAAAAAGATATGACTTCTACAACCTACATGTCCTAAAGAAAATTAATGTGAAAACAATGTGAAAATCATAAATTTTGCAGTAACAATCAGGTTTTGCATTCAGAGAATCTACTAAATATTTGGTAGTGTGTTAAGTAATGCACACATAGAATCTCATTTGTTTCCCCTCAAAAATCTAGTTATTTTAGTGTTTCCATGATTTACCTGGAGCAACTGAGGCTCTCAGAATCAAAATGAGAGAATATCACTTAAGTGGGACTTGCACCAAGGTGTGCCTATCTCCAGAATTAATTAGGTAATTAATTAATCAAGATTTATTTACTTATTTGAGAGAAAGATAAAGTGTGAGCAGGAAGCGGAGCAGAGGGAGAGAGAGAGAATCATGAGCAGATACCCTGCTGAAAGTGGAGTCCACCGAGGGCTCCTTTGATCCCAGGACGCTGAGATCCTGACCTGAACTAAAACCAAGAGTTGGTTACTCAACCAACTGAGCCACCCAGCTGCCCCAGAATTTCTTTTTATCTCTCAAAATTGTCTCTTTTTTTTTTTTTGTGATACCACCCTTTTGGAGCATCTATCAATCATAACCTAGAGGAATAAGTCATGGTTTGTGCTGAGGGAGTTCACCACCAATTAAATACAGATATGAAAAGTAGCATTTGGGAAATCATTCTGGCTCCAGGATCTGATCGTCTGGGAAGAGGAGCATAATAGAGTCATAAAATTCGTAGTTAAAGAATTGCCTTCAGTGCTAAGTCCTCCACATCATCATAAAGTAGCCTTGAGAAACCGTTTAATTTCTTCACACCTCAGTGTTTTCACCCATGAAGTGAGATAATAACTTGATGGGATGTTTTGAGGATCAAATGAGAAAATGGATTCAAAAGTGCTTTAAAAAATATAAAATACTATACATGACTATTATTATATTTCTAAATAACACATTGAATTTTGGCACATCTCTCCAGCAGAGTGTTTCTCTCATTTAAAAAATGCCAAGTTAAATTCTTTCCTTAAGCATGTTTTGTTTAATCTCCAGAATTAAGAGTTCTATAGAGCTTGTAGTACAAGCCCATATTAAGAATCAGGAAATAATTACTGCATTAATATATATAATAAAATGCCACTTAACACACACATATATACCCACCCAGTAACTGATAAGTAAATGCCATCTGTATTTATTGTAAATGAATGCATGGGGAGTAACAGACTTTAGTTATCATTTCTGCATTCTGGGTGGGCAGAGCAAAGAGTATGGTCAGAAGCTGAAGGTCCAAAGATAAGATGTTTGTTGAAGGAAATGACACTGCAACAAATTCAGTCAGGTGTTGTAATCTGGCAGTCTCTGGACTGAGACTAGTCTGCAAAGGTGTTTTCTTTGGCCAGCATAGTTTTATTTTGTTATAATTTTGCTTTTTAATGATGCTTTTAGACAATGCATGCACCCTTCCATCAGCTAACTATTTCATCAATCAATCCTGTCACCCTAGATTGCTTCTCTCATTTATATGACCTGCCTGACAGGTGAGTTTGGACTCCTTTATCAAAAAGATGCAAAAAGAGATGAGGACTCTCTATCATGAAGTCATAAAAACAGAAGTGAGTGTATTTAAGCATCTAAAACATGAAAGGTTGACCTGGCATGGATGTGGACCAAGGCACAGAGAAACCCATAGGTTCTACCTGTAAAGATACATTTAGGACACTTATATTGAAGTCTGGTATTACACAGCCAATTGTAAATATATTCACTCAGCAGGCATGCATCAACAGCTTGCTGCATGAGCTTCAGAGAAGTTTCTGGCAGTGCATTATAAGCTCTGTATAAGTTAGTGTCCTTTACAATGATAGTGTCCTCCTTATCATCATCATCATCATAGTCGCTATTATTGGTTAGACAGGACATTAGGAAGGACAAAGGCACATGATACCGATCTTCCTCTTTAGTCCTAAATAGAGCGAATCCCTAGCCTCTGGCACAATTCCTGATATGTGTTGGCTGCTCAGTATCTGAAGATTGCAGACGTCATGGAAAATGAGGGGGAGGCCACCATCCCTAGCCTTTGAGAGCAACATCCAAATTCTGTCCTGACAATTTCTGAAAGAGAGCTGTGAATCATTCTGAGAAAGTGTCAGGGGGAGCTCTGCCTTGTCAGGACAGCTCTGAGAACTTGATGTTCCTGAAGGAACTGAAAGGAAGGAAGATCTTGCTGGAAAACTTATCCCACAGCTGGACAGGAGGCTATGAATTCCACAGCATCTGCAGAGAAGTATAGCCGTAGTGCTATAGAAACACTGGACACCATTGATAGCACTATTGAAAAGAATTGAGCATCCCATTACTTATTACGTGGTAGCCTTAGCACAGCAGAATTTTCTAATTGTTCTCTCTAAAATGTCCTCTAATATGTCTAATCATTGATTCATTGATTGGATTGCCAGCTGATGCATTAATAATGTTCTAAGTGCACGTCACACAGGCAGATATGCTTTGACTAGCATTGGCTCAGACTTTCATCAGGTCTTACCTGAAGGGTTGCAACAGCCTCCTTATAGTCTTCTGGCCTTAGGTGGGCCCACTCGGGCAATCCCTATCTATACTGGTCCATGTTCCTAACTGTATTAATCTTTGTAAGCTGTGACCTAATTATGTCACCTTCCTGCATTAAAACAGACCATGATTTCTTTTGGCCTAAAAAACACCTAAATTCACAACTTGGACTCTATCAACCCTCCTCTCTGAAAGTGCTACCATGATCTAACCACCCAGAAGCCTGGGGGTCTTCTTCCCATTTCTTCAGATGATGCACTGACCTTTGTTCCCCTGGAAAACTCCTGAGAATTTTTCAAGCATCACTTTCAACTTGCAATCTTTCCTCATACCCATTGCAGAAACAGAATTAATTGTGTTCTCCTCTACATGTCTAGAGCACCGAACAATTCTCTTGTGTTGACTGGGACTTTTGGCTGTCAATTTTGGAAACCGAACTTAACTGACATAAGCCATCAACTGGGATTTATTCACTCAGGTCCCCAAACTGCACAGGGGCATAGCCTTAGGATGAATGAACCAGGGCCTTAGACCACATCCGGGATACTCCCTCAAGCAACTGTCTTTGTGGGGCAGAATGATAGATACTGACTTCTCCAGTTTTGCATCCATACGTACTTGGAGCTAGAGGAGAAAAAACTCTTCCCCACTAATTCCAGTTATAAAATTTCAGACAAAGCCTTCTATTGACAAGCTTGGTCCCCAGTAGCACCCCCTGACTCTCTCCATGAAGGGGGAACTGGGCACTATGATTCACCCTGACTGAGTCAAAGTACCTCTTGCTCTCATCTGGGAGTAGTGCACGGCTATTCAGAACTGCCATCAGGATCCCTTCTTGGCTTTATGGTGGGAAAGAAGCAGTGCTCCAAAACAAGAAGATATAATCAAGGGATCCCAGACAGACAGCAAAAACAGGCATCAAACAGTTTTTCCAAGTCTGCAAATAGTAACACTCAACATGCTATTATAATTATGCATTTGGGTGAGTCTCTCTGACTCGAATCTGAGCTCTAGGAGGTCAAGTCCGCCATCTTACTCAAAGCCTGTCACTAACACCCAGCAAAATACCTGATGCCAAGTTGTCTCTCTGCTAATGTTTATTTGTTGTTGAAATGATAGAATGGATAGCTCTCCAATGTAAATATAACATCAAGTGAATATGATCACAGAATTCCATAGAATTGTGAAGTTAGTTAAATGAATGTTTATAGAACTTCTTTAGTTGACAGGTCCTTGAGAGATTCACAACTTAACTAAAACACAAGAACCTTTGAGATACAGGTAATATTTATTGGGTTCATCCTATTAGTATTTTTCTAAAAAGCCATTTAATTCTTACCCAAATCCCATGAGTTTGTAGGAAACACCCCTATTTTAGAAATTAAGCAGTTGGGAATGCCTGGGTGGCTCAATCAGTTAAGCCTCTGCCTTTGACTCAGGTCATGATCCCAGGGTCCTGGGATTGATCCCTGCAATAGGCTCCCTGCTTAGCAGGCAGTCTGCTTCCCCCTCTCCCTCTGCTTGCCACTCCCTCTGCTTGTGCTCTCTCCTCTCTCTCTCTCTCTCTCTCTCTGATAAACAAATAAAGAAAATCTTTAAAAAAAAAAAAAAAGAAAAGAAAAGAAAGAAAGAAATTAAGCAGTTCCTTGCGTTTTCCCATGTTATCAGATAATATGTTGCAGCAAAGGAGTAGAAACTCAGGTCCTCTGATTCCAAGTCTATAGCTGTGTTCTTAAGCAGATTATTTAACCTCTCTGAGTAAAATGGGGAGAAAGACACTCACTTCTAAAGATTGTTATAAGGAAAAAAGGAAAAGTTATAAAATGCCAAGTGCAAAGCATGGTCTAGATTAGGGAATAGATAGCTAACAGTTGCTATGTTTGTCAGAGATGGTGGAAGACTTCCTACGATGTCAGACTGGAGCATGTGAGACCAGTTCTCTTCTTGTCCCACATTCCAGGTACTCATCGGGCATTTTTCTCCTCTTTAATGCTGCCCACTCTCTCTCCAGTAGCTTCTGTCCCATGCGACTGGCCATAGAGCAGGTTACAGGTTCCCCTTCCTTGCTGAAGCCAAGCACCCCATCTCCCTTTGCTGCCTCGAGCAGCCTACCTCTCCTTCGGGAAAGAGAACTACTGGGAGACATAAGGATGCTTGGATTCTAGTCCTTGTTCCGACATCAATTAGCTGGGTGACATTTTGCACCGTTGTTCTTTCAAGTGTGAAATGAGAGTGTTGGAGCAGAGAAATTTCTATATTAAATTGTATTATGCTTAGGAAATCTCAGTAAAAATATTTTCATTGCAGAGTCAAGCAAGACTATTACCCGGTTTAAAAAAAAAAAAATTTTTTTTTTTTTTAAATACTTCTCTATCCACCAAATAAATCCATGCTGGCCTTGCCTAAATTGAAATCCATTTCTGTAACTTTTAACTCTTTCTTCTTGCTTTACATCTCGGCAGGGGTTCTGTGCCTGCAGCAAGCATCTGGAATCTTCTCCTGATATAGATTCCAGGAAAAGCTGAAGCACAGAGGACAGAGAAGAAATGGTATAATGACATTTCTTTAGGCTCACTGCCTAGACTCACTTGGCCTTCTGCCTTCTTCTCATTAGTCCCACCGACTGAATCTGATTAGCCTGCCCTGATTTATTTTGGGCAACCTGGGAGCACATGGGCCAATGCTTATATTCATGGCTGATATGATCATCCCCAAAGCTGTCGTTAGATTTTGGAAGATTAGTCCCTTTCCCTGGAAGATTGCTGTGTCTATGAAGCATCATGACCCATTAGATACATATCTCTTAAACACTTTGCAAAATGGAGATCATGTATCCCTCTTTTCATTATCACAAAATTTTTTGTTATTGGCTATTAAAACAGAGCAAAAAATTCATAATTCTGAACCTGATGTTTGTACAGTTACTGTTCTCTGAATTAGCGAATCCGTTTCCATAACCAATAATGAATAAAAGCCAGAGTTCAGTGTTATTAGATATTGGATGCTTGGTTTAGCTTCGCAGTCCCACCTGGATCGCACTTGACAATAACGGTGGGTCACATTTTCTGTATGTTTGTTGTGTTTTTCAAAAGTACACAGTTTGAGAGACCCACCTATGTGTGTGATGATGAGAGACAATGAGGAGAAAATGACTTTTTTAAAAAAAGATTTGGGTTTATTTATTTGACAGAGATCACAAGTAGGCAGAGAGGCAGGCAGAGAGAGAGAGGGAAGTAGGCTCCCTGCTGAGCAGAGAGCCCCATATGGGGCTTGATCCCAGGACCCTGGAATCATGACCTGAGCTGAAGGCAGAGACTTCATCCCACTGAGCCACCCAGGTGCCCCAGAAAAGGACATTTTAAAAGTCAATCCAGGGGCACCTGAGCGGTTCGGTTCTTAAGAGTCTACCTTCGGCTCAGATCATGATCCCAGGGTCCTTGAGATGGAGCTCCATATCAGGCTCCCTGCTCAGCAGGAAGCCTGCTTCTCCCTCTCCCACTCCCCCTGCTTATATTCCCTTTTTTTTTTTTTACCATGTCTCTATCAAATAAATAAATGAAATCTTTAATATGTTTAATATATATATTTATATACATTTAATATATTATATATATATATATATATATATATATATATATATATATATATATAAAAGTCAATCCATACTGACTGATCCGTATTATAGAGTTCTGACTAGGACCATCCAGGCCACAAAGTACCTGGCATATGTCAGACAGTGGTCCTGGAGCTAGAGGTGCAGCCAGAAATAAGATATAGCCCCTGCCCCTAAAGAACCTAAGGTCTCATATGGTTAGAATGTCATGAACATAATTAAGTCTATTAAATATTAACATGGAAATAAATTTCTGTTAATGGTCGGTATTCTTTACAAATACTAGGACCTGTAAGAATTAGTTTTCTAAAACAAGTAAATAATAGGGAAAAAATCAGTACTTTTTTTTAGGTACACTTAGAGCCTCCTTTCTGATACTGATATGTACTGTAGGCTTGATTTGGCTACTGACTATATGGGCGGTACCATTAGGTTAATTCTAAAAGGCAAATGTCCACATATAATTTTAATGCAATCAGCAATTCTTTCATTCATTTAACAGAGACTTTCCAGACTGAGTGTTAGGAGAACAAGTCAAGAGGGGAAGAGATACAGACATGTGGACATAATGAAGCTCAGTTTCGGTACTGGTGTAGTTCAGTGGTTAAGAGTCCAGACTAGAGGGCACCTGGGTGGCTCAGTGGGTTGAGCCGATGCCTTCAGCTCAGGTCATGATCTCAGGGTCCTGGGATTGAGTCCCGCATTGGGCTTTCTGCTCAGAGGGGAGCCTGCTTCCCTTCCTCTCTCTCTGCCTGCCTCTCTGCCTACTTGTGATCTCTCTGTCAAATAAATAAATAAAATCTTAAAAAAAAAAAAAAAAGAGTCCAGACTAGATGTGTGACCTTGAGCAGGCGACTCAATCCTTCTGACCCTCTGTTTCCTTAACTACAAACTGACATTGATAAAAATACCTATCTCATCAGGTCATTCTGCGTATTAAATGAGATGACTATGTTTATAGACCTACCTAGCTTCGTATCTGGATCCTGGTAAGTCCTAACCAAGTTTTAGCAATTGTTCTGTCCCCCTTTCACAGAAGAGAGATCTGAGGCTCAAAGCAGGGAAACAACTTCCCAGACACCATATACCCCGAAGATGAATTAAAAGCAAAGCAGCAATGATACAAAGTGTGTGAGTCTTATGGGAGACCAGAGAGCAGAAGGACTATTCTGCTGTATAGTACAGGAAAGAATCAGGAAGGAATATTTAAACCGACAACACCATGGCTTTTCAAATACTGTCCATAAACATTGATCTAGAATCCTTAGAGCGGTTTTCATTCCCCTGACCACTGCCTTTTCCAGTTACCCTCAGTCTGGTTCCTTCTTCAAAGAGTCTGTTAGCTTCTCTGACTAAAGACTGGGTAACATCTAGTGAGGAGGATTATCACAGGATTTTCAGTCTTGACTTTTTAAATTATTATTATTTTCAGAACTGACAGGTGAAACGTGAGAGAAGAAATAACTGTTTTGCAACATTCTTCTAGAATTTTCCTAGGATACCACAGCATTACTCCTTCCAGAGTGCTCCATCCGTATAGTTTCTCCAGCAGAGCTGAAACCAAGAATTCTTCTGGAAGTCAAGTGCCAAGATGATTTTCATTCATTTCATTCTTTACTCATTTCCACAGTGTTTATTTTGTGTTTATTACATGACACAATCCAGGAACTGGGAGCAGTCTTTCAATGGAGAAGAATCAAAAATAAAATCCTGAGTAGATCCATAGTCAGAAGAGGGTTAAGCTCTCTTTTCCTTGAACACTAAAATACCTGGGTGATGCTTATCACAAACATTAGTTTTGGAAAAACAAGCTCAGCATAATTTTATTGCTAACAATCTCAATTTGACCTTCATTTCCTTTTGTTTTTCTCTTTTCTTAAACAGAATGCCACAACATTCCATGTAACTGTTCAAGATGATAATAGCATCGTTGTGTCTTTAGAAGCCTCAGATGTCATGAGCCCATCATCTGTATATGTTGTGAAGATAACTGGGGAATCAAAAAATTACTTCTTCGAATTTGAGGACTTCAACAGCACTTTGCCTCCTCCTGTTACCTTTAAGGCTAATTACCATGGTCTTTATTATATAATCACTCTGGTAGTGGTAAATGGAAATGTGGTTACCAAGCCATCCAGATCAATCACTGTGTTAACAAGTAAGCATCATTTGGAGTATTGTCCTCTGTGTTTCTTCTTTGGGCATATTCTCCTGGGGCTCTCACTGAAAGAACATCAGCCCGGGATGGCAAGTCCAATCACCTTTAAGTCGAGCGGCATAAATTCAAAGTTCTGCTTTTTGTTGAAAATACGGTTTTGTGCCAGCATTTGATGTTTAACTGTTACCTTCTGTTAAAGAAAAATCTGTTTCAAACCCAAAAAAGTAAACCTCAATGAGACAGTATATTTTCAGGTTGAATAATAATTTTAGATTCATGATTGGACCATGTAATTTTTTGATATATAACTGAATAGTATGATTATAACTAAGCTATATTTTTCCAGAACACATACTCTTATATTAAGTCACTTGGGTTTTGAGACAAGGAATTTATACTCATATTTAGCCTTCTCAAAATTAATTATACATTTTTAGCTGAGAGAGAGAAAAAGATATTATTTATCAGTTTCTATTCTTGACCTCACCCTCCAAAAAGCCTTGGCTTCCACTGCCCAAGAAAAATACCCAAAAACCCCTCAAATCATTGGCATTTTAACCTTCAGTAGTTCATGTCTTAAACCATTAATGCTTACATTAAGAATTTTTAGGAGTAATTCTAACTATATGTGATTTTTACTTTTCTCTCTGGAACTTTAATACCTAATATCAAATTGAGATATGACTTTATCATATCTGTTGATGAATATGTTAGAAGAAGAAATGTTATCTATAAGATGGCGCAGTTTACCACCAGAGCAATCTAATGGCTCAGTAAAGTTCTTTTTGCTTATTATCCTTCAGTGCTAATTTTCCAGTGGCTGTGATTTTCTTAAATGCCAGCTACTTGAAGTCACTTTCGCCACAAACAAGGAAAAGGACATAGTGATTTTTTTTCTCTTGGGATAAAAGGAAAGAGAAACATCAGGAAGCAAGAACTCAGAATCAAGCTAGAAGACATATTTTTAATATGTCTGTCAAAAATTAATTAATGTTTCCCTTCGCAGAGTCCTAGAATCAGTATTGAATCCTAAAAAATTAGGAGTGGAATGACATAAACCCAAGACCTTCAAGGTTTATAAATATAATGAGCAAATTCAAGACCTAGTAGAATTAAAGGAAGAATCTTCCTTTTCTAAAATACCGTTATAACAAGTTGCAGAGAGAGGCGAACTGGGCATTAATAGGTCCCGGTAGCAGATCTAGGTAAACAATGGCGATAATACAATTCCTTGAAATCCAAAACTGTGCCTTACCATCTTCACAATCTCATAGACACCTAGCATTAACTTTACACTTAATAAGTGTTCAATAAATATTAATTGAATTCAGTTGAACAAATAATAGAAGAAAGAACCGGCGCAGGGGTGAGGGGAGACTAAGGCATAAAGCAAAATAAAAGTGTAGTTATTGTTGTTGACCTAACGTTCATTAGCATGTGCTTAGCTACTCCAGACCAGAAAAAGCTCCAACAGTCAGCCCCTTAGCTGATGATTCATAAAGTCATTTGACCAGTAAGCTAATGATAAGTAAATGGTAAGTAGGCACATAATAAGAGATTTCCATTATATCTCCTGGACATTTTAGTGTGTGCAATGAGTTGTATTCAAAATATTTGTTTATTTTCTTTTGTGATTTTTTTTTCAACATGTGGGCTTAGCAGGTGTGCTGCTGAATATCCATCTTGCAATTTTTCAGAGACCCTTTTATTCATTTCTAGGTAAAGTCTGTTGTGATCAGAGAACATACTTTATGTGATTTCAGGTACTTTAAAATTGTTGCAGTTTGTTTTATGGCCCCAAATATGGTATGTCTTGGTGTGTATTCTGTGGGCAGCTGTTGGGTGAAATTTTGATGAATTTCAATTAGGTCAAGTTGGTTGTTCAATCTTCTCTACCCTTACTGATTTCCTGTCTACTTGTTCTAAAAATGATGGTTAGTGGTATGTGAAAATCTCCAAATATATCTATTGTCTTTTTCTTTTACTTCTTTTAGTTTACTTCTTTTAGTTTGTACTTCTTCTTTTCTACTTCTTTTAGTTTATGCTTTACATATTTGAAATTTACATGAAGTTTGAAGGTTTTCATCTTTACACTTCTGAGATTATTTTTATGATTATGTTAGTTTCAGGTATACAGCACAATGATTTGATATTTATATATTCTACAAGACGATCACCACAGTAAGTCAAGTTATCGTTGTCACCATTCAGTCTCAATTATTTTTTCTTGCAGTGGAAGCACTTAAGATTTATTCTCTTGATGACTTTCAAATAGGCAATACAATATTATTGATTACAGTAACCATACTGTACATTACATCCAATAACTTATTTATTTTATAACTGAAGTTTGTACTCCTCGACCCCCTTCACTACTTTTGCCCACCCCACCACCCCTCTCTCCTCTGGAAACCACCATTCTGTTCTTTGCTTCTATGAGTTTTTCTTTGCTTTGTTTGATTTTTAGATTCCATATGTAAGCGGGATCATACAGTATCTGTCTATCTCTGTCTAACTTATTTCACTTCACAAAATACCCTTAAGTTCTGTCAAGTTGTTGCAAATGGCAAAATTTGATTCTTTTTTATGGTTGAGTAGTATTCCATTCCTCACAGATATATCACATCTTCTTTATCCATTCATCCATTGGTGGATGCTCAGGTTGTTTTCATATCTTGGCTATTGTAAATAATGCTGCTATAAACGTGTGTGTGTGTGTGTGTGTGTGTGTGTATACACAAATACATATACATATTGTATACATCTTTTCAAATTAATTTTTAATTTTTTGAGAAATCTCCATACCGTTTTCCATAGTGGCTATTCTAGTTTACATTCCTACCAAGAGTGCATAAGAGTTCCTTTCCTCCACATTTTTACCAATACTTGTTATTTCTTGTCTTTTTGATAATAACCATTTGAAAGGTGTGAGGTGATACCCCTTTTGATTTGCCTTTCCCTGATGCTTAGTGATGTTGACTATCTTTTCATGTGTTTTAGGGGCCATCTGCATGTCTTCTTTGAAAAAATGTCTAGTTAGATTCTCTGATGATAATAACAATAATTAGTAATATAATAGTGATATATCACTAATAAGTGTCCTTTCTTTTTAGCTTAGAGAGTCCCTTAACATTTCTTGTAAGGCCAGTTTAGTAGTGATGAATTCCTTTAGCTTTTGCTTGTTTGCAAATTTTTTTCTCTTTCAAATCTTAATGATAACCTTGCCAGAAAGAATACTCTTGGTTAGAAATTTTCTTCTTTCAGCACTTTGAATGTATTTGCCATCCCCTTCTGGTCTGTAAAGTTTCTGCTGAAAAATATGGTAATATTCTTTTTATTTTTATTTATTTATTTATTTATTTATTTGAGAGAGAGAGTGAACAAAGGCAGGGGAAGCAGTAGGCAGAGGGAAAAGCAGGCTCCCCGCTGAGCAAGAATCCTGATGCCGGAGTAGATCCCAGGACCCTGGGATCATGACCAGAGTGGAAATCAGACACTTGATTGAACCACCCAGGCTCCCAAATGCTAATATTCTTATGAGATTTCCCTTGTATGTACCTTCTCTTGCTCCTTTTAAGATTCTTTCTTTATCTTTAACTTTTGACATTTTGATCATAATGTGTCTTGAGGGGATCTCTTTCAGTTTTTCTTATTTGGAATTCTCTGGGCTAAGTAGCCACTAATTTTTTTTTAAAGGTTTTTTTTATTTATCTGACAGAGATCACAAGTAGGCAGAGAGGCAGGCAGAGAGAGAGGAAGGGAAGCAGGCTCCCCGCTGATGTGGGGCTCAATCCCAGGACCCTGGGATCAGGACCTGAGCTGAAGGCAGAGGCTTTAACCCACTGAGCCACCCAGTACCCCAGTAACCACTAATTTTTAATTTTATTTAATTTTGATTCATTCTACGTTTAATTAAAATAACCACAGGTGGCTAACAGCTATTTTATTGGACAGACAGTTCTATGCTGTCATTGAAAACACATCTAGCCTTTATGAATTTATTAAAATCTATCTTTTTTCCTGCTTTAATGGAGCCCCCCTCCTCCCACCATGCTCTGCCAAAGGTGAAGCAGTTAATGTCCCTTCTGTTTGCAGGGGGTTTGTCACTCTTGGGTATTTAGTTCATTTGGTTGTCTTGTAATCTCAGATCTCTGCTAGATTCAAGAAAAATCATGATCTCATGAATTATTTGGCTTTTTCTTCTTGTTGAGGGCTGAGAGAGTGACATTGACTTGTAAATTTCTACATCCTATGTGGAAGAGGAAATCTGCATTGATTTCTAAAAAGCAAAAACTAACTAATGATGGTTTCTTGTCTCTCCTACTGTATCTCCTTTTTAAAGACTCAATTACATCACCCTCGATTTTAAAAGAGAAATTAGGTTCAGAATATAAGAATTGGGAATTAAGGCACAAATATTTCTGTGACCTTATGCATGAGGTGACATTTGATTTCAGCTTCCTCCTTTAAAAAAGAGGGAATTAAAGTACGTGATGACTAAGATTAGTTTTGAGCTCTAAAATCACGACTATTTGTCAGTGAATGATGCATTTTTGCCATCTTTATTTTTATAATGGGAAGCGTTTTTTAAAGTTTAGGAAACATTAATAGTATCTGCTCAAAGAGATGACACATTACTCGAGATTAAAAGGGTATATTTGGTGCAGTCATTTATTGTGTGGTAGATAACTTGTCTTGATGAAATAAGCAGTGACAAAGTAATTGGCTCCAGGGCCATCCTTTGATAGTTCTCTATAGCTGTCCTGAGTCTGGTGCTCTTAGAGAATGCTGAAAAACATGGCAAAAAATAAATTCAGCACAAAGAAGACATTTGGCCAGCTCAAAGGAGTTTCACAACCCTTAAGCTCTGACATCTGATTAATATTTAATTGATTAAGAATTTTCAGTATATTGTCTGCATTTTGGAGAGAAGTCATTTTTTCATAGATAAAATAACACACGAAAACAATTGCTTACAGATTGGAGAAATGTTATTACTCACTGCTGTCTTGTGTGTTAGTAAAATCTGAGAGGTAGTAATTGTAAACATCGCAGAACACTTTAGAGACACTCTATGAATATAATCTCATGTATTCTATAATATATTGTATAAATATAAACATGCATTAATACATTATGCAAATGTAAATTCATGTATTATTTAAAAAATCCATGAATTTTTATTTTATTTATTGTGCACATGTATGTGCCTGTGTGTCATGTCCTTCATACCCACATTGAAAGATGATATATTATAGCATAAGAGACAAATAAAAAAACCATTAAAAAAACATGATAAATGCTCTAAGAAAATTATGTGAAAGAGATTGCCCAGCCTTCCTTAGCGAACATTGGGAAGGCACCTCAGAAGATACAATCATTGATGGTGTAGTGAAAATGAATAAAGAATGGAAAGTGTTACAACGGAGTCAAAGGGAATCATATTTGCAAAGAGTGGACCTTCTTGTGAATTGCGAAGGGTTAACATATCTGGCACCCATCATTCCAGAAAATAATAAGAAAGGTAGCTAGAAAGATTGGGAGGAACTTGACTACTAATCTTTAATCCATAATTGATGAGGAATGGTGACAGATACAAAGAAATGACATAATAAGATTTTATTGAGAAAAGCTCCTTCTCAGAGCTATAAGTCATACTATCCTGAAGTCTACATTGCAATGGGCAAATTATCAAGCAAGTATTCTTTTTTTAAATTTTTAATTAACATATAATGTATTATTAGCCCCAGGGATACAGGTCTGTGAATCGACAGGTCTACACACGTCACAGCACTCACCATAGCACAATACTTTCCCCAATGTCCATTACCCCACCACCCTCTCCCTACCCTCCTCCCCCCAGCAACCCTCAGTTTGTTTTGTGAGATTGAGTTTCTTATAGTTTGTCTCCCTCCCAATCCCATCTTGTTTCATTTTTTCCTTCCCTACCCCCCAAACCCCACACTTTGCCTCTCAACTTCCTCATATCAGGGAGATCATATGATAATTTTCATTCTCTGATTGACTTATTTCACTCAGCATAATACCCAGCAGCTCCATCCATGTCATTGCAAATGGCAAGATTTCATTTCTTTTGATGGTTTCATAGTATTCCATTGTGTTTATATACCACATCTTCGTTATCCATTCATCTGTTGATGGACATCTAGGTTCTTTCCATAGTTTGGCTATTGTGGACATTGCTGCTATAAATATTCGGATGCACGTGCCCCTTTAGATCACTACATTTGTATCTTTAGGGTAAATACCCAGTAGTGCAATTGCTGGGTTGTAGGGTAGCTCTCTTTTCAACTCTTTGAGGAACATCCTTGCTATTTTCCAGAGTGGCTGCACCAGCTTGCATTCCCACCAACAGTGTAGAAGGGTTCCCCTTCCTCCGCATCATCACCAGCATCTGTCATTTCCTGACTTGTTAATTTTAGTCATTCTGACTGGCATGAGAGGGTATCTCATTGTGGTTTTGATTTGTATTTCCTTGATGCTGAGTGATATGGAGCACTTTTTCATGTGCCTTTTGACCATCTAGTTGTCTTCTTTGCAAAAATGTCTGTTCATGTCCTCTGCCCATTTCTTGATTATATTATTTGTTCTTTAGGTGTTGAGTGTGATAAGTTCTTTTTAGATTTTGGATACTAGCCCTTTATCTGATATGTCGTTTGCAAATATCTTCTCCCATTCTGTCAGTTGTCTTTTGGTTCAAGCAGGTATTATTGAGTAGTGTAGTGGTTCAAAGTATGAACTTTAAAGCCAACAAGGTAATCTAGAAACCATTAGTGTAGCATTAGGTAAGTTATTACTTTCTTTAAATCTCAGTTTTTAAATCTTTAATTTTAGCAAGCTTTTCCTGTAAAGACTTAGATAATAGAGTTTTAGTTTGTGGGGGCTGTATAGTCTGTTGGGATTATTCAGCTCTAGTGTTGCAGCACAAAAGCAGCCATAGGCAGTACATAAGTGAACAAGCATGGCTATATTCTAATAAAACTTTATTTAAAGATACTAAAATTTAGGGGCACCTGGGTGGCCCAGTAGGTTAAACCTCTGTGTTCGGCCCAGGTCATGATCACAGGGTCCTGGGATCGAGCCCCACATCCAGCTCTCTTCTTGGTGGGGAGCCTGCTTCCCCCTCTATCTCTACCTGCCTCTCTGCGTACTTATAATCTCTCTTTATCTGTCAAATAAATAAAATAATATAAAATAAAATAATAAAGACATTAAAATTTAAAATTCATGTAATTCTGATACATCACAAGACATTATTCCTCTGTTAATTTTTGTTAACCATTTAACAATGTAAATGCTATTCTTAGCTCACAAGTCATAGAAAAACAAGTGGCAGGCCAGATTTGTCTTGTTTGCAGTTTTGGTGGAGGGTACCATAAAATAATGTAATATTTTATAATGTGAAAAATATTAAAATACAGTCCTTAACAAAATGTGTAGCATTTCATATAAGATCAATAAATGTAAACAATACCAATGACATTAAACAGAAAATTACTCGAGGGGTTGGAAGCAAAGGAGAGTCAAAACAGATCAGGCAGGGCAAAGGGCAAGTGACAGGTGTAAGGCAGAGACTCTGACAAGCTGAGAATATCAAGTAGCCTGCAGGCTTAGAGGTTTTAAGCAGAAACAAGTAGAAAAATTAAGGTAAGACCGGAGTCAAGGAGAATAATAAAGAAAGCTGTTGAAATATTGCAGGAAGGAAGTGGTGAAGACTTGAATTAAGTTCATAGGTTTGATTGTGACCATGACTCTTGGATCACAGGCTGCAGCTGCTGCCAGCTCACCTCAGTGGCCTGCGTGGATAGAGCTAAGCTGTCAGGTTAGATTCCAAATCATCATCTAAACATAAGTTAGAAACTCTGGCCTGGAACCTGGGATCAGTCCCTTTTTTTTTTTTTTTTCTGCTCCTGACATCAGAAGTGAGAGCCCTGCGGCACCTGGGTAGCTCAGTCAGTGAAGCGTCAGATTCTTAAATTCAGCTCAGGTCATGATCTCAGGCTCGTGGGATTGAGCCTGGCACCGGCTCCACACTGAGTGGGGAGCCTGTTTATGATTCTCTCTCTCCTGTTCCCTCTGCTCCACCCCATCTACTCACACTCTCTCTCTCTCTCTTTAAAAAAAAAAAAAAAAAAAAAAAAAAAAGTGAAAGCCTAATCACAGGTTTCTTTCCCTTAAGAGGACTCTGTCTGAACAGACACATTCTTATGTTGGTCACATGAAAAGCAAGGATGCTGGTCACTGATCCAACAGCTCCTTTAGTTTTAGTCCATCAAAACAGAGCCATCTCAGAAAGAAGCACCTCTTGGCTCTTAGCAGTTACCAAGGAGCACAGAGTTAATTCTGATTTCTTTAAACAGTATTTGCTCTACATTTGTCTTGTTCCCTTATGTTCTGTCTCAGTTACTTCCAGAACTTTAAGGACTTTCTTATTCACAATTGTCATGGATGATTCAAATGTAGTTAAGAGACATAAAACAGTCTTTGATTAAACATCAGATTTTATTATGTGGTACACCTAAATGAGAAAAAAAAACAGTCATATTAAACATCATTTTAATTTGTTTTTTTTTTTAATCGAAAGAAGAAATGGGAATTTCATGTTAGGATTTCTTGCAAAAATAATTCAGTAAGTATCTGCTTGTGACACACTTTTTGCTCCTACCACAAATCAAAAAAAAAAAAACAAAAACAAAACAAAAAAACCAGAAGTATATTGGTAGGCTCAAAAATAAGATAGGTATCTCTATGAATCAGAAACAAAATAGAAGTTCCAAGCGGGGGAGATAGGCTGAAGTCCTGGGGCCTCTGTGCTCTGCATCTGAAAGAACACAGCCCTGATCTTGGGTCTCAATACAGTAAGGATTGGAATGCTCCATACTAGGTAGGGCACAGACTCAAGATTTCTGTTTGGTGTGGAGATTCTTTCTATCTGTGATAGAATTATAGATGGAGGCCTTGGGATGTAGGGAATACACATTCAGTCTTATTATCAAGGAGAAGCTTAGTAACCCTCTGACTCAGGGAATGAATTAGTGATAGCCACTATTTCACCCACAATATTAAGAACTTCAGAATAATGTGAATATTCCCTGGTTCTATACTGGGAGCTGGCGTGAGCTGAACAAAAGCAATGGCTAAATTGTCTCAACAGCAAGAATAAGCAAGAAACAGGGCAATAAGAAGACACAAAGTCAGCCTTGGGCCTGTATTTCAAAGCATACGAATAGACATCAAACATCTATAATATTGCAGATTACATTTTGTATAGCAACTTGGCAACAAATTTATGGTATTTTATGATAGTCAAAGAGCTAAATATAAGAATTCCATCCATTCAAAAGGATCAAAACATAATGAAGCAAAGATTGACAGAAATTAAATAAAAATGCATCAAATAAACATAAAAAAATTTTAGAAGTGAAAAATACGATTATTTAACTTAATATTTAGTTGCTTAGACTAGGCAAAACTCACTCAATTAGTCAAATTTAAATTCAATTAAAAAAACTTCAACTGATGAGATAAATTCTGCACTGATGCATTTAAATAGTAAATTGAAAGGTATTATTTGTGATTGCCTCATAATTTAGCACAGTTCTCAGATATGAAGAGGCTCTAACTAAGGAGGTTGAGTTCAGGAAGAAGACAATGAAGGGAATAACAGGTATAATATTTCAAGAGTTGATTTTGAAAATTTCCAAGACTTGAATGAAATGAATCTACAGACTTGCAAAGCATTCTAAATACCTAGTGGAGTAATTCAAAAATAAAACTACGTCCAGCTATGTGGTGGTGAAATTGTAGATTATCAAGGACAAATAAAAAGTGTAGAAGGTATCAAAGGAAAAAAAATCCATAATATGTTAGAAAGGAATAGCTGTTAGGCTCACTGAAGTTTTCTGTTCCCGGATAATTGATTCAAGAAGACAATGGAGCAATAGCTTCGAAATACTGAGAGGAAATCTTATAATTTTATATCCAGCTAAAGTACATCAAAAATAAAGATATAGAGGCACCTGGGGGATTCAGTTGGTTAAATATCTGCCTTCAACTCAGGTCATGATCCCACGGTCCTGGGATCAAGCCCCACATCCGGCTCCCTGCTCAGTGGAGAGCCTGCTTCTCCCTTTCCCTCTGCTGCTCCCACCAACTCATGCACTCTGTCTCTCAAATAAATAAAATCTTTTTTAAAAAAGCAAAGAATAAAGACTAAAGATAACTTTTCCAGAATAAAAAGCCTAGGAGAATTTAACATCTAGACTTTAACTTAAATAACTAAGTGATATGTTTGAACAAGGAAGGTCAATCCAGAAGGAAGGCATAGGACACATACACAAAAATGACAGTGAGAATGAAATAGATGACAAAAATTGCATTACAAATTAGCAAGAGAATATGGAAAAAGAACCCATGAAACAGGCAAAAGAACCAAACAATTTTAAGAAAACGAAAGCTGAATAACCAATAAACCTAAGAAAAGATAACCTCCTTTGTGAATAAGAAATTAAAACAGAGACAAAATTTCATATGTCTCAGAGTGGCAAAAACTAAAAAGGTTGATATGAGCAAGCTTTGAAAAAAGAATATGGAAAAAGATGACCTATCATACACTGCTGATGGAAATGTAAATTGACATAGGGTTAGAACACACTTTCACAATATCTCACAATGGAAGATGTGCATACCCTACGATCCAAGATCTGGATAGTCCAGAAACATGTCTCAAGACATTTATTGCAACATTATTTACAAAAAAATGAGTGATTGAAAACAATCTAACAAAATAACAGCTAACTGTATAGTTTGTTTAATTCTAAAGTGAACACTGAAACAGAGTTTCTAGAGATACTTCCATCAAGATGGACAAATCTCAAAAGCAGTGGTAGTTGATAAAAGTAAGCTGCTGAATGATTCGTATAATATACCATTCATGTAATATATAAATGCAAAATAACATTTCATATGGATATGGGACACATAAATACAAAAGAAAAAACACATCAGAAGATAACCACCAAATTCAGACTACTAATTTACCTTAAGCCATCATGGGAGGCAAATCAGATCCGAGTGAATTATATGAGGGAGTTTCAAATGTATTTTGTAATACTTAATTCCTTGAAAAATAAAAAGACCCGAGGACGAAAAAGGAATAAACAAACACACGTAATAAATGACACATTTTCTAACAACTCTGTTTCTCTGTCCAGTCCTGCCTGGTGCCTAAGAAAAGAAATGAAAGAGTAAAGGGTAGCTGGCAGAGAAAGGAAAATTAGATCAAATTGAATTAGATCAAGATTTAACCTTGTCATCACTGAAAAACACTTGAGTAATAACAGCTCTGGTTTATAGCACTTCACATAATTTCTAAAAAGAAAAATAATGAGGGAAGTCACTGGAGAGACAGTGAAATATTTTTAGTAGTGCATTTGAGTTCTACTGAAAATAGTAATTTTTGGATTGAATATGCCTCAGTAATGCCCAGGCTTGGACTTTAGAATTTGCTGCTGACCTGGGTTACTTATGTTGAAGCCAAGAGAACTGTAGGTCGCAAACAGGCAAGTAGGCATTTCAAAAAAATTCTGTTTAAAGTGAAGTAGCTTGCAACAGAAAAAAAAAAATCATAAAATAAAATAGCTATGCTGTAATCCTCATCTCTTGAATTTCAAAATTAGACTATGTCTTTGATGTGCAGATGCCATGCCTCAGGGCATGAAAGAATGGATGGACCTCTCACTTCTCTTTTCAGTAGGACAGAACCCTGGTGAGGCTGAGATACTGGACAGCAGGAGTAGAATAGCCCCTGCTCTGTGCCTGCCTTTTTTTGTTAGCTTTCATCTTGGTTCCCTTAGATACAGAGGCAGCAGGTGGATTTGGTAGACTCTGTGGGTTAGTAATTAGACTGGGTTGAAAGAAAGATCTTCAAATAGTTCAAAATTTGGGGTGGGGGTGGGGAGGTTAATCAAAGAGAAATACAAGAGTCTTCCCTGATTGGTGGGTGGGTTGGTTGGGTGGTTGGTTTACATGACACAAGTGAGTTCACTCTGTAGATTTTATCTTTAAGCAAGAAGACCAAGGACAAATCAAAGATAAACTAGAAACATTTTAACCAGAGAATACAGCATGTAGTCTACTTGCACATGATCATATGCTGTAATCTGAAGGTCTTTCCTGTTTTGTTTTGTTTTGTTTTGCTAGATGTTAGCTTGGTTTTTAAGAAAATTCCAGGAAAAAAATCAAAGCTTTAACATGTTGCTTCAGTCCTTCCTGGATCTCTTCAATCAAAAGCAAAGCTAAAATAGATTATGATCCTGGAGGGCAAAATGAAAAATATTTACCTACAGATTAAGACAAAGTAGTTCCTTGATACTTGTGGAATAAATTAAATCAGAATTTGGTGTCCTTGGGTATTGAAACTTGAAATTTTAAAAGTCTAAAATTTAAAGCAAAGATAATGCTTTCATTTGGCTGTAAATGATGTCTGAGAATCCTCTAATGATAAGACTTTGAATCAAAATTGTTTTTGTCTGTAATACAATAGTTGACTCCAAACCAAATATTTAAATGATTTACTCAAATCAAATGACTGCATATAAAACTTATCCTCCAGAAAGGTGAGGGAGCTCAATCATTTTTACAAGAATTTTGCTGAAGAATGGGATACAGAGGAGATGCAGATGTGAATCAAGTTGCGGTTTTAAAAAATGATCCCAGGCGCCTGGGATCAAGTCCCGCATCAGGCTCCCTGCACAGTAGGGAGCCTGTTTCTCCCTCTCCCTCTCTCTCTGTCTCTGTCTCTCTGATGAACAAATAATTAAATCTTTTTTTAAAAAATGAGTATTTAAAAAGTTTTGTAATGAGCTAACAGCTCAAGCAAAATAGAAATAAACTTTTTATTAACTTCTGCAGGAAGAGTGGTTTGATAAACTCTAGTTTATCTCAACACAGTGTGGCTTGCAATCTTATAGTTAATAGAGAAAAATAAATGTTAAGTTTATATAAAGAAACAAATGATCACATAAACATTTATCCTTGGTCAGAGCCAAAATGTATTTTCTGTTACTGGTCTGTTATTAACATCAAGTTTTCTTGGCTTGGAAAAAAGAAAAATAAACTAGGAATTTGGAGATATAGACTCTGCCACATACTTGTTAAGTTACCTTTGACAAATAATTTAAAGTCTCTGAGACATCATCATTATTTTTATCTTTGAATAGTAATATTCATATCTTCTCGTCCCAGATCTCAGGGTTATTGCAAAAAGCATATGGAAAAAATGAATATGAAATTTCTTTGAAAGGTGCAACACCACATAAATGTACTTTGTTAATTACTTCTCTGGAGATCAGTCAACTCATGAGTGTGGGGGTGTTTAGTGCTTATGGATAATAAAAGTGTGGAAAGTGTTCTGATAGCTGTAATTTTTGGTACTTCGAAGTATTGATAATGGCCTTTCTCCCTTTTTCTCCACTTCCCCTTTGTCCATTTACTTCCATTCTGCAGAACCCCTACCTGTAACCAGTGTTTCAATATATGACTATAAACCTTCTCCTGAAACAGGAGTCCTGTTTGAAATTCATTATCCAGAAAAATACAATGTTTTCACAAGAGTAAACATCAGCTACTGGGAAGGGAAAGACTTCCGAACAATGCTATACAAAGGTAAGAAGCAAAAGGAAGGGTGATAAATATCACCTTTAAAACACCCTTTTTTACATGATGTTTGCCGAATGGTCTTCTGTCTTGCTCTAAAGAGGTCTTATGATTCGCTATCTGACCATGGAAGAGCCATTAAAAATAGTTATTAATTTATGAAAATCTTTTCATGAGGAATCTTAGAACATCTGGTTTGCTAGTCACAGGCAATGCATAAGCATAGGAAATACTCAAATTATTATCACTTGTATGTTCGTCTTCCAAAGGCAGCATGTCTGATACAAGAAATAAATTCAAACATAACCTTAGAAACACCTCACCTAATGATTTCCTTCTGGGTGTGTTAGAAGGGCATTTCTAGAACAAAGAAGCTAGAAAGGCACCTTCTACCAAGTTTTGCTTGGAGGGATCCAAGATTATTCTCAAATGCAAATGATAATGCTTTTTTGTTCCTTTGGATATGTTTATCTGTATGGCCAGTTAAATGATTGCATTAATATACAAAAATTGGTTTCATTGTTTATACTGGCCTAATGGGGACCCTGTAGGAAGATGAGAAAAAAAGATCTTATGGGAATTTATCATTTCAAAAGAACCTGGTCACCTTCTCAGGGTAGACTGTTGGGGAAAAGGAAAGAGGAATGAGGGAGGGCATTCAGCTCCCTTGGGAGTGAATTGGGGAAGAAAAGAAACTTGGATATTCTCGGGATACAAAACTATAACATTTCTCTGTGAGGGCTTAGATGATGGTTATCAAAGTTCACTGGTTCTAACTGGAAATAGGTACTGGTGAGATGGAAAAGGGATACTGAGGCAGACAGGTCATGGTATCCAGGTAAGTGTCATTTTGACTTGCTGCTTTCATAAACTCGTTTCTTCCATGGATTTCATTTTTATGAGACATGGTTTAAAACAATGCAGTAAATTTATATTTTTTGAAGCTTTAAAGCATCAAATAAATATAAACAGAGACTCCACAAATTATGCATTTTTAAATTTTCAATGAAAACTGATTTTCTGCAAATTAATAAGTGGGGCCTTATTTGCTTATGGACCACATGCAAATACAAGTTCATGAATGATTGAAAAGCATCTGGAATTTTTGTGGAACTAAAAGCCAGGAGTTTTAAAATAAATCAATAAATATGCTCTCCTTTTTCAGCTAATTAATTTTTAATTTATTTTCAGCTTTTAGTTCTATAAGTGGTATGTTTGGTTTCTTTTCCACATTTCCTTCTAATTTGGACTGGAATATTAATTTTTAAATTTTCTTTAATGTTTTTCAAATAAAATCCTAATCTTCCTTCCTTCCTTTTTCCTTCCTTTCTTCATTCCTTCCTTCCTTCTTAAATCAGGTACTGCCAAGTAGGAGATAAACTTACTTCAAAAGCAGTCCAGTTTTTATAAGTAAGCCTAGTGAAACCATGTCTTATGAAATCACTTTTTCCTAAGCCATAAGGTGGCAAAATATCTTTGATTTTTATCATAAAATAAATGGCTAGCATAAACCTAATCTCTGCAATTTCCGCACATTATCTTCTCCATTTAATACACAAAATGTTCCTATAATAAAGATTTAATTCCATTGTATCCAATTCCTGCTTAAAAAACTTTCCAGGATTTTGGATATAAAGATCCAAATTTTCATCTTTAATCTTGATTAGGCCAATTTTGTATTACCGAGGGTGCCAGAAGTTGCAGGAAATAATACCTTACAGTTATTTAATCATAATTGTTTAGGACTTTCTAGAAGTACATGGCATTTAGGAGATCAAAATTTTAACGTAATTGTTTTTATTCTCAGATTTCTTTAAGGGAAAAACAGTATTTAATCACTGGCTGCCAGGAATATGTTATAGTAACATCACTTTTCAACTGGTATCTGAGGCAACTTTTAATAAAAGTACTCTTGTGGAATACAGTGGTGTCAGTCATGAGCCCAAACATCATAGAACTGGTAAGTTTTCTGAAAAATCTAATTTAGTTTAAAAACAATTAAACTGTATGTTTATTGCATGTATACATTCTATCTTTGTGAAAATAATTCTGTGCTAGAGCTAAGAAATAAAATAAATATATATTTGTAATATTCTAAAACAAATTCTCTATCAATGGGAAAGGAACGGAGTAAAATTTTCAGAAGAAAAATCTAAAATATGTCAAGTAGGGGTGCCTGAATGGCTCAGTGGGTTAAAGCCTCTGCCTTTGGCTCAGGTTATGATCCCAGGGTCCTGGGATCGAGCCCCACATCGGGCTCTCTGCTCAGCAGGGAGCCTGTTTCCTCCTCTCTCTCTTCCTGCTTCTCTGCCTACTTGTGATCTCCGTCTGTCAAATAAATAAAAAAATAAAACCTTTAAAAAAATAAAATAAAATAAAATACATCAATGTTATGATAGATTTATAATCTTTGAATGGAAAAAAACTACATGATACTACCAAAAGTTATAATTAAGTAACTTAACTTGACCAAGTAGACATTGGTTATTCTATAACCTGGCAAAATTCTCATATGACAATAAAAATGACAGGAGATGTTCTAGGACAGAATATCAGATTATTAAAAGAAAATATTGGAATTCAGATGTGTCTAAACTTGCCGTGTTTAATCTTAGTAGCATCATTAATAGGAAGCACTGTTATAGGATGGATGGATGGAAGGATGGATGGGTAGATAAATGGAAGAATGGATGGAAATAATTATATACCTCCTAAGTGCCCGTCACCAATACAATGTAATTGACATTGTCCATGCCTAATGTGCCCAAATTACTCTTTAGGAATGTTGGAGATGCCCTTCATATGAACATTGGGAATGGATTGTAATAGATCACCCCTGAGACCCTGCCAGTCTGAATTCTAAGATGTCATGATTTCCATTAAGTAAGACAAGACAAAGAAACTATTTCAGCTAAATAATTTAGTCACATAATGGCAACATCTAAGACTCTATTTGTATTTTTCATCATTCAATTCAAGTAAGGAAACATTATCAATTGAGTGACTTCTACCAGGGAGTTGTTCTAAGTATGAGAGATATGAAAACAGAGTCTGGTGGAATAGGTTCCCTGTCCTCAAAAATGGTAGGGGCATAACACAACTGGCAATCACACAAGGCAGAACTGATATGTGTCCTAAGAGATACAAAGTTATGTAACTGCACAAAGGAGGGAAAGATTAATTTTTTTTTTGGAGTTTGCAGAAGAGATGATATTTCAGCTGCTATTTGAAGGATAGATAGAAACAGTTGCAGGTAGAGACCAAACAGTGTGCCTTCATAATTTTCTACCCATAGAAAGGTATGCTTCCCTAATTCATACATGGATTTTGTGCTCAAATGTTTCATTCTGGAGAGGTGAGGAGTAAAGCTGTATTTCTAACATGTGTGTTAATATTTCTAAAGGCACATATGCGTCTCTGCCTACTTGTGATCTCTCTCTCTCTGTGTCAAGTAAATAAATAAATCTTAAAAAAAAAAAAAGAAAGAAAGAAAGAAAAGAAAACAGAAAACTTGGGGAGCCTGTGTGGCTCAGTGGGTTAAGTCTCTGCATTTGGTTCAGGTCATGATCTCAGGATCCTGGGATCAAGCCCCACATCGGGCTCTCTGCTCAGCAGGGAGCCTGCTTCCTCTCTCTCTCTGCTGGTCTCTGCCTACTTGTGATCTCTTTCTCTCTCTCTCTGTCAAATAGATAAATAAATTTTAAAAAATAAAAAAATAAAGGCACATATGTAACTCTCTTAAGTGAAATTGTCACAGGCAGTATTTTTATCTTGATAGCTAGAGTACACTGTAGTTGCTTTGTTGTAAAAAAGATCCAGTGGCAGAGACTCAGGTTTTTTAAAAAGGAGATTTTGATAAGCTAAAGAATATTTGTGAAACTCTCCTTTGGACATGGTTAGATTACCACTTGGACAAGCATCGTATCACTAGTTAATGTATTTGAAGTATGAGTGGTAATATACCCATGTGTACACACCGTATACAAAATCTTAGACAAATGTGGGACTTGACACCACAATAGTTCTTGATGTAGATTATCTTTATATAGTAGAAGTAAAACTAACCTCTATTTTGTACATCCACTTGTATATTTGACTCACTAAAACATGAAGTATTCACTACAATAGAATTAAAAATTACTGGAAAATAAAAATTCTCTCTCTTACAGCACCTTATCCACCTCGAAATATCTCGGTTCGTATTGTCAATTTGAACAAAAACAATTGGGAAGAACAGAGTGGCAGTTTCCCAGAGGAATCGTTCATTAGATCACACGAGATGGTGGGAAAAGACAAACTCTTCCATTTCGCGGATGAAGCCTCTGAAAGTCCCTCTGGCAACATTTCTTCCGGTTGGCCCGATTTCAACAGCAGCGAGGAGGAGACTACATCCCAGCCCTATTGGTGGAGCAGCGCCCCCGCCACCCCCGAGAGTGAAGATGACTTTGTCAGTGTCCTTCCCATGGAATATGAAAATAACAGTGTGCTCAGTGAGACTGAGAAATCGACAGCAGGCTCGCTCTCATTTTTTCCTGTACAAATGATCCTGAATTGGTTACCACCCAAACCACCCACTGCCTTCGATGGGTTCCATATCCACATAGAAAGAGAAGGTAAAGTCATTGGAAATCAGCAAAAATAAGAACTGATATGCAAAGGAAAGGGCATTGACATATGTTAAAACTAAAATATTTAGGAAGAAAGACTGATGGGAGACAGTTACTATTTAGAGAAAAAATGGTCAAGAAAGGGAAGAATTTGAGTAGCAATGCTCCCTAACACTAGAAAACACAATTAAATAGGTAGGATCAGAATCCAAGGTTTAGGTAGTTTCTAAGTTTCGCATATTCACAACTCATTTACCTTTCACGGCCCAACATGTCATGTACCCCAGGCCACTGAGGAAAACCTTCTGTTTGGAAAGAGTTTGAATTGAACTTCTAACTATGCCAAATTACAAAATATCCTGGAGAAATTTTCCACTTCCTAGTATACTGTTTGTGAAACATGTAGCAAAACAATCTTTCTAACAAGAAGGCTACCTTCCCAAGGGGGCCAGCCCCAGGTCTGGCTCATCTAGCGACTCTCATTTGCCTCAGGGTGGGCCCCTGGGAGACCAGCACCACTCTACATTTTCCTGAAGAGGAGCTGGTCGTAAAATAAAAAATGCACAGCAACTAGTATTTTCACCGTAGCTGCCGTATCCTGGACCATGGTCATTGATCTAACGTCCCAGAGCTCTTCTTCGTATTTTAGTCCACTAACTCATGGAAAACAGGGCTCTGGCCTGCAGCCTGTGTGGGTCATGAATCACATCTAAATGGTCATTTGGCAGGTTATTATAGCTATTTGCTATTTGTTTTGTTTTTTTTCAATAACATACTTCATTTTATACTTTCTGGTCTAGTAGTTTGAGTGGCAAATGTCAAGTTGTCAAAATGTGAAGTTCATATGATAGCATTATTTTCAGGGCAGGACACTAGTATCAGGTAACATCATAGAGTGCCTCTTGTTTGCCCTTATTTTATTTTATAGAATAAGACACCAAGGGGTGCCTGAGTGGCTCAGTGGGTTAAAGCCTCTTCCTTTGGCTCAGGTCATTATCCCAGGATCCTGGGATCGAGCTCGCATCGGGCTCTTTGCTCAGCGAGGAGCCTGCTTCCTCCTCTCTCTCTGCCTGCCTCTCTGCCTACTTGTGATCTCTGTCTGTCAAATAAATACATAAAATCTTTTTTTAAAAAAAAGTATTTAAAAATAAGACCGCAAAATTTGTGGATTCCTCTACCCTGGTATAGAACAATTGACCATATCAAAATATTGTGTAAAATTGAAATCTTTTGACATTTCTAATTATTTGAGTCAAAAGTCTTCACATTTACCTGGCATTACTTGTGTAAAAGATATCTGTCTTCATCTGCCCTTAATCTGTCTTTTATTTTTTCTGTCCCACAGTATATTCTGTGGAAAATAAGGTCTTGTAACTCACAATTTTTTTTAACGAGTATTTCCATGAACGTACAGTCATGCTTTTATCTGACTGCAGTGTGTTCTTTTGAAGGCTATTGTAGTCACCAACTGATGAGAACAACTTCAAATGAAGTAATAAACAGCAGGATTGGACTTTGAAGCAATGCAAAATCATGTTTACTTTTAGAAAGTAAAATCTGGAAGAAGACAGATGAAGGACGAGGGTTACAAGAGTTGGAAAATCTACCCAGAAGAATTATTTCCAACTAGAAATAATTCAATTTATTTTAAAGCATCTCTGGGTATTTAATACTACCACAAAGAACCAATAAGATACTTACTACTGGTTATTTTTTTATATATCCAGATGAGAAAGTCAACTATTGCAATCTTCTCCTAACATTCTACTTCTATTCTGTGCATGTGGTGTTGTTGGGTAATAGTACCTAAGAATATGCAGTATATACTCATACTGCTTTTTGATTCAGATATCATATTTTAGTTTGGTTATTTAAAAGTATTATGAAAAGCAATTTGAATACTTGGCCATGTTTCTTTTCTAGTGCCTTTGATGAAGATGTATAACTGAACTTGACAAAGGAAAGGAAACAGTATAAAAATATGAATTTTTTGTATTGACTTGTCTACATTCAAGGCCCTTCCAGTTTTCAATTCATATATATTCTCTTTTTTATATATGATACAGAAAACTTTACTGAATATTTGACAGTGGATGAAGAAGCACATGAATTTGTCACAGAACTGAAGGAGCCTGGGAAATATAAGTTATCTGTGACGACCTTTAGCTCCTCAGGATCTTGTGAAACTCGAAAAAGCCAGTCAGCAAAATCACTCAGTTTTTATATCAGTAAGTACCAAAGAGATTATTTTGCACTTATGGGGGAGCTAGGACGAGATCTGGGGAGATTAATGATGTTCAGGCATCAATTATTCATCAAACCTTAGAGACCCTGAGAAATCCTCAAGGTCAGAAGAGGCCCGGATCCATGAGATTTTGACCGCAGAAGAAATATATGCATGTTTCATAGTAACAAACCTACCCAGAGATTTAACTTACGGATTTTTTTATTATGGTGATAATTGAACATTTATTAAGCTGACCTCCCACACTTGCTGTAACAAACCCTCCAAGGACACAGACACCCTGTTTAGGACCTGTGACTTTCATTTGAGGCCATGTAGAAAATTGAATAGAAAAGTCTCAGTAGAATACTGAGCTGAGAGAGCTCAAAAGAAAACCAGAGATGTAAGTGTTGTGGGACCTAGGTGGTCACCATAAATTTGGCCCAAGAAGACAAAGCTAGAGCATTCTAAAAGCCCCATTTCAAGTCTTCGGGTGGCTTCCCCTGATTCCATGAGGGGCAATAATGAAGCCAATAACTAGCCTCCAGAAGCTGCACCAATTGTGCAAGTCTGTAATGTTCTTAGCTAACCGGAATATGCTCACCAGAGGTTTCAAGGCCAAAAATCAGTTACCTCGTTTATCAGCAGTTAAATGTGCCTCCTATCCACCGAAAGAAAAAAACAGAAGGCAGTGGATAAAAATGACTCTTCAAAAAAGATGACCACCACATACTTTGTCAACTTCTCCAAAGGCAAATACCACTTTTCAGCGTATAATCTTCCAAAGGGTGGATGGGAGAGTGAGGAGGAGAGAGGGAAGAGATCCATCGATTTAACAGCTGAAAAATGCTGAAAAGGTCCCATGTAGCATTTCTATTTAAGCAACCAAAAATGTTGGGATGCATGGGTGGCTCCATGGGTTAAACTTCTGCTTTCAGCGCAGGTCATGATCTCAGGGTCCTGGGATTGAGCCCCGCATTGGGCTCTCTGCTCGGCAGGGAGCCTGCTTCCTCCTCTCTCTCTGCCTGCCTCTCTGCCTACTTGTGATCTCTGTCTGTCAAATACATAAATAAAATCTTAAAAAAAAATGTTGCCATTGATAAGAGGCCTAAAGACCCATGAGGTAAACAGAAAGAATAGTCATGATTTTGCCTGTATGGCATTCAGTTAGTCACTCAAGAATGAGAATGAACTTTACTATTTAGTTCTTCCTGTGAAGAAGATGAAACTAACTAAAATGTCTCATTCACCAGAAGGTTTTCATGTCCCTCAGTAGAGATGCACCACAAGTGTCAAGGCTTCAGCTATTCTGAATATGCTAGTCCTTTCCTTCCCTGAATTTCTACTGTGTTTCATAGTGCACAACACAAAATACAGAGCTTATTTGTGTATAATATTTTTCTAGATTTGTTTTACTCGTGTACATCTTATTTCTCATACCAAATTACAAAATCCTACTGTGGGGCTATACCACTAATTTATTAATTCTGTTGTACCTTCAACAAATGAACAACTTTCATGTGTCAGACACTCTGCTCTAGAGTATCCAAATTGAGACTTTGTCAGAATTGCTCAAAAATATGATTATTCCAAAGAGATGTATCTTAATATTCATCTAGAAGAATATAGGACACTAAAAATTCTGTTTTTTTTTTCTCTTGCATTAAAAGAATAATATTTTTAGTGTTTAGGCTATTCTGATCTGCAGTAATGAGTTATTTAGGGGTATTGCATATATGTCTTTAGTTTAAAACTGGAAACTATAGATACAAATAACATCCTGGAACTCAGTAAGCTGCCTCAACATAGTACAGGCTCATACCAGCCGAACGATATTCATGGCCCATTTTCCTGACCAAATTGTTCTGGTGTTAATCTATGACGTTAATATTAATTAAATTCCATTAAGATTTACATTTCTCTTGTTGCATTATGATTTGTATTTCTGTGGTTTTGAAGGCTTTCCTCAGAGATGAGAAGAATGGTACAGATTTACATTTGTCCCCCAACAGCTTTACATTTCAGTGATTCCATGTTTCAGGTGGAAAAAAACCCCAAGGCACAGAAAGCTTAGTGACTTTCCCAAGTGTTCAAATGAGGACTAGAACTCAGGAATACTTGATAGCAAAGTCCATTTCCACGTAGCCTACAGTGACCCATGACCTTGGCTTGATTATCAGGGTTAGTCCTAACGTAAAATCACTGAACGAGTGATTTTGTTTTGCTTTTGCTTCCTCCCACTTTGGCTCTCTGTGCCCCAGCTACCCCAGTAATCTTCCTAACCGCAATGAACTTCACAATTACAGAGTTCTCTAACACCTATGATCTCATTTGATCTCAGCGACTGATGGCATCATGATTAATTGTCACAAAGCACTGATCCAGGAGACCAGAGGTCTAGGTTGGCCCCCAGACACTTACTAGCTGTGGGAGAGTCATACACATCACTGGACCTCAGTTTTCTCATCACTTAAGTGAGGTATTGGATCATTCAAGTTTTCAATTCTAACATTTCAGTGGTTTAATCCATTTAGTCCGTGCATTGACAGAGATTCAGAGAAGTTATAGATTTGTCCAAGGTCAAAGTCAAAGCTGAGTTTTGGTCAACTCTCCCATCTCCAAACCAGTGCTTTTGACAGTTCCTAGTGCCCCCAGAGGTTTCATGCAGGGGTTAAGAGCATGGATTCTCTAACCAGCCTTCCTGTGGGTGAATCTACTTACCCTCCCTCTGCCTCAGCACCCTCATCTGAAAGTGAAATTAATACTTGTACTTATCAGGGGTGCCTGGGTGGCTCAGTGGGTTAAAGCCTCTGCCTTCGGCTCAGGTAATGATCCCAGGGTCCTGGAATTGAGCCCCACATCAAGCTTTCTGCTCAGCAGGGAGCCTGTTTCCTCCTCTCTCTCTCTCTCTCTCTCTCTTAGCCTGCCTCTCTGCCTACTTATGATCTCTGTCTGTCAAATAAATTAAAAAAAAATACTTGTACTTCTCTCATAGGTCTGTTATGAAAATTAAAGGGTTAACATATTAAGCACATACAAACCTAAAGCAGAGCCTAGAACATGCTAAGTGTTCTGTCTCTTTGCCATCATTGTCATTTTTTTATGGTCATTCTCTCCCTGACCCCATTGGCTGTGAGCCCAGGATGGCTCTTCCAGGGAGAGCCACTTTCTCCTTTCCCTCTCCTGGATCCCAGCCGAGGAATACAGCTCCCTATTAAGACACTGAGACCTGCATCCTAAGCAAATAAAGGAAAGTTGCACATGTGCACTTCAACAAGGAACTTCCATAAAAAATAACCGCCCCAACACTTCTTGAGTCCTTACCATGGGTCAGGCACGGTGCTAATAACCACTAGAGAAACTTAAGAGAACAAAGCTAATGGTGGGCACTTCTGACGAGATACTTTATCTTGAGGAACCCACTGCATCCCTCAAATGATCACCCAGCTCTCAGGCAGCTTCTGTAACTGAGCCTGCCTGTTGCCTATTTCTTCTCTCAATATAGTTGCACACTGTCTCTTTGATCCCGCTGCTACCAAATTTGAAATCTTTTCACATGATGGCAGTTGAGGGTAATTTGAATCTCAAAGTCATTATTTCTAGTGACCGAAGATCCTAACAGCAGAGGAATTCTAAACACTGATGAAATGCCCCCACTACCACACCTACTCTGCGTTGAAAGAGAAGTCGATTCTCTCTGGTGAAGAATTTACTGGAAGAACCTCAGAGGCAGGGGACAGAGAGCCGTGCCTTTCCAGCCACCAGTCTTACCTTGACTCTGTGTGTAAGGGTGAAAGGAAAAAACAAGTTTTTAAAACTCGACTCATATCTCCACCAGCTCAGCATGAAACCTCCCTTGTGCTCTTATTTGAAATGTTCAGGCCCTTCAGGAGAGTGGATCGAAGAACTGACTGAGAAGCCCCAGCACGTGAGTGTCCACATCCTAAGCTCAACGACTGCGCTGATGTCCTGGACGTCTTCCCAGGAGAACTACAACGGCACCATCGTGTCCGTGGTGTCGCTCACCTGCCATAAACAGAAGGAGAGCCAGAGGCTAGAAAAGCAGTACTGTACTCAGGTAAAGGAACTGGGGGAGATGCTGAACGGTTTGCTCACTCACATCCTGTTGCCCAGACAGCAGGCAGAGCCAGGAGGCCATTGCAAGCAGATTGGGGGAGGTGTGTCCTCCTGGGGGAGGGGGGTGTTTTGAGCAGGAAAAGAGTGTGCATGGTTCTTCAGTTATAGTCTTCCTCCCCCATCCCTCTGAGCACTAGCATCACTCTTTTATTTTCACTCTTCTTTCAAGACACTTAACAATGTGCCAGGTACTTGGATAGGATAGATGCTGGGATTCTAGAAAACTGCTATGTATCTACCTCTGGCTGAGTTTATAATCTAGTGAGAACAATGCATAAGTGAGCATACAGTTACTGCAGAGTATGAAATAAGGCCTAGGCTACAAGTAACTGATCAAGAACCCTGTGAATTCACAGAAAGAAAGAACTGGGCATGAGGAGATATGGACTGGGGTAAGAGGATTTAGAAACTGGCCAGAAAATTGTTACCCAGGGGAGGAGACAACCAAGCAGAAGGCTCAGGGAGTTTATTTGTTTAAGTTAATTAATTTACTTATTTTTCTCACCATAGCACATAATTTCCCAATGTCCATCACCCAGCAACCCCATCCCTCCCACCCCCTCCCTTCCAGCAACCCTCAGTTTGTTTCCTGAGATTAAGAGTCAGTTTGTCTCCATCTCTGGTTTCAACTTATTTCCTTTTTCTCTCCCTTCCCCCATGATCCTCAGTCTTGTTTCTCAGATTCCTCATATCAATGATATCATATGATAATTATCTTTCTCTGATTGACTTATTTCACGCAGCATAATACCCTCTAGTTCCATTCATGTCAATGCAAATGGCAAGATTTCATTTTTTGATGGCTGCATAGTATTCCATTCTATATATACACCACTCTTTTTTATCCATTCATCTGTTGATGGACATATAGGCTCTTTCCATAGTTTGGCTATTATGGACATTGCTGCTATAAACATTCAGGTGCACGGGCCCCTTTGGATCACTACATTTGTATCTTTAGCGTAAATACACAATAGTGCAGTTGCTGGGTCATAGGGTAGCTCTCTTTTCAACTCTTTGAGGAACCTTCACACTGTTTTCCAGAGTGGCTGTACCAGTTTGCATTTCCACCAACAGTGAGGATTTCTCCACATCCTCTCCAACACCTGTTGTTTCCTGACTGGTTAATATTTTAGCCATTCTGAGTGACGTGAGGTGGTATTTCACTGTGGTTTTGATTTGTATTTCCCTGATGCCAAGTGATGTTGAGCAATTTTTCATGTGTCTGTTGGCCATTTGGATGTCCTCTTTGCAGAAATGTCGGTTGGTGTCTTCTGCCCATTTCTTGATTGGATTATTTGTTCTTTGGGTATTAAGTTTGATAAGTTCTTTTTTTTTTTTTTTTTTAGATTTTATCCATTTATTTGACAGACAAAGATCACAAATAGGCAGAGAGGCAGGCAGCAGGGGAGGGGAAGCAGGCTTCTCACTGAGCAGAGAGCCCAATGTGGGGCTCAATCCCAGAACCCTGGGATAATGACCTGAGCCAAAAGCAGAGGCTTAACCTACTGAGCCACCCAGGTGCTCCTGGTAAGTTCTTTATAGATTTGGATACTAGGCCTTTATCTGATGTGTCATTTGCAAATATCTTCTCCCATTCTGTTAGTTGTCTTTTGGTTTTATTGACAGTTTCCTTTGTTGTGCAAAAGCTTTTTTTTTTTTTATCTTGATGAAGTTCCAATAGTTCATTTTTATCCTTGCTTCCCTTGTCTTTGGTGATTTTTCTAGGAAGAATTTGCTGCAGCTAATGTTAAAGAGGTTGCTGCCTGTTCTTCTCAAAGATTTTGATGGATTCCTGTCTCACATTGAGGTCTTTCATCCATTTTGAGTCTATTTTTGTGTGTAGTTTAAGGAAATGATCCAGTTTCATTCTTCTGCATGTGGCTATCCAATTTTCTTAATGCCATTTATTGAAGAGACTGTCTTTTTTCCATTGGACATTCTTTCCTGCTTTATCGAAGATTAGTTGGCCATAGAGTTGAGGGTCCATTTCTGGGCTTTCTCTTCAGTTCCATTGACCTGTGTGCCTGTTTTTGTCTCAGTACCATACTGTCTTGATGATTATAGCTTTGTAATAGAGCTTGAAGTCTAGAATTGTAATGCCACCAACTTTGGTTTTCTTTCCACATTCCTCCAAATATTCGGGGTCTTTTTTGGTTCCATATAAATTTTTGGATTATTTGTTCCAGTTCTTCGAAAAAAGTTGATGGTATTTTGATAGTGACAGCATTAAATGTGTAGATTGCTCTGGGTAGCATAGACATTTTCACAATATTTTTCTTTCAGTCCATGAGCATGGAACATTTTTCCATTTCTTTGTGTCTTCCTCAATTTCTTTCATGAACTCTATAGTTTTTTGAGTACAGGTTCTTTGCATCTTTGGGTAGGTTTATTCCTAGGTATCATATGGATTTGGGTGCAATTGTAAATGGAATCGACTCCTTAATTTATGTTTCTTCTGTCTTGTTGTTGGTGTATAGAAATGCAACTGATTTCTGTATATTGATTTTATATCTGACAATTTACTGAATTCTTATATGAGTTCTAGCATTTTTAGAGCAGAGTCTTTTGGGTTTTCCACATAAAATATCATATCATCTGCGAAGAGTGAGAGTTTGACTTCTTCTTTGCCAATTCAAATGCCTTTTATATCTTTTTGTTTTCTGATTACTGAGGCTAGGACTTTTAGTACTATGTTGAATAGCAGTGGTGATAGTGGGCATCCCTGCTGTGTTCCCGACCCTAGGGGAAAAGCTCTCAGTTTTTCCCTATTGACAATGATATTTTCTATGGGCTTTTTATATATGGCTTTTATGATATTGAGGTATGTACCCTCTATCCCTACACTTTGAAGAGTTTTGATCAAGAAAGAATACTGTACTTTGTCAAATGCTTTCCCAGAATCTATTCAGAGTATCATATGTTTCTGGTTCTTTCTTTTTTTAATGTATTATATCACATTGATTGATTTGCAGTTGTTGAACCAACCTTGCAGTCCAGGAATAAATCCCACTTGTTTGTGGTGAATAATCCTTTTAATGTACTGTTGGATCCTATTGGCTAGTATTTTGGTGAGAATTTTTACATCCATATTCATCAGGGATTTTGGTCCGTAATTCTCCTTTTTGATGGGGGTCTTTGTCTGGTTTTGGAATCAAGGTCATGCTGGCCTCATAAAATGAGTTTGGAAGTTTTCCTTCCATTTCTATTTTTTGGAACAGTTTCAGGAGAGTAGGTATTAATTCTTCTTTAAATGTTTGGTAGAATTCCCCTGGGAAGTTGTCTGGCCATGGGCTCTTGTTAAAATTGGGAGATTTTTGATGACTGCTTCAATCTCCATACTGGTGATGGGTCTGTTCAGGTTTTCTTTATCTTCCTGGTTAAGTTTTGATAGTTTATTTGTCTCTAGGAATGCATCCATTTCTTCAGATTGTCATATTTGCTGACATATAGTTGCTCATAATATGTTCCTATAATTGTTTGTATTTCTTTGGAGTTGGTTGAGATCTCTCTTCTTTCATTCATGATTTTATTAACTTAGGTCTTTCTCTTTTCTTTTTGATAAGTCTGGTCAGGGGTTTATCAACCTTATTAATTCTTTCAAAGAACAAGCTCCTAGTTTCATTGATCTGTTCTTCTGTTCTTTTGGTTTCTATTTCATTAATTTCTGCTCTCATCTTTATTATTTCTCTTCTCCTGCTGGGTTGAGGCTTTCTTTGCTGTTCTTTCACTAGCTCCTGTAGGTGTAGGGTTAAGTTGTTACTTGAGAACTTTCTTGTTTCTTGAGAAAGGCTTGTATTGCTGTATAATTTCTTCTCAGGACCACCTTTGCTGCATCCCCAAGATTTTGAACAGTTGTGCTTTCATTTTTATTTGTTTCCATGAATTTTTTAAATTTTTCTTTAATTCCCTGGTTGACCCATTCATTCTTTAGTTGGATGCTCTTTAACCTCTTTGTATTTGAATTCTTTCCAACTATCTTGTGGTTGAGGTCTAGTTTCAAAGCTTTGTGGTCTGAAAATATGCAGGGAATGATCCCAATCTTTTGGTACCAGCTGAGACTTAATTTGTGATCCAGGATGTGATCTATTCTGGAGAATGTTCCATGTGCACTAGAAAAGAATGTGTATTCTGTTGCTTTGGGATGGAATATTCTGAATATATCTGTGATGCCCATCTGTTCCAGTGTGTTAATCCGGTGAATTAAAACCTTAATTTCCTTGTTGATCTTTTGCTTAGATGCTCTGTCATTTCAGTGAGGGGGTGTTAAAGTCCCCTACTATTATTGTATTATTGTCAATGTGTTTCTTTGATTTTGTTATTAATTGGTTTATATAGTTGGCTGCTCCCATATTAGGAGCATAGATAGTTACAATTGTTAGCTCTTCTTGTTGGAAAGACCCTTTAAGTATGATATAGTGTCCTTTCTCATCTCTTAATATAGTTTTGGCTTAAAATCTATTGTCCCTGATATAAGGATTGCCACCCCTGCCCCCTGCTTTCTTTTGATGTCCATTAGCACGATAAATTGTTTTCCACCCCCTCACTTTAATGAAGAGATAGAATATGACTATGACAATGAAAATTTAAAAAGATTTTTTGAGAAGGTATTGATAAGATATGAGTTTAAAAAGGTTAAATAGGAAAGAGGAAATTTTTTTAATAGAATAAGAAGAAAATAAAATTTTAAAAATGTAACTTTGAAAGACTAAAGAATCACTGGGAAAAAGCCATGAATTCTATGTGCAGCATTCTCTTAACTCTGGAGTTCCACAGATCTCATTGATTGGTGAACTTGGTCTTGACTGGATATTCTTGAGATTTTCTTCAGGAGGGGCCTGTTGCAGTGATTCTCAAATGTCTTTGCCCATAGCGGGAACTGCAACACCCTTGCTAGAGACCAGGCTAAGCAATCTGTCCAGGTTCACTCTCTGTAGCTTTTCTTCCCTGAACCCTTTCCGTACAGCTTTGGAAGACAGGAATGAAAATTGTGGCCTCCCATCTCTGGCCCAAGAGGAGCCAAGAGCTTGGGGCCCCACTCCTCAGTGCACCTTCAGAGAAAAGCCATCAATCACTCTCATCTCTGGCTGCGCTCTGAGCTCACCCAACCTGTGATGGAGCATTTCTGTGTCTGGCACACAGCCCCGTTTAGAGTCTCCAAATCCAGCAGATTCCTGCCTCACACCCCACGCGGGAGTCTCCCCAGATCTTCCACTTGTGGGGTCTCTGCTAGAAGAGCAGTAACCTGACAGTGCCTCAGATCATGGTTTAAGGTAATCACAAGTTGAGAGCCCTCCCCGCCTTCCATCTGCCAGCTCCATCTCTGCCGCGGCTTCCACACTGTGATAGTTGGGAGCTCTGTGGCACTCATGCAGCCCCAGTTTTCCATGACCCCGAGGTTCCTGAGAACACACTGTCCCTGTGAGGTCTCCCCCCCCCCCCCCCCCCCCCCACTTAACCTCTGGAACGACATCTCTCAGTGGAGCAGACTTCTGAAAGTTCCAACTTTGTGCTCTGATTCTCTACTGCTTTCCAGGAGCCGACTCCTATCCCCTATGATCTCTCTTCCCGTATATCCCCTCAGATTCACTTCTCCACAAGTCCTACCTTCCAGAAAGTGGTCGCTTTTCTGTTCCTAGAATTGCTGCTCTTCTTCTCTTCAATCTCCTATTGAGTTTATGGGTGTTCAGAGTATTTTGATAACTATCTAGCTGAATTCCTGGGACAGGTGAAATTTAGTTCTCCTACTCTACCGCCAGGTTGCTCCTCCCCCTGGTTCTAAGGAGTTTTTGTTTGTTTGTTTGCTTGTTTTACTTTTTCTATTCTTTTTCTTGTTACTCGAACTATAAAAGTAATTCATGCTCACTGAAAAAAATATTCAAAAATTAAAAGAACTGGGGTGCCTGGGTGGCTCAGTGGGTTAAGCCTCTGCTTTCCACTCAGGTCATGATCTCAGGGTCCTGGAATCGAGACCCAAATTGGGCTCTCTGCTCGGTGGGGAACCTGCTTCCCTTTCTCTCTCTGTCTACTTGTGATCTCTCTCTCTCTGTCAAATAAATAAAATCTTTTAAAAAAATTTAAAAGAACTAAGGTAAAAAATTCCTTTTTCACTAATTACAACTGAGAAGAGCTAGGAAGGATAAATAGGAGTTAGCTGAATGCAAGGAGGCATAAGGAGCATGCAGAAATGGGATGGAAATCAGTAGTTCTGGGTATAGCTACCAGAATGAGCTCATGCACACACCCATCAGTCCTGAATGAAAGCTTACCACATGGGCCCCAGGAAAGACCTTGCTTTCTATCACCCTGAGTATCCACATGGAGACTGGAGCCCAGAACTATTTTCCTAACACCTGGTTTTATTTTTTCATAAGATCAAATTTACTGATTCTTGGTGTCTTGCAAACACAATATTTACTTCTCTAAAAGCAAAAAAACTAATTTTATCAACTCATGTGTCATACACTGGAAATATAATACTCAAAACAATGTTTGCTATGTGCAAGTTTTGTGGAATGTTTTCATTTATCCCATGAAAACAAGGCATTTAGTGAAGTTCAAGGAGTGAGAAACTTTAAGTTGATAAGATGAATTCAGGAATCATGGCCTTTGGAGGACTAGAAAAGCTTAAGAGTATTGAGATAAACCCTTACTTGCTGATAAGGCTACCCCTTGACTTGAATTAAAGTAAGGAGTAAATATGCTAAACCGATTAAGTTGTAATCACGACCGACCATGCAGCTTAGTAGCTTCCCTTCTTGAGCATAGGAAAGACAGCTCACTCATTACATTGGTAGAAAAATTTGCTTCTCTTACAGAACATGACACAGAACTTGACTGCCCCCAGGTACATTTCTTCACCCTTTGTCTAAAGTACGAATTATGTATCTTTTGCATAGAAGCCAAAGGCTACAGGATAGATAGAAGTGGTAAATTATAAATGAGCTGGAGAAGGCTGGTTTCAGTGCACTTGGACAATGCCTTCTTGAGATGCAAACGTGAAATTCTTAATAATTGTAGGCACAGAGACCAATATTTAATGTGGAGGGCAAGATCTAGACCATTGTGTGAGGTGTTATCTCAATTACAAGAACATTTTGAAGATTTGTTATTACACCAACATTATCCATAGCCCCACTACACACACACACACATACACACACACACACATTTAGATAAGGAAACATCAGTTGAAAAGGTCTGGAAAACAGAGGTGCCTGGGTGCCTGGGTGCCTGGGTAAGCATCTGACTCTTGGTCTCTGCTCAGGTCATGATCTCAGGGTTGTGAGATGGGGCCCCCTCATCAGGTCATCAGGTTCCTCACTCAGCATGAAGTCAGCTTAGGATTCTCTTTATCTATCTTCTTTCGGTCCTCTCCCCCCAAATAAACAAATACATCTTAAAAAAAAAAAATCTCAAAAACTGGCCTGCAGTCATGTGGCCATTAATCAAAAGAATCCAGAAGATTATTATCATCAGTATCGGTCTGATTTGGGTTTATTTCCCAAAGCAACCATTATCCAAAAAGAAAAAATAATATTATTTATTTAATTCTATATTCAGTGGTACTGTGATTGCATTAAAATTCAAGATGCATCAGCTTGCATTCCCACCAAGAGTGTAGGAGGGTTCCCCTTTCTCCACATCCTCGCCAACATCTGTCGTTTCCTGACTTGTTAATTTTAGCCATTCTGACTGGTGTGAGGTGGTATCTCATTGTGGTTTTGATTTGATTATTTCCCTGATGCCAAGTGATGTTGAGCACTTATTCATGTGTCTGGTGGCCATTTGAATGTCTTCTTTTCAGAAATGTCTGTTCATGTCTTCTGCCCATTTCTTGATTGGATTATTTGTTCTTTGGGTGTTGAGTTGAAAATAGAGCTACCCTAAGACCCAGCAGTCACACTACTGGGTACTATTTGCAGCCATCTAAAGAAATAAATCTTGCCATTTGCAATGACATGGATGGAACTAGAGGGCATTATGCTGAGTGAAATAAGTCAATCAGAGAAAGACATTTATCATATGATCTCTCTGATATGAAGAATTCGAGAGGCAGGGCGGGGGATTGTGGAGAGTAGGGAAGGGAGAAATGAAACAAGATGGGATTGGGAGGGAGACAGACCTTCAGAGACTCTTATTAATCTCACAAAACAAACTGAAGGTTGCTGTGGGTGGGGGGGTAGGGATAGGATGGCTGGATTATGGACATTGGGGAGGGTATGTGCTATGGTGAGTGCTGTGAAATGTGTAAGCCTGAAGATTCACAGACCTGTACCCCCTGGGGCAAATAATACATTATATGTTAATAAAAATAATTTTTTAAAAATTCAAGATGCAACTCAAAACTAAGAGTGGTTCTAAAACCAAACACATATAGTAGTGCCCCCTGCCCCCCATTCGTGATTTCACTTCCCATGGATTCAGTTTCCCATGGTTACCATGGCCAGAAACCGATGATCCTCCTCCAACATTTAGTCAGAAGGTTGACAGTAGCCTAACGACAGGTCACAATACCTACACCATTCACCTCACTTCCTCTCATCACGAAGGCATTTTATCATCTCACAGCATCATATGAAGTAGTGAGTGTTGTACAATAAGATCTTTGGAGAGAGGCCTCATTCACATAACTTTTATTACAATATATAGTCATAATTGTTTTTATTACTGGTTATTGTTAATCTCTTACTCCGCTAATTTGTAAGTTAAACTTGACATTAGGTATGTTTGTACAGGAAAAAAACACAGTCCACATAGGGCTCAGTACTACCCAGGGTTTCAGGCATCACTGGGGGGGGTCTTAGAATAAATCTCTTGCAGATAAGGGGGGACTACTGTATTAACAGTTAATGTAAGGTTTTACTATTTTATATTTTCACGCTCCCTACTTTGCTTCTATGACTGACTATACCAAAGGACCTAGATCATCTGTGAGACCCAATGTTAGTACCATTAGTTTTCCTGACCCCAGTCCTGATGTCTGGGTGCTGGGCTAGTCCTGTGTCAAGTCCCAGAAATAAAACAAATTTGACTTGAACTTTGAGTTCACGATGCTTAGGGTCTGGCCTTCCTGTAGGTACATTGTACCCATGAATTTGTCCTCATCATGTATATGTTCTCCACGGCTGGTTCTTGTTTTGTGTATGGTTTGCTTGCAGATGTTTGTAGAAAGGGTATTTTGTGATGTATGCCTCCTAAGAACCATATCAGTGCTATTCATTAATAAATATATGTTGAACATCAAGTCTGGGCTCCATCAGTGTTAAACATAAAGGACCTGGTCAATTCTTCAAAGCAAATGTGCTTTCAATACTGTCTCCCAAGACATGCACACAATCATAAATTTCAGGATTAAAAAAGCCATCTAATATGTGTATGTATATTTATTTTTATATGTGATCTGCTTTGGCCCCTGTGTATTTTCTGACAACGTACATAACCTGCAATTTAATAGTCTGTCAGGTATTTCTTATGCTAAGACATCTTTCCTCCTATTTCTTTAACTGGGGAGAAACAGGACTGGTGCCTCATCGCAAGAGCATTGGGCAAAACTGAATTCTCTGGAATGGAGAGGAAGCCCATTGGAAATGGGAGAGAGGAAATAGTGGAATGCAAAGATGGGATGAAAATTGGGGGAGGAGATGTGAAATGATCCTCTGGGGAATAAAATACGTATTACTTAATAAGTAGTATTTAGGGGGATTTCTCCTGCCTGCCTTTAATCTACTTATCCCAAGGTGATCTGGGATATATATAAGGGCATGGAGGGGTAGACATAGATACAGGCTGGTGGCTCAGCAAATATTCAAAAACGAGGTGGCAGGAAGGAGTTGGTGTTCATTATTTATTACCAAGGTCATTTTTTAAAAATAGTCTGATGTATATACATGTAGTTTCTTCTTGATTTAAAAAAAAAAAAAAGTAGAGGCGCCTGCGTGTCTTAGTCAGTTAAGCGTCTGATTTCAGCTCGGGTATTAATCTTGGGGTCCTGTGATGGAACCCCATATGGAGCCCTGTGGCGAGCCCCACCTTTAGCCCTGCCTTGAGCTCCAGGTAGGAGGTGATGGCTCCGTTCTCAGTGGGGTGTCTGCTTTCCCTCTCTCTCTGTCCCCACCCCACCCATGTTCTCTCTCTCTCTCAAATAAATTAATAAAACCTCTTTAAAAAACAAGTATAATGTCCCTAGGGTGAATTTGTTATAATTGCATATTTTTTGTATGGAGGGATAATTGATGTAGAACATATTTTCAGGGGTACAACATAATGATTCAATCATTCTGTACATTGTGAAATGATCATCACAATAAGCCTACTTGCCATCCTTCACCACACAAAGTTATGATTTTTTTCTTGTGATGAAACTTTTAAAGATTTATTCTCCTAGCAGTTTCCAAATATACAACACAATATTGCTGACTATAGTCACCGAGCTGTACATTACATCCCCGTGACCTGTTTATTTTATAACCGGAAGTTTGTACCTTCACCATATCATCCATCACCCAAAACCCTTGTCCTCTGGCAACCACCATTCTGTTCCCCAAACTTATGAGTTTGTTTCATTTTGTTTGTTCATTTGTTTTGAGTTTTATTTTCCACAGAGTGAAATCATACAGTATCTCTCTTTCTCCAACTTAATTCACCAGCATGGTACTCTCGGGGTATTAAATACGATGGCATATTTAAGTGGTTCTGATTTCACATAATCATCTGCATAATCAGAATCAACTACTCGCTTAAAATATTATCCAACCGAAGAAACTACCACCACCCTAAAGCAGCCTACACTTTTTCTGTCCTGTTACTCTAAATATCCGAAATGAGCTAAGTTAGCATTGGCAGATATGCTTAGCTGTCTGATGTGTTGTTAAGTTTTAAAGAAAAATTCGGAGCGATGTTAATAATGTAACATGTATATGATTCAATATCATATTCTTTATGAATATCTGTGTGGAGGAGGGTCTGGAAGGTGGCCCACTAAAATGTTGGACATGAGGGGAGGAGGACAGAAAAATTGCCAGTTTACTTCATTTGCTCTTCTACTGTAGGAGTCATCTCCACAATGAGCATTATTAGTTTATGACGTAGGAACTGATTTTATTTTTTTTATTTATTTATTTGACAGACAGAGATCACAAATAGGCAGAGAGGCAGGCAGAGAGAGAGAGGAAGAGAAGCAGGCTCCCCGCTGAGCAGAGAGCCCGATGCGGGGCTCGATCCCAGGATCCTGGGATCATGACCTGAGCCGAAAGCAGAGGCTTAACCCACTGAGCCACCCAGGCGCCCCATGTAGGAACTGATTTTAAAGAAATAAGACCGCATTACTTAGTTTTGCACAATATATATGTCTTGTTCGTAGCTTGTCTCTTCAGGAAATGCTCTGTCTGATGAGGAGAACTGGCCAACTTTGCCTAGACGGCTCCAGCAGAATTCACCTTCGAAAACATGGGCAAAAAGTTTCCATATGAGTGTAAATAGGAAAGATAGGAAGGAAATGCTGATGTATTCATTCAACTTAATCTTATTTTGCTTAAGTTATTGGTGAAGAAATTATGGTATGCCTATTCCACCCCCCCAACATTTAGAGCTAACATTTAACATTTAGAGCAAGTTCTACCAATTCAAATTGTATAATTTCTATTGTGTAGAATCAGTTTCTGGTATTGGAAAGACTTAAAATTCATATTATATCACCAATTCTGTTTCTTCTTAAAATCATAATGAATCATAAAATCAAATTAATAATAATTTTTTAAAACGTCTTATAGCGTAGGTAAGCTGTGAACAGAACTATTCTCCATTGATTTATGCTTCTTTCCATAGCAATTGCATGTTATGCACCGTAGAAGACAAAAAGTTGCTGAGTAATGAGTTAACTTTATTGATACTCTAGTTTAAGCATCCTCACCACTCTGTGAGGTATAGAATAGTATTATCTATAGTTTACCAATCAAGAAGCCAAGGTAAGCATTAAAAATAAATTTAGATAAATTCCCATTCTTACAAGGAAGTAGACTCTGGGTTTGACTTCAGGCAGTCTGAATAGAAAGCCTGTGTTCCTTCTACTAAGCAAGACTGTCTTCAACATTAGAGGCTCTAAAGGTCAAAGTCACACATTCCTTGACATGGAAGCTAAAGCCTCAATCTTCGGGAACACCAACATTTAACCTTAGCAAGAACATTTCATTCACCTACCTGTTCTGTTCTCTACATTAAATTTGTTGTCAAACCAAGAGTTTTCTTTCTTTTTTTTAACAACAGCAAGGAGAGCTCATCTAAATGAGAACTATTTCCTACCGTATTCTTTCATGGAGTCACAATAGCCTGGAGAAGTACTGACTGCCATCCCTCCACGCTTAGTCCCACGACTTGCCCGTAGCAGCCTGCAGAGGTCACAGCACTAGGCTTCCTGTCCCAGAGCTCAATCTATGTGACCTTGGCCATATCCTGGCTTTACTTTCTTGATCTATTAAATGAGAGATTTGTAGCAGATAATCTCTGAGGTCATTTCCATCTCTATAATTAGATATTATATGCTTCAAAGTGACGAGAGACTGAAGACATTGCTGCACTGATCTTTGTATGTTTTTAGCTGACATTACAGTTTAGGATGTCAGACTTCCCTTATGGTATTGCTGATTTGATTATGGTTAGAGGCTGATGTGTCTCCAGTGTACGTAGTTAAAATTGACATTGATGGGTATAAAGCAGTTCACAGGGCTTATTAAATCCAGCCATAGAATTTGAATGTTCTGGGTTCCCTTCAGTGTTCACATAAACTATAAATCATCCTAATTCTAAAATCTGACCTTCCCCAGAACGAGCAAAGGCTTCTGGATTTCAAAGGCATCTCTGGCTCCACAAGGAGTCCCTGAATGTGATATCAGCTTTTGTGTCACATTATGAAAGCCCAGCTCTAAATAAATCATATCGGGTGTTTGGTTTAAAGGTGAACTCAAGCAAATCTATTATTGAAAATCTGGTTCCTGGTGCCCAGTACCAGGTCGTGATGTACCTAAGAAAAGGCCCTTTGATTGGACCACCTTCAGATCCTGTCACCTTTGCTATCGGTAAGCTGCCAGCCTCGAGAATAACTTCATCAGGGTACTTTTTGGGCGGTGGGGGTCCAATGCCCAGGTCCAAGTCATTACCGTCATATATGGGGGACCATACTTATTCACCCAATATTTTACATCCAAAGGAATAAATGACTACAATTGTATACCAGGAGGATATGGTTAGCATATACGACTCAGAAAAAAAAAAAAAAAAATCAGAGGCTAATATGGTTTATTCAATGATCGTATCAAGAGTGAAAACCCTAGTTATTAAGAAAAATTTGAAGCCATTGCTAAGATACTACACATTCCTTCTTGGCTCTTTTTTTTTTCATCCCTCCCCACTCCTTCCTAGTTCCAACAGGGATAAAAGATTTGATGCTCTACCCCTTGGGTCCTACGGCCGTGGTTCTGAGCTGGAGCAGACCTTACTTAGGTGTGTTCAGAAAATACGTTGTTGAAATGTTTTATTTCAACCCCGCAACAATGACATCAGAGTGGACAACGTACTATGAAATTGCAGCGACTGTCTCCTTGACTGCATCTGTGGTAAGTAGCTGTCACACTTCCCTGTAAACAGACGTGCCTTTCCATGCCAGATGTATCAGAAAAAGTTACCTGTAAATACACACGGGGGGCTTACAACTTTCAAGAGTTTTCTAGTTGTTTTTGCTTTCTGGACTATTTTTGTTTTGGGGAGAGATTGAGAGAGAGAGAATGAAAGAGAAGAGGGGGATAGAAGTAATTATGTGAAACAAGCTTTCACCCCTAATTGAGCGTATCCACATTTTAGTAGAGCTATCAAGTGCTTATTGTTTCTCTCTGCTCCTGAGGAGGAAAACACACAAAAAAATATGCTTTAGTCATTCAATAATGAGTTGACACCATTCAACGCTAATGATGACTATTCTTAACATCCACACATCCATTAAATACCTCTCATGTCAAGCCATTAGAGGATGCTTTTCAAGAGAACAGGTAAAGATTACTCTTTCTGAGATTGGAATATATTCTAAAGTGCAGGATCTACAGGTCCCGCATGAAGTACTTATTTGCCTCCCAACAAGGCTGCACGTTTATAGTCCAAATTGGGAGACTATGGAGTTGTGAGAGGCCAATTTTCTTAGAAATAGGGGGATGAATATGTACAATCACTTACATATTAGTACTACTTCACATGTGTAAGACAACTTAGGAAACTGCAAAACAAAACCAATATTGGAAATATTTGACCCTATACCTATGTATCCCTTTTTTAAGATTATGTTTGCAGGGCACCTAGGTGGCTCAGTCAGTTAAGCATCTGCCTTCAGCTCAGGCCAGGATCTCAGAGTCCTGGGATGGGTCCGGCTGCCAGCTCAGCAAGGATCCTGCTTCTCCCACTACGCCTCCCCTCTGCTTGTGCTCTCTCTTTCTGTCAAAAATAAATAAATAAAATCTTTTTAAAAACTATGTTTGCATATCATTCTATTTACACCTTACCTCAGTCCAGAAAGAATTTTTTTTTAAAGATTTTATTTATTTATTTGACAGACAGAGATCACAAGTAGGCAGAGAGGCAGGCAGAGAGAGAGGAGGAGGCAGTCTCCCTGCTGAGCAGAGTGCCGGATGCAGGGCTCGATCCCAGGACCCTGAGATCATGACCTGAGCTGAGGGCAGAGGCTTAACCCACTGAGCCGCCCAGGTGCCCCCAGAAAGAATTTTTAATGGAATATTTGGAAACTACAAAAAGGCACAGAAATAAAATTAAAGACTGCTTATTGATTATTTTCATGGCCTAATAAAAGGAACTCAATTCCAAAAAAATGGTTTTCTTCCCCTTAGTCTTTTGTCTCCTTGCTCTTTTTAGAGGATAGCCAATCTGTTGCCAGCATGGTACTACAACTTCCGAGTTACCATGGTAACATGGGGAGACCCAGAATTGAGCTGTTGTGACAGCTCCACCATCAGCTTCATAACAGGTGAGTGGTGTGTGGGAACTGCTTCTGGGGGGAGAGAAGACTGTTTTGAGGAGTTTCTGAACAGATGCACCTCCAGAAAGTTCGAGTTGTTCACCGGGCACTGACTGATCATCAGTTTCACCTACGGCAATACGCTCAATTCTAAAAATTCATTATTTGTTCAAATGATAGTTTTTAAAAATTTAAATATGTTTTTATCCTGACTTACTGTCCTTTATTTATGTGCCCCATTTGGAATTGAGGAGAATCGAATTGTAGCAGACAGAGCTTTCAGCTTCCCACTGAAACGAACTGATTGTACCCGTTTGATGATTATATTTGCTAGAGTGCCTCCATCTCCTTATTACGTAAGCCATTTTTAAGGTCACAGGCTGATGACAGTGTTGTCCGTTGCAGCAGTGAAAATGGGCTTTGGTGACAGGTGGACCTGGGTTTGAATCCGGATCTGCCACCTACCCTGAGCAACCTGTGTGTGTTAACTTTCCTAAGCCTCAGTTTTTTTAAGTGTAAAATGGCTATGATAATGGTATCTATTATTATTTTCCATTTAAATACATCATTTAGGGGACACCTGAGTGGCTCAGTCAGTTAGGGGTCCCACTCTTGATTTTGGGTCAGGTCATGATCTCAGAGTTGCAAGATTAAGCTCTGGGTCGGGCTCCACTCTGGGCATGGAGCATGCTTGGGATTCTCTCTCTCCCTCTCCCTCTGCCTTTCCCCTCACCACCCTCTCCCACTTTCTTTTCCTCTCCAAAAGAAAAAAAAATAATAATAATGAAATATATGGCAGAAAGTTTTAGTACGTAAACAACTGTTAGCTCATTATCATATAACAGAGATAGCAGAGGTGGTCAGAGATGGCAACGGAAAGGGGAAATTTCATCAAAGAAACACTAACCCTTTTTGAATGCTATTTGAACAAAAGTTTTTCAGGAACTTCTGGTTGGACTACAAGGCTATTATTAGTTTTATGTTAAGAGGAGAAATAAGTAAAACATGTCTAAGATGAAGAATAATGTTAGTAAAATACTTTCTTCTCTGGACATTTAGTTTTACTCTACCAAACTTTATCAAAATGAAAGAAAATGGAAAGAAATTAATCATGTGGAGGTGCTTGACTGGCTCAGTTGGTAAAGCATGTGACTTTTGATCTTGGAGTTGTGAGTTCAAGCCCCATATTGGGTGTTGACATTACTTAAAAATAAAATCTTGGGTGCCTGGGTGGCTCAGTGGGTTAAGCCGCTGCCTTCGGCTCAGGTCATGATCTCAGGGTCCTGGGATCGAGTCCTGCATCAGGCTCTCTGCTCAGCGGAGAGCCTGCTTCCCTTCTTCTCTCTCTGCCTGCCTCTCTGCCCACTTGTGATTTCTCTCTGTCAAATAAATAAATAAAATCTTTAAAAAAAATAAAAAAATAAAATCTTAAAAAAAGAAATTAATCATGTGAACTCTTACACTATCAATGTATACAGTACATCTCCTTCCTTTACTAGCAATAGTAATACAATGGAATAGTAATACAATTGAATGCAAGAGCTCCTTGTATTCTAGATGTTAATAGTAAACTAGAGTAGAAAAATGAAAAGATACCAAAAAGTTAGAAAATACCAGTTATGTGACAAGTACTGTGTTAGTTTCTTGACTATATTAATAATTGTATACTTGGGGCACCTGGGTGGCTCAGTGGGTTAAAGCCTCTGCCTTCGGCTCAGGTCATGATCCCAGAGTCCTGGGATCGAGCCCCGCATCGGGCCCTCCACTCAGCAGGAAGCCTGCCTTCCTTCCTCTCTCTCTCTCTGCCTGCCTTTCTGCCTACTTGTGATCTCTGTCTGTCAAATAAATATACAAACAAACAAACAAATAAATAAATCTAAAAAAAATAATTGTGTACTTAATTTTAATGAAATTTTACTGTATAAATAATTCATTAGGCATAACTTTATTGACATTGCCTCTCTGAGAACACTTTCCTTCTCAGACAGAGCAGATTTCTGGAAAAAGCCCAGACTTTGCATCTGAACACTTGGTTGAGCAGACCGGGTTTTGCAAAATTCTCTAGCTGTTGAACCCAGAGCAAATTATCTTAGTGTTCCTGGACTTCTCTCTTCTCATTGGCAGAAATCAAAATGCTACCTAACAACTGGCTAATAGAGCAAAACCAATTGTATTAGAACTCACTGCTTTGATAGGTCCTTTGCAGTGTCTTTGAAGGGGCACAACAGAAATGAAAAAGTAACAGGATTTGGAGTTCTGGACTCAAGTGGTTGTGTTGTGCCTTTCAAAGCTGGGAACTAGTATCTGGCAAAGGTTATGTGCCTAGCAAATCTAGATAGTTATAAGGTTAATAAGTGAGCTACTTGCCTAGGTGAGCGATTATTTCCAATAAATTGGGTCTCTGGGAATTTCTTATCCTTTCCTGGGACAATCTACTAAGTCATTCTGACCCTGGCAGTTCGCGGTCTCATCTAAGCATATAATAAACACACAGTCTCAATTTTCACATCTCTAAAATGGGCGTAAGAATTTCACAGGTAGTGTAAGAATGAAATTATGTCCTATAAATCACTATTAAAATATATCTGGTGGTTGACTTTTATTTTTATACTTATTTTTTAAAAACAGTTGAAAATTTAGCCTTGTCTCATTTTGGTTTTCTTCCTTCATTTCAAGTTGAAAGCAAACAAAACATGCTTCTCTTACCTCTGCTTTAGTTGTGAGACAAAATGCCAAATTGTGTGATATAAAAGGATGTAGGAATAAAATATCTGAGTAAAATGGGATTTATTAGGGTCTCAGGTCCCCTGTCTTTGTTAGGCAACTTTGTCTGTAAGTCAAATACATAGTAATTATGCTAGTATACCAAATAGTGTCTAATAAACAAAGAGTGACATCTTGTGGCCTTTCAGCAATATGCTGCGTTTTAAAGCAACAATACAGATAAAAATCTAAAGACTTGGTTAACACCCTTGAGGGGGAGCTTCCCTCTTCTGGATTCACAATTTTATAAACATCTCTTGTCCTTACTAGAATTAAAACATGAGAAAATATCCTTCAAAGAAATACAAGTATACATACATACATACATATAATGAACTACATAGAAATAAATTAAGAGAAAATAAGCCAAAATTATTATTTTCTTTATTATTATTTCTTTCTTTATTATTATTATTAGTTCTTTATTATTTTTCTTTGTTAGACTATTCTGAACTAAGATGCAGATTTGTGTTACTTGCTAGATACATTATTGGTATTTCAAGATTTTATTGTCAAACCTATAGAAATACTACTCTAATTTCACATGAAACAGAATTTTTTTAAGATTTTATTTATTTATTTGGGAGAGAGAGCACAAGTAGGGGGAAGAGCACAGGGAATGGGAGAAGCAGGTCCCCGCTGAGCAGGAAGCCTGATGCGGGGTTCCATTCCATGTTCCTGGGATCATGACCTGAGCCTGAGACAGACGCTTAACCAACTGAGCCACCCAGGCACCCCTGAAACAGAAATGGTTTTTACTCTATATATTACAAATCTCTTTAAAATTTTTTTTTAAGATTTTATTTATTCATTTGACAGAGAGGGAGAGAAATCACAAGTAGGCAGAGAGGCAGGTGGGGAGGGGGAGGCGGCAGGAAGCAAGCTCCCTGTTGAACAGAGAGTCCGAAACAGGGCTCCATCCTGAGATCATGACCTGAGCCGAAGGCAGATGCTTAACCACTGAGCCACCCAGGTGCACTACAAATCTCTTTAATGAAGAATTGTTCTTGAAAGCATAGTTATGAATGCGTATTATGAGTACTATTAGCATCTTGGGGAAGATGAATCTTCATGGTTTATGAAAATTCTCCTCCAACTCTTTCAACTGGTTTTGTGCGGTCTCTCAGAATGGAATACCTGCTTGTCTTCAAACCAACATACACATATATGGACTTTACATTTAACTCTGTACGTGTTTCCTAAAACCCTCAGAATTATCAGTTAGTTTAAAAAATAATTAAAATATGCTTTCAGAGATCATATATCATAAAGCTTTTAATGAACTCTCCTCCCCACTAGAAATAATTTAAACTTAAATGTGTAAGAAAATTTTAAGAATTAATAAACTCAGCGTTAGAATTTAACAAAGAGCCCTTTTTCCTTCTTGTACTACTTGCTTTAGCAACATTTATTAAGAGCCTGCTTTTTGCAAAGCACTGGTTAGACACGATCAATGATATTGCCTTGTTATTTTATAGAAACAGCAATTATTTTCTGTCCCTCTAAGTATTGACCCTACTGTCCTTTATTTCCATACACACTTTGCTGCACCACAATGAAAAAATTTACTTTTATAGGATCCCCAATTTTTTAGTACTCTTGGAAAATAAGTTCAGCCATGTCTTGCACTATTAATTTATTGATGCAGCAAGTATACTCAAAGAAGTGAGTATTTCAGGAATCTTGTAGCTGTGAAATTGGTAAAAAGACTTGATATCCTCAGGTACAGATGGGTCTGGCTGCACTGAATCTCAGCCGTACAAGGTGGGGTTCCAGAAAACAAGTATTTGCCTTTTACAGCCAACCTGCGCCATTCTACTGAGTGGTTCAGGGATCCCCAGGACCATCTTATGGTGTGAACTTTAATGTTCTAAATTAACTCTACATGAGATTTCATGCTCTATTGAGAAGTACTTTAGTTATTATTAGTCTTTTAAACTAAAGCGCACCTCTTTCTTTCCTCATAGCCCCAGTTGCTCCAGAAATCACATCTGTGGAGTATTACAACAGTCTGTTATACATCAGTTGGACGTATGGTGATGACACAACTGACCTCTCCCATTCGAGAATGTTACACTGGATGGTTGTTGCAGAAGGAAAGAAGAAAATTAAAAAGAGTGTATGTTTCTTTGAATCCCAACATGGAGCATCTGAATATTCTTTAACATAAACTATTGAAAACCATTATTTGAAACATTTATTGAAACATTAAACAGATGTCTTGTGATTCTTGGCACTATGTTAGGCTCCCATGAGAGAACAATTTTTTTTTTATGTTTTATTAGTCACCATACCATACATCGTTAGTTTGTGATATAAAGTTCCAGGATTCATTGTTTACATGCACTTCATGTATGTACTCCATGCAATATGTGCCCTCCTTAATACTCATTGCCAGGGTAACCTGGCATCCCTCCACTCCCCTCCCCTCTAAAACCCTCGATTTGTTTCTCAGAGTCCACAGTATCTCGTGGTTCATCTCCTTCATTTTTCCCCTCCTTCTCCTAATACCCTCCATGTTATTCCTTATGCTCCACAAGTAAGTGAAACCATATGATAATTGACTGTCTCTGCTTGACTTATTTCACTCAGCATAACTTCCACTCGCGTCCACGTTGGTGGAGAATTTGGGTATTCATCCTTTCTGATGGCTGAGTAATATTCCATTGTATATATGGACCACAGCTTCTTTACCCATTTGTCTGCTAAAGGGAATCTCCACTCTTTCCACAGTTTGGCTATTGTACAGTGCTTCTATGAGCATTGGGGTACATGTGGCCCTTCTTTTCACTACATCTCTATCTTTGGGGTAAATCCCAGTAGTACAATTGTAGGGTCATAGGGTAGCTCTATTTTTAATTTTTTGATGAATCTCCACACTGTTTTCCAAAGTGGCTGCACCAACTTGCATTCCCACCAACAGTGTAAGAGGGTTTCCCTTTCTCCACATCCTCTCCAAGATTTGTTGTTTCTTGCCTTGTTAATTTTTGCCATTCTAACAGGTGTGAGATGGTACCAAGAGAGAACAATGAAGAAAGGACAATCAAGAAAAATTGCATTCTTCCTTTCATAGAATTCACTTTTAATCTTTAATACTGAGCTGTAATAGTTATAACTAGTAATTCACTTACATTTACAGTTAACAATTTGAGCTTTTCCTTCAGGATGGCAAACATTTTCAAGAAAACCACATTTAATATGTTTTGATATTTTCTCTCTATATCACCGATGCCTAAATATTTGGGTATGTTGGAAATACTGATTTCTTTTCTTCTACTTTATTAAACTTTTTGAAATAGCATTAGTTAGGGTAGAGACTACATTACTGTAAAAAAAACAAAACAACAACAACAACAAAGATTGTGGCTCAAAGAAAATAGAAGTTTGTTTCTCTCATGCTAATGCAGGACAATCAGAGCACTTCTGCTGTAAGGGATCAATCATCCAGGGCTCCAGATTCTTTCTATCTTGTTGTTCCATCTACCATGATGTAGTCTTCATTTGCATAGGTGAACTTTCCTAGACATTAGATCCATCTTGTAGCCTGCGGGGAGAGGAAAAGAGAAAATGTGGAAGCCCAGCATGAACAGAATTATAAGCGGCCCTTGTGACTTCCACTGACAATTGATTGGTCAGAGGTGGGTCACATGGTCTCCTCTACCCATAGGGGAGACTGGGAAATAAGAAGCCAGGCAGCTATAGATGTGACTAGGTTTCTTCTGAGCTTCCCAGCTAAGGCTGAGTAATGTACACATCAGTACCAACCTATCAAATGCCTTTTCTAAAATTTGCTGTGAAGATGAGGAAAGATATCAAAGGAATACATATTCCAGATAGAAAATTAATTGCAGAAAATATTCTGATACATACTATGCATATTTAGAGCTACCTTGCATTTGGCTCAGTTGAGGAATTTATATCATTTTCAAAGGAAATAAAGTATCCATTAGCTTGTAATCAACTGTAGATTGATTACACAGAACAGAGAGGGAATGCCTGCTATAGCCCCATAGTTGTCTGGAGCCGTATTCTAGTTCAAGTTCATTAGAAGTTTAAACCCCAATTTTGATTGGTCTTGTAGGTCACACGCAATGTCATGACTGCAATTCTCAGCCTGCCTCCAGGAGATATCTACAACCTCTCAGTAACCGCTTGCACAGAACGAGGAAGTAATACCTCCATGCTCCGCCTGGTCAAGTTAGGTAAGAAGAATGCACACGAGTGAGTGAGTGTGTGTGTGTGTGTGTGTGTGTGTGTGAAAATAGTCATGTCCAGAGAACTGGTGTTTGGATCCATTGATTTGTCATGGTCTTCTCAGTTCAGTGAAATAATGGAAATATGGCTCACTCTCTTTTATAAGTGCAAAATAAACATGTATACTACTAAAAGAGTTAGGTTCAACTTAATACGAGTTTCTGTGAATGGAATGTTTACTCTGCTGAGAGGCAAGAGTATTCACCATCCTTAGTGAGATTAGAGAAACCAAAGAGTCTGAGAATTTAGAGGAGACAAGACTTTAGAGGTTATCTAGTGTGGTGTTCTCAACCCTGCCAGACACCATAGGAGCATTATGGGATGTCCTTCTTAATACCTCAAATTGAAACTCATACACAAAATCATCCACATATTGATTTTCTAAGTTGACATAATTTCCTAACTCTAATCTAAAACCAAGATAAAAGAAAAAAAAATGTATAACAAAATTGTACGGATCTCCTGCATATTTGTTCAGATACATTTTTTCTCTAAGTCATAATGAAATTACCTAATGACTACACTTAATCAAAATGAACAAGTTTGAGTTTACAAGAAGCAAAGGAAATCAGTAGTCCTTCCAGACAAGTAAAAAAGTAAATGGGGGAGTGAATAAAATAACTGAGCAAGCATAACTACAGGTGGACCCTTGAATAAAACCTAGCGTTATTATAATAAGAGACTAAATGTATTTGCATATGATGAGAGAAAGAGGAAAATAACCTTAATTAAAGTAAAGAGAACATGCCAAGAAAAATAATGGGCTGTGGATGAGGGGAAATGAGGAAAGTATAATATTCTTGCAAATGAGCTAGAAATTACTGTGTAGCGTAGTGTCAAAATAATTATTTATCTTATGAAATACAACTAGGAAGTGACACTATTTAACACAGAACACATCTTCTACATTCAACAATCTTCCATGTAGTGAAGTATACATTTAGTTTCTGATACATAAAGGGACCTCAGAGATAATATTCCATAATCAGCAGCAGGCAAAAAAGGATAGATTGGCAGACAGTTGTGGGGTAGTCTCCGTATCCAAGGGGCAAGCTGGAAATGTACTTCAATGTGTCATTCTCGTGGCAGAGATCTCTTTTTCTTATTTCAAAAAAGAAAAATATAGAGAATAGCAATACAAATATTTTCAAAACGCTTAATGCAACTTATATCAGTTTCAGACATCTACTTATTTAGACTCTGTATCTAAGTCTAGTCATAAGAATGTCAAATTGTCACCATTATTACACATGTTCAGATGTGCAGCTATAAGTAAAATGGATCCAGGTAGAGGGGCACCTGGGTGGCCCAGTCAGTTAAGCATCAGACCTTGGTTTTGGCTCAGATCATGATCTCGGGGTCATGAGATTGAACCCCACATCGGGCTCTGCACTCAGCATGGAGTCTGTTTCAGATTCTCTCCGTCTTTCTCTGCCCCTCTCCCTAAATGTGTGCTCTCTCTCCCTCTCTGTCTCTCAATCAATAAATAAAATCTTTTTTAAAAAAGAAAAAAAGACTGATCCAGGGTGTCTTATAAGCAGCTTATACACCCTGAGTAGCATTGCTGGCAGTGATGTACCTTTAGAAAACTCGTAGAAAATCCTGAAAAGGGGCACCTGGGTGGCTCAGTGGGTTAAGCCTCTGCCGTCGGCTCACATCATGATCTCAGGGTCCTAGGATCGCATCAGGCTCTCTGCTCAGTGGGGAGCCTGCTTCCCCCTTTTTCTCTGCCTACCTCTCTGCCTACTTGTGATCTCTTTCTCTGTCAAAGAAATAAATAAAATCTTTAAAAAAAGGAAAAAGAAAATCCCAAACAGAACAAAGCACAGTCTTTCTTAGTTTCCCCAATGGTTGTATTTCTCTGTAATTCAACACATAAGACACTAAGTCTTAAATCTTTTTGTGTGTGTCTCATATTTGCCATGGCAAAAATTAAATTCTTGCACTGGAACCCTTTAAAATTAAATAGGTAGCTGGAAATATATAACACATTAAATAGATACTCTGCACAGAAAAACTAAATTATTGAATTATTTGTAAATAACACCTTAATTCTTCTTCATGACAACTTCCTTCTAAATTATTTTACCTAACTTCTTGAAAAACTTTTCCAGTATTATCATGTAGTAAAGTACTTTACAGTGGATCTATACTGGTGTGACATTAAAAAGGTATGTGGGAAGTGGGACGTGGGACAGTTTTTCTGTTTGGAGCTTTCTTGATCATTTCAGGACATCTAGCACTTCTGCTTCCTGTCCACAGAAGGCCAGTTAGCAACCTTCCTTGTGACAATTAAAAATATTCCTGCAAATTTACAAACACCCTCTCACTGTGAACCACAGCTTCGATTTCATTCACTGTAGGCAATCTGATCTTCTTCCCCAGACATCTTTACTTCAGTTCCAGGAATGTGGAGATCACCAGCTTCCAAGCTTGTATGATCTTTCTAAAATTGCCTGCCAATTCATTTCAACTGTTATGTCTGATTTTGTCCTCTGTGGATATAAAAATCAGTTGAAAACTTGTTTCCAGGTAACTAGAATTTACTTACAGATTATGCTCACCCTTTCCATGCCTTTCTTTTCCCCAGCTTCATGATCACAGGAAGCTGTAAGTGTTTCTGGGGTCCTAGCTGTTTTCTCTAACTCATTTTGGGTTTTTTAAGTCTCCCTTGAAGTTCAAAGGTAGGTCTTACCAAAGGACCATTCAGTGAATCTATTGCAAGTTTCAGTGTTATTTTTATTTGACATTACGGCTGATATCTTGATCAGGAGTATGAGTTAAAGTCATGAGCTGGTACAATTACACTCATACTACGTAGAAGTAGGAGTAAAAACCATGACAGTTTCCAAATTTATCATGAGTTTTGAGCCTCCGTGTCTCCCTATTAACAGACCAAACTACCTAAACCAGTTTAGAAATACCCTTTAAACTTTTCAAGAAGAGAATGCAAGTTTCCACAGAAATTCTTTCTTGGAGTCAGTAAGGTTTCCCCTTTTGTGATCTAAATAGCACACGAAATATTGCCTCTATATTGTTCCCTTCTGAAAATAAGACAATGTGTATATAATGGTCCTGAACTCAGTCTTTTTCCTCCTGAAAACTAAATAATTTCACTTTTTATTCATTTGTCTAAAAATCTATTTTCTATTCTACTAATCACATTATTGTGTTTTTTCAGTTCTTCCAATTTTCCATAACACACAAGGCCGTGCCTACTTTAGATGCCTAATAGATACTTATAAAACCACACTGCAACCACAGACCTCAGAACTGAAAATAATATTGTAAGTTTTACCATTCAGAGAAGTAAAATAACATTTCACTTTCGTAATAACTGATTGCAGGTGTTTTTTTTATTTCACAGAACTTTCATTCTAGTCACTTTATGTTTCTTTATAGCACTCACTTGGCATACAGAGAAGTCATATTAATTCTACTTTACAGAAACATACAACTTTGGTACACAAATTATTCGGACTTGTTTGAATCCAAATGATGTTGTTAGACCTGGGACCAAAACTGGCTGGGCTGGGTCATCTGTATGGTTCAGTCAGTTAAGTGTCATACTCCCGATTTTAGCTCAGGTCATGATCTCTGGTGGGGAGATCAAGCCCTGTGTTGTGTTCCATGCTGGGCGTGGAGCCTGCTTAAGATTCTTTCTCTCCCTCTCCCTGGCACTCTGCCTTCCCCCTCCCTCTCTAAACAAACAAACAAACAAACTGGCTGGCTTACCTTAAGTTCAATTTCTCTGTGATAAAACCCTCTTCTCAATGGCTCTACTTGCCATTATGGAGGGCAGATTTAACATCTGTGGAAAGAAACCAGGCTACCGATGAATCTGGTATAATATAAATTAATCCAAGAGGGCATGTGCAAGGGTAGAGAACCCTCAAAACAATTGGCAAGGATTTTCTTTTTTTTTTTTTTTTAATTTATTTCACAGAGAGAGAGAGAGAGAGATCACAAGTAGGCAGAGAGGCAGGCAGAGAGAGAGGGGGAAGCAGGCTCCCCATTGAGCAGAGAGCCCAATGCTAAGCTGAATCCCAGGACCCTGAGATCATGACCCAAGCCAAAGGCAGGGACTTAAATCACTGAGCCACCCAGGTGCCCCAAGGATTTTCAACTATTGTGTCATCAATAGCCTCCATGAGAAGAGATCAACCAATATTGGTGCTGTTGGCAAGGCATGGAGCCAGTCATCTTATTAAGAATTTTAAGTTGCCAGCAGTCTCACGGTACCATGGTGGTGTGTGATGAGAGCTGCTTTGGCAGTCCATACAAATGTCAATCAAATCTCCACTAAGACATGACATTTTAAAAGAACTTATTGGTTGATATGCAACTGTGGCTTCAACTAGCCACCAGTATAACTTCTGGTCTTGGTGAACCCACATAAAACTCTGGGCCAACTTTAAGAGGATTTAACATCTGATGATCAACCATTTTAAAAAAAGGAAGAAAGGGAAAGAAATAGAGATGGGAAATGTTGGGCATATCACAAAATAGCTCTATGGTTATGGAGTATCCATTCATTCATTCATTTAACAAATACATACTGAGAACCTTCTAAGAATTGCCCAGATGCAAACAATCTGAGGGTTTTAGAGGGGGGAAGGGTGAGAGGTTGGGTGAGCCTGGTGGTGGGTATTGTGGAGGGCACATATTGCATGGAACACTGGGTGTGGTACATAAACAATGAATTCTGTAACACTGAAAAGAAATTTAAAAAATAAATAAAAATATAAAAGTAAAAATAACTGTAAAACAAAAACAAACAAACAAACAAAGAATTGCCCAGATGCCAGACTACTTGTAGTAATGAATTCAAAGGGCTACTTTCAGTTTCAGTTCACAAGGAGTTTATGATCTACTAAAGGGGACATGGTAAGAAATTTTGTATAGCACATTAAAACAGGGTAATGTGGGACAGATTGCATATGCAGCAAGACCTTTCTCTGAGGAAGCAGTGGTGAGAGATAGGAATAACAAGAAAGGATCTTCCATGAAAAGTTTGGACAGGAGCATGCTAAGCAGAGGGAAGAAGCAGAGATCAGATCATGTAAGACTTTTATAAGGTGGAATTGAGATTTTATTTTGAGTACAATAAGAAGGCATGGAGAGAATTAAAAATAAACAATCTAACCTACTTAAAATAATCCCTCTTTTTGCTCAAGGGAGGAACAATTGTTAGGTCAGCAGTGAAGACAGGGAGATCAATTAAGGAATCATGGGTCCTAAGCTTAAAAATAATGTTCTAGGGGCATCTGGGTGCTCAGCAAGTTGGGCAGCCAACTCTTGATTTTAGCTCAGGACACGGTCTTGGGGTCATGGGATCAAGCCCCATGTTGGGCTCTGTGCTCAGCGTGGAGTCTGCTTAAGATTCTCTCTCTCCATTTCTCTCTTTCAGATAAATAAATAAATCTTTAAAAATCTTTAAAAACAGCATTCTAGTTTGGTAATTTCCATGGGAAATGATGGCAAATTTGACAAAATTCAGGAGTTATTTTGGAGCTTCTGTCCACAGAGCTTTCTGGTGAAGTGAAAATAGGAAATAAGAAAAAGGGAAAATAGGGGGGAGGAGTCAAATGGCGGAGAAGTAGCAGGCTGAGACTACTTCAGCTAGCAGGAGATCAGCTAGATAGTTTATCTAAAGATTGCAAACACCTGCAAATCCATCAGCAGATCGAAGAGAAGAAGAAAAGCAATTCTAGAAACAGAAAAACAACCACTTTCTGAAAGGTAGGACTGGCGGAGACGTGAATCCAAAGCGACGGGAAGATAGACCCTGGGGGGAGGGGCCGGCTCCCGGCAAGCGGCGGAGCAATGGAGCACAAAATCGGGACTTTTAAAAGTCTGTTCTGCTGAGGAACAGCACTCCAGAGGCTAAACCGGGGCGAAGCCCACGCAGGGTCAGCGTGGCCTCAGGTCCCGCAGGGTCACAGAAGGATCGGGGGTGTCTGAGTGTCGCAGAGCTTGCGGGTACTGGAACGGGAAAGCCAGCTACAGAGACAGAGCCGACAGTAAGATCACAGCTTGGGGTTACCTTGAACTGGTCGCAGGCTTGGTGAGCTCGGAGCGCGGCCGGAGGTCAGGCAGACGGGAGTTACTGGACGCTATTCTCTGAGGGCGCACTGAGGAGTGGGGCCCCGGGCTCTCGGCTCCTCCAGGCTGGAGACCAGGAGGCCGCCATTTGTATTCCCATCCTCTGGGACTCTACGGAAAGGGCTCAGGGAACAAAAGCTCCTGAAAGCAAACCTGAGAGGATTACTCACCCCAGCCCCTGGTAAGGGTGGTGCAATTCCACCTGGGGCAAAGACACTTGAGAATCACTACACCAGGCCCCTCCTCCAGAAGATCAACAAGAAATCCAGCAAAACCAAGTTCACCTGCCAAGGAGTGCGGTTTCAATACCAAGGAGAGCAGCAGAATTCCAGAGGAGGAGAAAGCAAAGCACGGAAGTCATGGCTTTCTCCCTGTGATTTTTTTAGTCTTGCAGTTAATTTAATTTTTTTCTTTTTCATTTTTTTCTCTTCTTTTGCTAAAATTTTTTTTGACTTTTACCCTTTTCCTTTTGAACGTTTTTTTAACTAGTTTATCTAATATATATATATATTCTTTTTTTTACTTTTCTTTATTCGTTTTCTTTTTTTAATTCTTTTCTTTTCCTTTTCTTTTTTTTTCTTTCTTCCTTTTTGAACCTCTTTTTATCCTCTTTCTCCCCCCTCACGATTTGGGATCTCTTCTGATTTGGTTAAAGCATATTTTCCTGGGGTTGTTGCCACCCTTTTAGTATTTTATTTTCTCCTTCATATACTTTATCTGGACAAAATGACAAGGCGGAAAAACTCACCACAAAAAAAAAAGAACAAGAGGCATTACCGAAGGCTAGGGACCTAATCAATACAGACATTGGTATTATGTCAGATTTAGAGTTCACAATGACAATTCTCAAGGTTCTAGCCGGGCTCGAAAAAGGCATGGAACATATTAGAGAAACCCTCTCGGGACATATAAAAGCCCTTTCTGGAGAAATAAAAGAACTAAAATCTAACCAAGTTGAAATCAAAAAGGCTATTAATGAGGTGCAATCAAACATGGAGGCTCTCACTGCTAGGATAAATGAGGCAGAAGAAAGAATTAGCGATATAGAAGACCAAATGACAGAGAATAAAGAAGCTGAGCAAAAGAGGGACAAACAGCTACTGGATCACGAGGGGAGAATTCGAGAGATAAGTGACACCATAAGACAAAACATAATTGGGATTCCAGAAGAAGAAGAAGAAAGAGAAAGGAGAGCAGAAGGTATACTGGAGAGAATTGTTGGGGAGAATTTCCCCAATATGGCAAAGGGAACGAGCATCAAAATTCAGGAGGTTCAGAGAACGCCCCTCAAAATCAATAAGAATAGGCCCACACCCCTCACCTAATAGTAAAATTTACAAGTCTTAGTGACAAAGAGAAAATCCTGAAAGCAGCCCAGGAAACTAAGTCTGTAACATACAATGGTAAAAATATTAGATTGGCAGCTGACTTATCCCCAGAGACCTGGCAGGCCAGAAAGAGCTGGCATGATATTTTCAGAGCACTAAACGAGAAAAACATGCAGCCAAGAATACTATATCCAGGTAGGCTATCATTGGAAATAGAAGGAGAGATTAAAAGCTTCCAGGACAAACAACAACTGAAAGAATTTGAAAACACCAAACCAGCTCTACAGGAAATATTGAAAGGGGTCCTCTAAGCAAAGAGAGAGCCTACAAGTGGTAAATCAGAAAGGAACAGAGACCATATACAGTAACAGTCACCTTACAGGCAGTACAATGGCACTAAATTCATATCTCTCAATAGTTACCCTGAATGTTAATGGCTAAATGCCCCAGTCAAAAGACACAGGGTACCAGAATGGATAAAAAAACAAAACCCATCTATATGTTGCCTCCAAGAAACTCATTTTAAGCCCGAAGACACCTCCAGATTTAAAGTGAGGGGGTAGAAAAGAATTTACCATGCTAATGGACATCAGAAGAAAGCAGGAGTGCCCATCCTTATATCAGATCAATTAGATTTTAAGCCAAAGACTATAATAAGAGATGAGGAAGGACACTATATCATACTCAAAGGGTCTGTCCAACAAGAAGATCTAACAATTTTAAATATCTATGCCCCCAACGTGGGAGCAGCCAACTATATAAACCAATTAATAACAAAATCAAAGAAATACATCAACAATAATACAAAAATAGTAGGGGACTTTAACACTCCCCTCACTGAAATGGACAGATCATCCAAGCAAAAGATCAACAAGGAAATAAAGGCCTTAAACAATACTCTGGACCAGATGGACATCACAGATATATTCAGAACATTTCATCCCAAAGCAACAGAATATACATTCTTCTCTAGTGCACATGGAACATTCTCCAGAATAGATCACAACCTCAGTCCTAAATCATGACTCAACTGGAATCAAAAGATTGGGATCATTCCCTGCATATTTTCAGACCACAATGCTCTGAAGCTAGAACTCAACCACAAGAGGAAGTTTGGAAAGAACCCAAATACATGGAGACTAAACAACATCCTTCTAAAGAATGAATGGGTCAACCGGGAAATTAAAGAAGAATTGAAAAAATCATGGAAACAAATGATAATGAAAATACAACGGTTCAAAATCTGTGGGACACAAAAAAGGCAGTCCTGAGAGGAAAATATATAGCAGTACAAGCCTTTCTCAGAAACAAGAAAGGTCTCAGGTACACAACCTAACCCTACACCTAAAGGAGCTAGAGAAAGAACAAGAAAGAAACCCTAAGCCCAGCAGGAGAAGAGAAATCATAAAGATCAGAGCAGAAATCAATGAAATAGAAACCAAAAAAACAATAGAACAAATCAACGAAACTAGGAGCTGGTTCTTTGAAAGAATTAATAAAATTGATAAACCCCTGGCCAGACTTATCAAAAAGAAAAGAGAAAGGGCCCAAATAAATAAAATCATGAATGAAAGAGGAGAGATCACAACTAACACCAAAGAAATACAAACTATTATAAGAACATACTATGAGAAACTCTACGCCAACAAATTTGACAATCTGGAAGAAATGGATGCATTCCTAGAAACATATAAACTACCACAACAGAACCAAAAAGAAATAGAAAGCCTGAACAGACCCATAACCAGTAAGGAGATTGAAACAGTCATTAAAAATCTCCAAACAAACAAAAGCCCAGGGCCAGACGGCTTCCCGGGGGAATTCTACCAAACATTTAAAGAAGAACTAATTCCTATTCTCCTGAAACTGTTCCAAAAAATAGAAATGGAAGGAAAACTTCCAAACTCATTTTATGAGGCCAGCATCACCTTGATCCCAAAATCAGAAAAGGATCGCATCAAAAAAGAGAGCTATAGACCAATATCCTTGATGAACACAGATGCAAAAATCCTCACCAAAATACTAGCCAATAGGATTCAAAAGTACATTAAAAGGATTATTCACCACGACCAAGTGGGATTTATTCCAGGGCTGCAAGGTTGGTTCAACATCTGCAAATCAATCAATGTGATACAACACATCAATAAAAAAAAGAACAAGAACCATATGATACTTTCAATAGATGCTCAAAAAGCATTTGACAAAGTACAGCATCCCTTCCTGATCAAAACTCTTCAAAGTGTAGGGATAGAGGACACATACCTCAATATTATCAAAGCCATCTATGAAAAACCCACCACAAATATCATTCTCAATGGAGAAAAACTGAAAGCTTTTCCGCTAAGGTCAGGAACATGGCAGGGATGTCCATTATCACCACTGCTATTCAGCATAGTACTAGAAGTCCTAGCCTCAGCAATCAGACAACAAAAGGATATTAAAGGCATCCAAATCGGCAAAGAAGAAGTCAAACTATCACTCTTCATAGATGATATGATACTATATGTGGAAAACTCAAAAGACTCCACTCCCAAACTGCTAGAACTTGTACAGGAATTCAGTAAAGTGTCAGGATATAAAATCAATGCACAGAAATCAGTTGCATTTCTCTACACCAACAACAAGACAGAAGAAAGAGAAATTAAGGAGTCAATCCCATTTACAATTGCAACCAAAACCATAAGATACCTAGGAATAAACCTAATCAAAGAGGCACAGAATCTATACTCAGAAAACTATAAAGTACTCATGAAAGAAATTGAGGAAGACACAAAGAAAGGGAAAAATATTCCATGCTCCTGGATTGGAACAATAAAAATTGTGAAAATGTCTATGCTACCTAAAGCAATCTACACATTTAATGCAATTCCTATCAAAGTACCATCCATCTTTTTCAAAGAAATGTAACAAATAATTCTAAAATTTATATGGAACCAGAAAAGACCTCGAATAGCTAAAGGGATATTGAAAAAGAAAGCCAACGTTGGTGGCATCACAATTCTGGACTTCAAGCTCTATTACAAAGCTGTCGTCATCAAGACAGCATGGTACTGGCACAAAAACAGACACATAGATCAATGGAACAGAATAGAAAGCCCAGAAATAGACCCTCAACTCTATGGTCAACTAATCTTCGACAAAGCAGGAAAGAATGTCCAATGAAAAAAAGACAGCCTCTTCAATAAATGGTGTTGGGAAAATTGGACAGCCACATGCAGAAAAATGAAATTGGACCATTTCCTTAAACCACACACGAAAATAGACTCAAATGGATGAAGGACCTCAATGTGCGAAAGGAATCCATCAAAATCCTTGAGGAGAACACAGGCAGCAACCTCTTCGACCTCATTTGCAACAACATCTTCCTAGGAACATCGCCAAAGGCAAGGGAAGCAAGGGCAAAAATGAACTATTGGGATTTCATCAAGATCAAAAGCTTTTGCACAGCAAAGGAAACCATTAACAAAACCAAAAGACAACTGACAGAATGGGAGAAGATATTTGCAAACGACATATCGGATAAAGGGCTAGTATCCAAAATCTATAAAGAACTTTGCAAACTCAACACCCAAAGAACAAATAATCCAATCAAGAAATGGGCAGAGGACATGAACAGACATTTCTGCAAAGAAGACATCTAGATGGCCAACAGACACATGAAAAAGTGCTCCATATCACTCTGCATCAGGGAAATACAAATCAAAACCACAATGAAATATCACCTCACACCAGTCAGAATGGCTAAAATCAACAAGTCGGGAAATGACAGATGCTGGCGAGGATGTGGAGAAAGGGGAACCTTTTTTTTTTTTTTAGTGAACACTCTAACAGGGAAGGGAGGAGTTTCACACCCACTTGGGTGGCTTTCTCTGTTCCTCTTTTGGAATTTGGGTATTAATAACATTAACTTCATTATCTTAATCTCAATCATGAAAGGTTTTATATAGATTAGAAATCTTTAAAACATAGTTTTACTATAAATAAAAAGAATCAAAATACTTTCAGATATTGGGAACTGGGGGCATATTACAATCTCACTTTCCCTCTCTCTCTTCCCCATAATATTTCAGAAGATTAAAAATAATTATTTACATTTTGATGGAAAATATTTTCTGACTTTATAAAAGCTATTACATAGTACTGTCCTTTATGATCTCACTCTCAGTTGAGTAATTTGTTTATTCTTTTTTTAAATTTTATTTACTTATTTGACAGACAGAGATCACAAGTAGGCTGAGAGGCAGGCAGAGAGAGAGGAGGAAACAGGCTCCCTGCTGAGCAGAGAGCCTGATGCGGGGCTTGATCCCAGGACCCCGGGATCATGACCTGGGCCGAAGGTAGAGGCTTTAACCCACTGAGCCACCCAGGTGCCCCGAGAAATTTGTTTATTCTTATGTTGAAATCACTGAGTTCACAGTTTTAGTTGCTTGGATATATGCAATCCTTATTTTTCGCAGGAAGTAAGTGAAGTGTTGTGAGTCATGACAATCACACTGAAACCTAAAGTACTCCTCCCTATCCCCCGGGCCCTTTTCTTGGATCCTCTCCTAGTAAGTGACTGCCTTGTTATCCCTCTCACCCCCCACCAAAAAGAAATGAGTTTAATAAGATAGGAATGCGAATAAATTGTGTCAATGTAACATAGAGAAAAGGAAAGAAAGATGGATGAATGAGTGCATGGAAAGGAAGGGAAAGAGAAAGTGAAAGAAGAAAGAAAATATGCTTATTCATTCTGCACATCCATCCATCTATCTATAATTATTTACTTACTTATTTATAGATGCCAGTCAAAAAAAGGCTAATAAATGAAGATACTATACTTTTTTTTTTCAAAGATTTTACTTACTTATTTGACAGACAGAGATCACAAGTAGGCAGAGAGGCAGACAGACAGAGAGGAGGAAGCAGGCTCCCTGCTGAGCAGAGAGCCTAATGTGGGGCTCAATTCCAGGACCCTGAGATCATGACCTGAGCTGAAAGCAGAGGCTTTAACCCAATGAGCCATCCAGGCACCCCGAAGATACTATACTTTTAAAAAATTAATTCAGATCAACCTCTGTGAACTGGGCTCCCAGTTCAGTGGGGAATCTACTTTTCCCTCTCCTTCTCCCTCTTTTTCTACTTGTGTACACATTTCTCTTTCTCTCTCTGAGAGAAATAAATAAATAAATTTTTAAAAATGAAAATAAAAATTTGGGACGCCTGGGTGGCTCAGTTGGTTAAGCGGCTGCCTTCAGCTCAGGTCATGATCCCAGCATCCTGGGATCGAGTCCCACATTGGGCTCCTTGCTCGGTGGGGAGCCTGCTTCTCCCTCTGCCTCTGCCTACCACTCTGTCTGCCTGTGCTCCTGCTCTCTCTCTCTCTAACAAATAAATAAATAAAATCTTTAAAAATAAAAAAATAAAAATAAAAATAAAAATTTAATTCTATCCATCGGCAAATATTTATTTAGCATTTACTATGTGCTACATACTAATCTAGGTGTTGAGGGTACAGAAATGAACAAAACTGACAAAAAATTCTATCCTCACTCTAGTGGAAAAAAAGAGACAATAAACATAAATATTTGAATGCCAGATGATGCTGCACATTTTGGAGAAAAATGAAGCTGTGAGAAAAGTGTTATGGGGAGTAAAGTGAAATTTTTGAAGGAGGCGGCGTAGGTTAAGCTTCACAGTGAAGGTGGTATTTCAGTCAAAACCTGAGGGTGTAAGGAAGTGAGCCAAACAGATAGCTGGAAGTTTTTATAGGCAGAGGGAACCCAGAAGCAGAACTCCAACAGCATTAGTATGCCTGGAATGTTCAAGGAAAAGTCAGGAAGGCAGTATGGCTGAAGTGGAAGGAACAAGGGGGAGAGTAGTGGTTAAAAGGACAGAGATGTGACAAGGGAACAGATCATGTAGGGTCATAGAAAAGATGTTTCATTCTGAGTGAGATGATACTCCACTGGAGGGTTCAAGTGACAGAGTCACATGACCTGAAAAGTTTCACAAGATCACTTCAGTAAGAATAGAATGTTCAGAGATCAAGGTAAAATGGGAAACCAGGTAGATAAGATGACCATACATCCCAGTTACCATAGATAATAACAGTTTACACCTGTTATGGATCAGTTAAAGGCCAGTCACCCTCTATTACAATCCTTTTCTTCTCCAAAGAGTATTTCAATTTGGGCACTTTTGATCAACCACATAGTTACCTTAAATTTAGGAGGTTGTTGCATCTATCCAAGTAAAAGATTATTCTTGCCTGCACCAGGGCGGTAGTTAAGAAGGTGATGAACAGGGATAAGCTTCAGAATGTATCTTGAAGATGAAGCTGGGAGAGTCTACTGCTGGATTTTAGATGTTGTCTATGAACGAACAAAGTAAGTCTAAGGAGATGCCAAGATATGGGCCTGAGCAATCAGAAGGACAGAGCTGTTATATTTTGAGATGGGGAAGATAATGAGAGAGGCAGACTTGGATGAAAGACCAGAAGCTGAGGTTTGGATGCATCAACATTTGAAGGTGCTTGTTAAGCACTGAAGAACAGATGTTTAAATAAATAAATAAATATGTTTTAAAGAAAGAAGAAGAACAGATGTTGAGTGGGCAGTGAGATAAAGGAGCTCAGAATCTGGAAGATTTCAGACCTGGGAAGTATATATTTGAGAGTAGTCAGGAAACAGACCTGATGAGGGTATCAGGGGATGAATGAAGGAAAAAGAATTCTATCCAAGGACTGAGCCCTGACACTCCAGCTTTAAGAAATGGAGGTGGTGTGAGGGAACCAGCAAAAGAGCCTGAGAAGGAGTGGCCAGTGAAGTAAAAACAACACAAAGAAGTGTGATGTCCAAACAGCCAAGCAAAGAAAGTGCTTGATTGATAAACTCGTTGAGCCTGTTGGAAAGTCAAGGAAGTTGTGGGATGAGAATTGACTGCTGATGTGAGCAACCCAGAAGTCAGTGGTGATTTGGGGAGGAGGCATTTGGGTGGAGTGTGGTGAAGACAAAATACGCTATTAAAAGTAATTCAAGAGAGAATAAAAGGAGAACAACTGAAGACAGCTGGAATAACAAAATTTTCTAGGGGTGTGATTACAAAGAGGAGAGAAAATGAACAGGAGCTAAAGATAGAATCCAAGAGTTTTTATCTGTTTGGTTGGATTTGTTTTCTCTTTCTTTTTCTTTCTGTTTTTTGAAGTGGGTGGAAACGGCTCTTCAATGGGCTAATCAGAATGATTCAACAGACCAGGGAAAATTATGGGGCTGGATGGTTAGAGGTGACTCTCATTAATTGATGTCCTTGCTTGGGCCCAAAGTGGAAGGACGCTGGGTGCCACTGGAAGGGGTGCCTAAGACTGAGTGAATCTATAGTTAGGAAGAGTGAGAGTATGTGGGTACCGATGGGGTAGTGAGTTAGGTGGGTGCGATGATGGAAGCTTGTGGAGGACTTCTACTGATTTCTTACAAACATGTATTCTTTAGGTTTTCAGAGGATTGTGACTGTCATGCTACCCTTCTTGTAGAGTCCTTCAGGGCCAGCAGGGTCATGCTAACATTATCTTCTAGGATGAACTATCAGACATGCCACTGTTCCATGGCTCTGTCCCTCATCCCAAGACTAACTGATGCCCCCTCTCAATCTCTTTCTCTCCCAGTCTCACTGTGGTCTTGAGAGTTTCACTGCCATTTGTCAGCGGCCCACAGCCAAGCCACACAACTTCAGTACTTCCCTAAAACAACTTCTCCTGTATACCATAAAGCAACTTGCAGAGTCTGTAGGTTTCTGTTCAAATCTGGATGATGGACAGATAGGGCCATGACTGTGATGTCTGGCGCTGGTCTCCATGTAGAAGCAAATACCCACTTTGGAAATGTTGGTCTTCTAGAAAGAGGAACTTTCCAGGAGACACCATCATCCTCAGTTATATGGAAATGAATGTCAAATACCCACATTTGGCGGGGGGGGTGGATCTGGGTGTAGAAAGGACCCTTAACTAGGCATACGGAGATCTGGATCCCAGTTTTTGCTCTCACAGGCAAGCCATGTTAGCTTAGAAAGTGGGATAGGGCCTCTGGGTTTCAGTGGCCTCGTCTAAAGTGAACAAAACAACCTTTAATATCCCTTCCAGTTTTAGAATGTAGTTCATACCTGAGTTCAGGGTAAAGGCAACAAGGCTAATGATACAATAAGAGTAGTGACCTTTTTCTAAGAATTTGGCAAAAATTAGTTGTAGTTAAATAAAAATGCTAGATAAAAAAAAACATATTCTTGGAACCGAAAAAGGAGGAATGTTGTTTTGATGTCCTTGCTTGGGCCCAAAGTGGAAGGACTTCAAAATGTTGTTTTGAAACTAAGTAAGGTTAAATGAGAGCTTTCTTTGAAAAATTCTAACCTTTATAAGTTACTAGAGCTGGTAAAACCATAAAAATACCTCATGACTCACAGAATGGGTTATTACAATTGCTATCATGGAGCCATAAAGAATTTATTTATTTATTTATTTATTTATTTATTTATTTATTTATTTTAAAGATTTTATTTATTTATTTGTCAGAGAGAGCGAGCACAGGCAGACAGAGTGGCAGGCAGAGGCAGAGAGAGAAGCAGGCTCCCTGCCGAGCAAGGAGCCCGATGTGGGACTCGATCCCAGGACACTGGGATCATGACCTGAGCCGAAGGCAGCTGCTTAACCAACTGAGCCACCAAGGTGTCCCCATAAAGAATTTATTTAAAATGTAATAGAAATCATGGGTATTTCAAATTCCTGAGAAAATCCTATGTTTTCCATATGGAAAGGGCCTGATTACACTATAATATTTGCCTGAATTTTTTTAATATTTTCCCGTGTTGTTTTAAAATTTTCTCATTACTTATTAAGAGAACCTCCCTGAATTGAAAGGAGAATAGGCTTAGTAAACTTTAAATTTAACCCAGGTTTCTGTTATTTAATATAAATTTTCATTTTCTTAATTTCACTGCCTACCAATCTCATCTCACCATGAATGATTTCTCTAACACTCCCCCCCCCCCCCCCGCTTCAAATTGTGCTTTCTTTTGCTGATGTTGTTTTTGAACAAGCTGGACATAATTTATGTGGCTTGCACTGTGTAAGTCACAAATATTTTCTTTGACCAAGTTGAATATGTTAGGCTTACACTCCTTAAGGTAGAACTTGCTTGCCTTGAGGAAAATAAAAAATAGATTTATTTAAAAGATGGACAATAATATAAATATTAAAGGCCATCCTTTGTGTATGAAGAGTACACTAGCCTATTCCTGTCAGTGATGCTGAGAATTGAAAATGGATTTTATTGTATCGATCATTTTTATAGTTTTTTTCTATTTAATCCCCCTTATCACCAATGTCACACATTTGTAAAAGGACTCACCAGGTTTAGAGGTAGAAACTACAAAAAGAATGAAACTAGTGGGCCCTTGTGGATGTAATCTTAGCCTCATTAACATCATTCCATTGGCAGCTAACCTAATGGACCCCATTAAAATAAGAAACAAGGTAATAATTATCAGAAAAAGATGGATTTGAAACAATAAACACGTTCTCTTCTGTTCCAATGCAAAATATTACAACCTGACTCCCTTTGGGATTTCCTAGGAAAGGAAGGAATTTGCTGCCAGAGTAAAGAATAAGAGTCAGGTCCCAGATCGTCCTTTACCCAAGGTCACCTTCACTACCTCTCCTCCCCGCAACTGAGATCCTAGGGAACAGCTTGAGTCTCTCATAATCCAATCTAAATTAAATGTAGAGATAACCTTACAGCTTTCCTTTCTTCCCATGTTCTGTGCCTTGTACTTAATTTCTTTATAAAATTAAGTTGAATTCCCCACTCAAATAGAGGAATTGAAAAGGAAAGAAGAGGGCCGAACAGTTGAGTATGTTAGAAAGCAATGTTAGAAAGCTCTTAGAGAATATTTTAAAGCAACAACCCCATATCTGTACCTTGTTTTGAAAAGAGTCCATCTGTCTCCTTTTCCCATTTCCATGGGTTCTCGCATCGAATATTATGGACTCCAGCGTGATTTTAAACAAAAGGAAATTGGACATTATGAAGCCTGGGAATTTTGAAGAAGTTAATGTTATGATGTCATTTTGAGAAGTACAAAGTGCTATCCAGGGAATGTTCTATAAGTCAAATTTTCCTGGCTCTCTATGTTCTCAAAAGTAAGAGTCCAAAAGTGACTTTATCTTAAAGCTCATTTACTTTTCATAACATCATTGAGGCCTTCCTCTCCCTCCCTTTTATGAGCTGGGCTGGATTTGATATTTTGAAGAGTAAGAGAACTGTGTTCGTTTGCTAGAGCTGCCCTGACTAAATGTTGCAAGTTGGGCGGCTCGATCAACAGGAACTTATTTTCTTACAGTTCCGGAGGCGAAAATTTCAAGATGCAGGTATCAGCAGATTTGGCTTCTCTGAGGCCTTTCTGCTGGGTTTGCAGGTGAACTCACCTTCCAGCTGTGTCCTCACATGGTTTTTCTCTGTTCCCATTTGTCTTTGGTTTTTCCTTGTCTATCCAAATTCCCTGTTCTTATAGCACGATGGTCAGATTGGATTGAGGTCCACATAATGGTCTCATTTTAACTTACCTCCTGAAAGGCCCTATCTCCAACCACATTCACATTCTTGAGGTACTGGGGCTTAGGACTTCTACCTAGAAATTTGGGTGAACACAATTCATCCCTTAACAGAGACACAGACCAACAAAAAGGCTTTTGCAATATTTAGACACTTTTACAATATTTAGACACTGCTGGGGTGCCTGGGAGGTTCAGTCAGTTAAGTGTCTGTCATGTCAGATCATGATCAGGGTCCTGGGACTGAGCCCTGCCATCAAGCTCCCTGCTCAGCAGAGAGTCTGCTTCTCCCTCTCCCTCTGCTGCTTCCCCTCTTTCTGTGCCTGTTCTCTCCCGTTCTCTTGCTCTCTGTCAAATAAATAAGCAACATCTTTTAAAAAATGATATTTAGCCACTACTCCCTTCTGGTCTTGTGTGCGAGGATGGGAAAGAGGAATCATCTAAGTCATGTTTGGCTACAGAGTTTAGCTGAGGTTGCCTTCTTAGGAGAGGAGCTAGAAAACAGAAGGGAGGAACCTCCAACCAGCTTCTGCCAAGAATTTCCACACTTCTGCTCTACCAAGCAGGAAGGAATGCTCTAACCCTGTACTGTATAATTGAAATACAATGAGAGCCGAAGATATAATTTTTAAATTTTCTAGTAGCCACATTAAAAAATACTAAGAAGAGATGGGTGTCATTGAGTTTAATATATCTTATTTAACCAAATATATCAACACAGTATCATCCTAACATGGAATTGATATAAAGAATTATATGTGAGGGGTGCCTGGGTGGCTCAGTGGGTTAAAGCCTCTGCCTTCGGCTCGGGTCATGATCTTAGGATCATGGGTCCTGGGATCGAGCCCCGCATTGGGCTCTCTGCTCAGCAGGGAGCCTGCTTCCCTTCCTCTCTCTCTGCCTGCCTCTCTGCCTGCTTGTGATCTCTTTCTGTCAAATAAGTAATAAAAATCTTTAAAAAAAAAAAAAAGAATTATATGTGAAATATCTTTACTCTTATTTTATAATAAATCTCCAATATTCAATCTGTATTTCCCTCTTGCAACCCCTGTCACTGTAGACTAGCCACATTTCAAGTACTCCATAGATACATGTGGTAATAGCTACTGTGTTGGACAGTATACTACTAAGATTTTAATACATTTCCTGGGGCAGATGTTATCTTGAGTAGTGAAACTTAATTAATCCAGTTACACCTCCACTTATGAAATATTGCAAAGACTTTCTTTGTTTCCTTTGGAATAGTTGGTGCAATTTCTCCCCAGTACATGTAAGGAAATATACCTGTCACAGAGATCCTAAACAGCCCTTAAGCAGGCCATTTGTGCATGTTACTCGATCTGAGGAGCTAAAACGCATATGTCTATCAGAAAAGGATGCAGTGATAATGGGTATAGTGACCTTGGAATAATCCAGTGCCACTATATACCACTTGAAAAGAAAACTTTGTTACTGGTCAAAGGTCAAAGGTCCCAGACCCTTTGGAGATGTTCCCGAGGATCCTACTTATCACCTAGATCCATATTCTTTTAGCCAGACCCAGAGAAACTGCTACTCAAGTATCCGAGTCATATTCTTTGGACCACTGGGAACTCTTGTAATTCATGACACTGACAGCTGATAATTTTACCAATATGATCACTGTAAAAAGACAGAGAACATCAAACTATAGCCCTAGTGTGACTGGTCTTGCCTGATGCTTAAGTCCTAATAACTCTGATTAATGAATCTTGACTTATGGTTTAAATAAGCCAATAGAGAAGATTTATTGAACAATTGCAGGTGACTAGTTCAAGGTGAAAACAAAATAACTTATAACACATGGCCCCTGTTCTTAAAGCATCTAGTAGGACCTAGGAGATTTAGGACTTTCCTCACATAGATCAAATAGGGTAATAGAAGGTCAGAGAAGGGATAGATCATTAAGAGACAGAATCAACAGATAAGACTTCAGGCAGAAGGCTTTTTCCTGATTTTAGGATGATCCAAGCAGAAGAAAAGATATACTGAGTTGAGAAAGAGTACTGCTTGTATGATAGTCAGTGAGAAAACTGGCTGTACCAGGGGTCAGGGGACAGGTGAAGCTGAATGGGTAACATGTGGCCTGTTGCCAATGTAAGTAGGATCTTTAAAACTTGGCGTATTTGGATTTGATGCAATAGACATCGATCACAATAGATGATTACCCAGATAGGACTTAACATGAGCAAAGTGATATTTCAAGTTGATTTAAGCTCTCGTTGACAAATGAAGAAAGAACTGATTAAAAGCAGGAAAAAAGAATGAAGAGGCTGTTGTAATGATTGATCAAGTGTGGTCAAAAGCCTGAACATGCAATACAATAAAAAGAATTGACACAAGGAAGAGAAGACAAGAATTTGACAGTATGTTCTCTGAACTTGAGAAGCCAGAGGAGAGCCTCAAGATTGTTGGCCCCAACAAGGGAATGAATGGGTTTGCTCATGGAGGAAACACGGATGGTAGGTGATTGGAAGTACATGGGTAAAAGGTGGGAGCTAGAGATCAGGACTTGAGAATTGTTCACAATGGATAGCTAACCTGAGTTTATCTACCCATCAGGAAAAAAAAAAAACGTAGACGTCCTAGGGAATCTAATCACTTCAGGATACTCACTGTGAGGGTGTGTTTTGGAAAGAGAAACAACCAAGGTTCAGCCTAAAAATCATCCATCTCTGCCCCAGACAACCTCACACTTGCTTCCAAAGATTCAAGTTCTGCATGAGTCAGAATCACTGGAGAAACTACCCTCTGACTCATCCCTTTTCACAGTGACAGTTATAAAGGATGTGGGCAGTGGAAGCTGACCCCACGTTTCATCAACAGTTTTCATCAGAGGGGAAGTGAAACAATACATAGTACAACGTTTGGGGGAGTGGACAACTCATTGCAAACAAGGGGTCCTGACATCTGCTGTGAATTACACCTGCACAAGACACCCCCACACCCTTTCCTCCTTCAACTCTTCAGCCAAACCTCATTGAGTTGTCTCTGGAAAGAAAATTGCTTCTTTTTAGTAGGACACAAATTTAAGTTGCCTGCGATAAATCACAGGAAGGATGGTTTGACATATATGTGCTTCTGAATAGGGCCACGATGATGATATTCTAGAAAGAAGGTCCAGACCTTCCCACGCAGAGATCACGGACATGTCAAAGGAGTGGAGTGGCCTCCAAGGGCTTCTTCAAGCACTGCTGATATCCAGGAGCTAAGGAACTGACTTGGAAGCATGGGACAAATAATTAAAAGGAAACCAAGTAACAGACACACAGTGTGCATAGTTGCCTGACAGGGCACGCACATGGGCAGCGTATGATGTTCTGTGAACCCAACAGCTAGCCAAAGTATGTCCAAACAAGAACATACTGACAGGGTAGCAAGGACTCTGGCTGAAGCATCTGGGTTCAGGCATAACGCTTTGAGCACTAGAGGAATTCAAGAGAAAGACAACACCCAAATGACAGGGCACAGAGAGGAGAGTAGGAGAGATTCAGGTATGGGGGAACAAGACACAAGACCACTTCCTAAAACTGGAGAACCGGCAGGGGTTTGGTCTCGAGCCAACAAATCCCGTGACTCACTTACTGGAAATGAGTACGAAGGGGCACAGTTTGCTTGACTAATGGATTAATTTATAGATCAAGATTAAATGTCTAAAAGAAGAAGATAAAGAAATCAGTCCTCTAACATTTTATTAACCATCCAGTCCCCTTCCATTAATCCTCTTCTTAAAAAAAAAAAAAAAATCCTATCTACTTAGCTTTACCCCCCTCTTAATTTCGACTAAATTTTCAAGAAGCCATTCCTTGGATTGAATTATTCCAAATAGTCTCCAGAAAAGGAAGACAGGCTTTTGGCTAAGTACCAGACTGAATGTCTCCGTTAGATGGGAGCAAACCACTTTCATTCATTTTTTTCAGCCATTCAAGTATAGATTTTTGTTTCTCCTGCAGAAAGTTCTTTATTACCAAGGCAGTGCTTACCTCCAGTGCAGATGACACCAAAACTATTAATAGATTATGGATATAATAAAGCTGAAGTAGAAAACAGAAGTGTTCTAAAAAGGGAAGTATAAAATGGAAGGGGGAGAAAAAGGCAAATTATTCTGCCTTCCAAGTTAGATGATGACTGTGTTGGGACATATTTCAAAAACAATAATGTAACATTTCGATGTTACAATAACTCGAAATAACATTTCAATATTATAATAAATCATGTTATTGTTACAATAACAATAACATAACATTTCTTAATTACCTGTATTTGGGACTTTTTTTTTTTTTTGCCTGTTTTATCCTGCCAATTGGTGAAAGAAGGAAGAATGTATTAAATTAAATGAAATTTTTTTTAAAACTCTGCCTTTGCTCAGAACCGGCTCCTCCGAAATCACTGTTTGCCGTGAATAAAACCCAGACTTCAGTGACTTTGCTGTGGGTGGAAGAGGGAGTAGCTGATTTCTTTGAAGTCTTCTGTCAACAAGTTGGCTCAAGTCAAGAAACAAAACTCCAGGTACTGTGCTTTTTGATTGTCCTTGTCTGAGTTCATTTTGATTAAGGCTAATTATCTGAGTAAATTAAAGTCTTATATTTGTTGAAACTATAGAAAATGAAAACAAAATTTCATCTGTTTTTTTGTGTTTCAGTGATAGAAATTAACAGTCAGCTTAGGGCAAGCCTTAAAAATTAGAACCAATTTGGCAAATTGCAATGTTGATTTTCATCTCTGCATGTATCTTTTGTCCCTCATCCTTAGTGGGTCATACTGAAAACTGAAAGGGGTTTATTTTTCCTATTGCCAATAAATTGACCAAAGGGATAGACACTGCCGTATAAAATATAATTTAACAAATATGAACTGATTGCCAGTTATGTGAAAGGCACTATGTGCAATACAAATGGTAGAGTCAATACTTTAAAATTGTTTTCATGTAGTTATGGATATTACATCAGTCTAGAAATAATTAAGTTAAAATGCAGGTGCCAAAGAGAGGTCCATTCTAGTAAGAGAATTTAAAGAAGGGACTGCTTCTAGTTAGTAAGGAGGACAATTTTGCTTGAGAAAATGAAGGCTGAGAGAGGTGATTGTTAAAGAGTTAGAATCGCAAATAGATAGAATGACTGCTGAGTTATTCACCAGGTCAAACCGACGGGAAGGAGAGAGAAGAACCAGTAGCTCCAAGGGTAACAAAACCACAGGAAAAAAAAAAAAAAAAGTATTTTATAGCCAGACATGGAAGGGAAAGGTCAAGTTTAGTGAGGGATATCACAAAACACAGTGTACAGACTAATTCTGTGAACATGAATAATTGATGCTTTTTAAATAATGCAGTTCATGAGATTGAAAAGAAGAAAGGATTTCTGGGAGTAGAAATCTTTTCATATGAGCGTTAAGATAATTTGCTTTGATTTCTTTCCTCTTTTGATATTCTCTTGTACAAACATCTCTTTTTTGATCTGTACTGAAGAGCTCATCTTTTTTTTTTTTTTTCTATTCTAAGAATCCTTTTTTGCAAATAACTGCTTTGCCAGTAGCGGATTTTCTTCTCTACAGCTACAGTAATGCCTCCCTTTAAGAAAATAATGATTATGCAGCTACTTACTATAACAGAGTCTTGCTAGCAAAAGTCTTTCCTTAGAATCATTCTTTTATAGATGAGTAAAAAAGGTGGAATTGGAAATAAGTTCTGATGGCTCTCATCTCTTTAGGCAGGAGTGTTTCAGATCTCTGTTTGGGAAAAGAATGTTATGCTGGCTCATATTTTTATATTGTACTGTGGTAGTTGTCACTGGTCTAACAATTGGCCCATCAAATTAACAATTTGTTCTACTCAAGAATATGTTAATATTAAATGTTTTTGAGAACACAAAGTTGCCGTGACTTTGGCGGATGCTGTTTAAAAGCTGGGAATGCAGACAAAGGGGATAATGTCCTTAATATACAAAGAGCAACTAAAAATAGAAAAAAATACAGACAAATAACCCAAAACAAATATTTCATAGGAAATAAACACTAAAGACACTTAAACATATGGAAAGATGATCAAGTTCACTCACAATAAAAGAAATGCAAAATGAATCTCTAATGAGGTACCATTTCCTCTAATTAGATTGGAAAAACTCAGAGTTTACAGATATATTAGATTGGAAGGAGTGTAGGAGAAGAGATGTTGTCACACAGCATCACACACAGCAGGATAACTTGGAAAATGCCTATAGAAGAGAATTTGTTGGGACACCTGGGTGGCTTAGTCAGATAAGTGTCTGCCTTGGGCTCAGGTCATACCCCAGGGTCCTGGGATCGAGTCCTGCATCAGGCTCTCTGCTCAGCAGTGAGTCTGCTTCTCCCTCTTCCTCTGCCTCTCCCCATACCCATCATGCTCTCTCTCTTTCCCTCTCTCAAATAAATAAATAAAATCTTCAAAAAATGAAAAATTTAAAAGAAGACAATCTATCAGTAGATTTCAAAATTTTGAAAAATATTCAACTTTTGGGCCCATCATTCGGCTGGGGGCAAAACAAATACCCACATCTGTATGTACATCCATGCATATGCATACACACACGCACACACACACACACAGGTTTGTGTATGAATCTGTATGTGTACACATGCATACACACATATGTGTATTAAGCATGTGTGTGTGCATATATGTTTGTTCTCATAATTTAAAATTTGTCTGCTGTAGCATGGTTTGTAATAGCAAAAAATCAGAGACAACTGAGACATTCTTCAGAGGGCACCGGTTAAATAAAGTAGGTCCTTTCATGAATTTCTGCACACCCCTTAAGAAGAATAAATCAGCTTTATCTGTGTTGATGTGGGAAGAGCACCAAAATATACCAATAACCAAGGTAAAACATGCAAACCATGTTATCACTTAGGTTTTGCTTAGATCTATCTTGTGTTTTCACATCCATAAAATATAGATGGAAAGGAAAAAAAAAAAAAACCTGACAACAACGGCGCCTTCCGTGGAGGAGAACTGGGTAGATAGAAAGTAGGGAAAGAAGGAAACTTACTTTTCACTGCTGTCCTTTTGCATCTTTTAAACGCTTTACTCTGTTATGTATTACCCACTCAACTCTGAAGAACAGACCAAAAAAACACAAAACAGATGACGATAATATGACACTCATCTTATGTTCTGCATCTCCAGGAACCAATTGCTGTTTCCTCCCATGTTGTGACCATCTCCAGCCTCCTTCCCGCCACTGCCTACAACTGTAGTGTCACCAGCTTCAGTCACAACAGCCCCAGTGTCCCCACATTCATAGCCGTCTCAACAATGGGTAATTACTTGTGTTCGTGGAATCTGGTGTCTTTGGAAGTTCTATCTTTCTAGATTTTCCTTCCATTGTCTTTTCAAATATAGATGGTCTATCCTTTTATTAGAACCATGTTCTGTTGAAACATTCAGGCTCTGGGGACAGGGAGCCCATCACTGCACTCGCTCCCTGTGTGACTGAGGGAAAGATATTGACCATCTAGGAACCTCTGCTTTCCCGTCTGCAAAACTGCAATCAAAATATACGTCCCTTGTTGAGCTGTATTGACACACAGAAATGAAGCGCTGAAAGCCCTAATATCCACCGTGTGGCTGAGAGCTGCTCCCGTCCACTCCACAGGCCTCATCATCCTCCCCAGCGGTGGCCACAGTATCCTGATCCACTCGGGCTCTCCTGTGGTCTCCTGGGCCCTCAGTCATTCCTGGTCAAGTGATGACATTGCTAAATTCCTGGGACAAAATGGGCAAGTTCCCAATCAAGCCAAATATCGGGGGGCGGGGGGGGATGTTGGTATTGTGGAATTAGAAATAATGAAAACTCTAGAAAAATGGTGCTTCCTTTTTTTTTTTTTTCCTTCTGAGTTATATGTGTCACTGCCTTGTTGTTGGAGGCTGACTCAGCAGTCCGAGATCACCCTCGAAGACACCTGTGTAATAGTACCACTCTCAGTGTCACGTGATCCCTTCACTGGCTGCATTTCCATTTCTGTCGCATTCATCATGTGTGTTTCTACTCAGTGATGATGAGAGTCACCTTCTGTTTGTCTTCTGTTTTAAATTTTTATTTTTCCGGAAAAGGGGACCAAAAATGGACTCACAAAGGATATTAATAGTCTCTCACTTCTGTGTGCTTGGACACCATTCCAAGTAGCCTTTCCTGTTCACTATTCCTTGTCATGGCTACAGCAACCCGGTGAAATAGGTGTATTATTCAACTTATTTACGAGTGAGGAAAATGAAGCCCGGAGAGACAGATAAAATAGCTTCTCCGAATATCAGCTAGACCTTGAAAAAGGTCTCCTGACCATGAGTCTAATGTTCCTTCTGTTCAGTTACTCTGCCCGGGAGTGGGAGTCATGCTGGCCCAAATGGGAAGTGGCAAACCCACAGAGACGTAGGGACTGAACGCGCTCCCAGTTCTGTGATTTTATGGTCAATGCAAAGGATGGTGTCATTCTCCCCTGCTCTGGTCCTTCTCCAGTTAAGAGTTTTATGAAAACATTTGAAATATATTCTCACTTCGGATGTGCATGTGCCATAACAGCCTCCATGTAAGTAGAGGGAAGGGACATAGCCCTGTTCTTAAGGAGACCCTATGCCTTATTAATAGGTTTAATCTCTTGAGTTGTGCAGATGGAAAACCTCTCAACATATGGTTACAGATCATCAGAATGCCTGCTTCTAGCGATGTGTTAAGTGCTGTGGCAGATGGTAGCTTGCTAATGCCTTTTTCATATACATTATTCGTTGTAAGCGTAATATACAGTTGTGCTTTCTGACTTTAAAGTCATAGGCATAAAATGAAAACCTGCCACTCTCTAAACTTCTGAAAACCCTAAACAGTCATAGTACATGGTAATGACCTCTAGATTTTTTTTTTTTTTTTTGAGTTTCAAAGGAATTTAAACTATGGTCCAAGCACTATTCACATTGCACAGTTCTCCGGGATAAGAACATTCGGGATATAATGCTTTGGGATGAACACAATCCTGCCAGGCGTCTGAACACCATTTGTCAACCGACTTGACGAGGTTGTATTTGACCGCGAGGAGGTCATTGTCGGTGTGGGAAACTATCACCGTCACTGTTGTTGTCATCATTCTATGTTCAGTGGTGTTAAAAATCAATGGAAAATGATGAGTGGTTGGGTTAGTTTTGTGTAATGGAAGTTATAATGAAAATGCATGGCTTTTCTCTTCAGTTACAGAGATGAACCCTAATGTGGTAGTCATCTCAGTGTTGGCCATCCTCAGCACTCTGTTAATTGGACTGCTGCTCGTGACCCTTATCATTCTGAGGAAAAAGCATCTCCAGATGGCCAGGTAAGGTCAGTTTGGTTGATTGTTTTACACAAGGGCTTTAAAATATTTTAATTTATCTTACAGATCTGCTTTTGCAGACCAAAATTGTACAGCAGGGCTTTCAGGTATTTTAACTCATAATTTAATTTATAAATGTCATTTAAAATTATTTTAATAATATTAAAATATTTTAATGTGTAATTTAAAATACTTTAATATTTAGTTGTATAGCGGTAAGTTTGATTTTGGTTTTCAGTGTCTGTTTTGTGTTTTCGAAGTAGACTTTTAAAAGTTATTTTAGAAAACATAATCATGGAAATGACAAAGCAAAGGATTGTTTACACCAATCCAGACCTCTCACTCTCAGTCTTGTGATTTTAAGAGACCCATGCAAAGAGATCCACTAATGACATTTGGATACTTTCAAACATACTTTGAAAAAAAAAAAAAGATCTCTGGCTACTCAGATTCATAAGAAGAGTGAATATATGAAGAAACCACAAGAAAGGAAAAAAAGCCCCTCTCTTCATCAGTTCTGCCAAAGCGGTTTTATCAGAAAACATTTGTAGACTTTATGATTAGGTCCATTGGAGTTCCCCTATTAGTTTTGTTCCTACTACTCAGAGTTCAAACAGTTTTCATTTTTCTTGCAGCTAGAAAATACTTTTGATTTATGATTTTAGAGATTCCCTATTCCTTTGGCCACCGGTGCATTTCTTATCAAAGCACATTCTCAAGTATTTTCAGTGGTCCCCTATATTATCAGAAAAATCCATCAATTCTCTTAAAAATTGTTGCCTCAAATACTGTTGGGTTTGGGAAATTTGGTTCAAATTTATATTTACCCAGTGTTAGCCTGCTGAATTGTCTATCAACTTCCTTTTTCTTTCTCAGAGTTCTATAAGTTTATTTATTGATAAATAAACTTATCAATCCAGTAATGATCTAATCAGTGTCTTATGTGGCATAACTAAATAAAAATCAGACATCCAAGCTGTCTACTAGGAAATTGAGAACATGGCTGGAGATATGTACATAAAGAAATATATTTAAAGGTATAAACTGACCTACCCCAAAAAGGAGATAAAAATGGGATTCCCTGGGGCATCAGGGTGGCTCCGTCAGTTAAGCGTCTGCCTTCGGCTCAAGGTCATGATCCCAGGGTCCTGGAATAGAGTCCTACATTGGGCTCCCTGCTCAGTGAGAAACCTGCTTCTCCCTCTGCCGCTTCCTCCGCTTGTGTTCCCTCTCTTGCTGTGTCTCTCTCTGTCAAATAAGTAAATAAAATCTTTTTTTAAAATGGAATTCTCTGAACATAGAGAAAAGAGATTGGTTCTGAATATAAAAATCAAGCTTATGACTGTTGGCATTTAAACTAATCTTAGAAGGATAGGCAGGAAGGTGGTACCACACTAGGGCTCATATAGAGAGCTCTGAAATTACACTCCTTGGGATCAGATCCTAATTTACGATCTATGTGACCTTGTGCAGGTCACTGAAACTTCGTCCATTAATATGAACAAATATTAATGGCTATTTTGATACATATTAATAGACACCTGCTATGTGTTAGCCTCTTCCAGATGCTTGCGATGTGAGAGTATATAAAATGGACAAGAATTTCTGCCTTCATGGAGCTCCTATTCTAACAGAGGAGGTAGATAATAAATTACACTGATAATACGTAAAAAGGTTATGTGGTTTGTGAGCCAACAGTAAGAGAAAAGCAATAGAACAGATAAGGGAAATTAGAAGTACAGATGTCTGGAGTATACAGACAGGAGCTCAGGGAGCTGGATAGGTCTCACTGAAAAGATGGTACTTGAGGAAACTTGTGAAGGACATAAGGGAGTTAGCCATGTGTTTTCTGGCAGAACAGTATGCCCAATAGAGGGAAGGGCCGGTGGAAACGCCCTGAGGCGGGAACATGTTCACAAAGTAGTGGGAAGGTTAGTGCAGCTAACGTAGAGGAAATGAAGGGGGGGAGCAGCAGGAGACAACGTCAAATTACACAGAGCCTTGTGAGCCTACAACTCTCACTGATAGTCTGAGTCAAGCCACTGCAGGACTTGGGGCAGAAGAGCCAGCTTCCATGAGAAAACAGTCTGTATTGAGGTGAAGCAGGCGTATTAATGGGGGCAGCCATTATAGTAACCCAGACGAGAGCTGGTAATGCCTAAGTCCAGGATCACAGCCGTGAATGTGGGGAGAAATGATCAGATACTGGGTATAGTTTGAAAATAGAGGCATTTGGTAAGGGGATTTGCTCACAGATCGTACATGAAATGGAAATTAATAAGGGTCACAGACGACCGAAAGGATAGAGTTGCCATCATCAGAAATAGGATTCCAGATGAGGATTCCAGAGTTGTGGTGTTAGGGCAAGTTCCTCTGGGAGGGGCAGGCCCTTACAGTGGGAGCGACAAGACTTCCGTCTGGGAAATGTTAAGTTTGAGACGCCTGCAAGTGCAGGTGTGGGGTCGGCATCTGAACATAAAAGTCTGGTGTTCAGGAGCGAAGACTGCCCTGAAGACACAAGCTTGGGAGTTGTTAGCGTGTAAGTGGTATTAAAGCGATAGACCAGATGAAATTCTCCTTGACCGAGGGCAAGTGCAGAGATGAAAGAAGAAGGCCTGGCAGTAAGCACCAGAACAATGTAATACTAAGATTTCGGGGAGGAAAAAAAAAAAAAAAAAAAAAAAAAGATAAGAGCAAAGGAGACTGACTGGCCAGAGTCATCTAGTGGATTTCAAGGAAAACAAAGGAAGTGTATAAAGTAACAAAGTGTATAGCAAAGATCCTGGGAACAGCGGGAAGAATGTTTATGGAGAAGAGATGGGAATAGCCCCTACATTGGTGGTGGTGAGGAGCAAGGACGCCGTAACTGGAAAGCACGCAGCAAATGTGAGCTCATAATAGAAATAGTGGCAGGGCTGGTAATAAGTGTGGTGACGGGTACCATTCCAGGAGCCCTCTTGGTGCATGCAGCAAGATGATTAGAAGTGGTTCTACTTCGGCCAGCCGGCCACTAGAGCAGAGATTCCTCACATTTTTTGTGTCATGATCCTTTCCAGCAATCTGTTTAAGCCTGTGGCGCTCTTCCAAGAATAATGTTTTCTTTTTAAGTGCAAAAAATAAAATACATAGAATTAAAAAGAAAATGCATGTAATGCATTTAAAAAACAAATGCATTACATTTATTAATATATTAGATAATATGTAGTAGGGTGTCTAATACCTCTCATAATTTCATCAGAGTGATGATTATGAACAATACTGCAACATCTGCAGCAGGTTCATTATAGAAAAACAGCTGTAGTTTCTGTGGTTAGCAATTTCACCGGTACTGATGGTATTATTGTGGCCTGTTGCCTATTTTAGTAATTAAAAGAATTGCTAAATATCAGTTAGAGGTTGTGAAAACAAAAGTACTTTTCCCCTGCTATGTTCATGGAGCTCTAAATTCCATCCTTGAACCCCAGATAAGAACCTTTGAATTACAGGGTAAAATAATTCTTATATATGAGAAATTGACAAAGGAAAATGAATTGATGTGTAATTTTTAACACAGCATGATATAACAACATCATTTTTCAAAGAAGAAAGCGGTTCTCAGAACATGGTAATAAGAACAGGGAGATCGTTAAAGTGATTAGCAGATGTGTCAATAATGTCAAAATCTCTGCTTCAATTCTGAGTAAATCCATCAATTTCATCTAGGGGGGAAAATGAGATGCAGGAGTGCTGGTGAGCTGTGTTGTTTATCCCTGACATTAGCCAAAGGTGAAAAGGCATGAGAATATGTATAACTTTGCCTTCCACTTCTGGAAAAAAAACAAACTTTAACAATATTTTCGACTGACAGATTAATAAGCAACCTTTTGGATAAGAGGCTCCGCATGAGCCACTCTGATTCAGTATGTCTCACTCTTTCTACCCTCACCTCAAGTGATTAATCTCATGGGCATCCTGACATGAGGGGAACATTTTGGAGGGGAAAAAAAAATCCAATTTGATCCACCACCATTTTAAAGAAGAAATCAAAATGCTTTAGTATCAACCCCACAAAGAATATGTGCTGAAAACAGAAAACCCACAGGCTAGGAGGCTTTGTGGAAAATATTATACCCCAAATAGTTCAAAGATTTATGTTAGGATCACGAGTGCCCTTTGGAAAGGATTGTAAACCAAATCCTCTTGGCTTCAAATAATGTGATTAGGGCATGTGCAACCTTATGAAAAACATTTTTATCTTTCTATTTTACATTGCATGCAAAAGAGGAACACATGGAATTTATATCAGTTTATATTTTTTAATTTAATGCTGTGATGATAAGCCAGTAGAGACTTTCTTTTATGTCAAGGTAAAAGAGTGCTCTGTCAAGCAGTAACCTTGATGTTGTGGTTCCTTTTGAACAGGGAATGCGGAGCAGGAACCTTTGTCAATTTTGCATCTTTGGAGAGGGATGGAAAGCTTCCATACAATTGGTGAGCATCACTTTGGAACAAGCCTCTAGATAGCTTATCTATGCTGTGTGTGTGCTCCAGACTTTATTTTACTCTTTTGGAGGGTTACATGGTTTTGTCTGATTGTGCTTTCACAACTTTGGAGAGAGTGGACCTTCCAAGGTTAGATTTTAATCACTGAATATATTAGTTTGTGTAGGTTTACTATGTTATGAGGTAGAGAAAATGTCTAAGTCTGCTGGGTATTCACTATATTAAACAAAGGACTAACACAGGCATGGATATAGCCCCAAACCTTGCCGAAGAAGGGCTTCAATACAGGAGTCACACTGAAGGAGTAAGTGGTGAGAAAGGCACAGAACAGATCCCAGCGAGGCAGCAGGAGACAGGGCAGCATCTCTATTTCCAACTGACATTTCAGTGCCTGAGAATATTAGCCCCTACTTCTGTTCAGAATCGAGGGGATATATTCAGTCCAGGGCTCTCGACTCTTAGACTTACAGGTAAATGAAGAGCAAAGGCATAAAGTCCCATGGGGAAACCTGGCCTTATTTTATTTTTTTCCTCATGCTTGAGTGTTAAGGACCTACAAGGAGGAGGTATCTGGAGAATTTAGAAAGCATTATCAGGAGACTAAATTGATATTATACCTTAACACTGATATGTGAGAATTAACAATCCTATCCCCTGTGCACTGCCAATGGGTACCCAACAAAACTGTTAATGAAGTCACCATTTAATATAAAGCCAGCACTGCTTACATGATCAGGTTGGTTTCTTTTGCAAGCCACCATGCAAAGCACATTAATTTAAATGGATACATTTCATGTTAATCCTTGGTAAATGGTCTTTTTTTTTTTCTTGTTTTCCTAATCTTCCAAAATGGTGATCTTCAAGAAATAGATAGGTGAGACTAGAAACTTTACAGAATCCATGAAAAAGGGAGGGCTTTAATTGGAATATAACTTCTGCTTCCCTGAATGAACATCTAGCAGTGGAAAGTCTACTTGAAATAGGATTCTTTTTAATAAGACAATATGTTGTACTATTTTTAAATTTTAGCCTGAATGGAATTTTGCTATTTAACTACAACTAATCCAACTGTGAAGAAGAAAAACTCATAACCCCACAATGGTGAAAAGTTAGTAAACAGTTCTTTCTAGGTTTCTTCAAATATATTAACAGTCTTGCCAAGATTAAGAAACTTAATTCACTGGTCCTTGTCTGGCTTGCCCTTTAAAAAGGCCCAGTCACAAAGCAGGGAAGAACAGCACATCTAGAAATTGACCCAATCATACCTGGGACTCAGGGCAGCTGTCTGTGTATTGACTAACTGCACACTCAGTCCCAATTGATAGAATATGGGATACCAGTTATGGGAAAGCTAAGGCAAAAGAGAATTCACTTCAGGACCTTTCTAGAAAATCTACAAAACTCTCCCCCTGCTCTTGGCAAAGACAGTTTTGCCAGCACCAGCCTGTTCTGACTGACAGAATAGATTTCTCAGTGGAAACTTGTAGTGACTAAAGTGACAAAGTGACAGCATTTCTCCTCCTACTTCCCAGTATAGCTATAGACTCAGACATAGGCTATTTTAAAATCGACATTAATGAATGCTCTATTTTGCACATGGTTTAAATACCTGAAATTTCATTCACACCCCACTTTTTAGACCAGTAGACTGAATTAGAAACAAAGTATGACGAAATACTCTTGCTCTCACTCAGCTCAATATTAGTCATATTACGGACCAGGCAGGTTCATGAGCTACTTGTCTTGAATCAATGATACCTGAGCATCCTCCCATAGCTCTGTTTTAAGGGTTATTTTTCAGCGATGATGAATTGACTTAAACTAAAAGTAATATAGAAAGTCACACCTGAGAGTGCAGCTTTATAAGAATGCGCCCCAGAAGCTTGAGGTCTTTCCCAGAATCAGCAAAGGCGGAAACTGACCTTTGGTAGATTTTTCCTCACACAAGCCGCTGTTAGTGATCAAATGATGCTATAATGGTTCCTTAAAATAGGTTCAAGCATGGCAGAGATAATAATATCCAAGAATAAGACTGGAGATAATTAATGAGGCATTTAAGAGCCTCATTAAACTGAATGTAAAATGTAATCACTTAATAGCAGACTAATCGACACAAAATAAGTTGAAAGGAATATATCTGATTACCGTATGGATGTGTGTGAATAAAACTGGTGTTGGCAATATGAGAGCATGTAAACCCTCACGTTTCGGATGGAATAATATTTGATTGTAATTAAGATGCTTGTCATTTTAATTGATCCCGGTAGGTGATTTACTGATATCTGTTCACAGTTTATGTTACTAACTCTTGCCACTTTTTCATCTTTACATCTGTTATATCTATTAATGCTCACAGGCGTAGGAGTATATTTGCTTTCTTAACCCTGCTACCCTCATGTCTTTGGACTGATTATCTTTTGGCATTTTATATTAATCCTTGGTAAGTGATTTTTTTTTTTTTTTTACTGTTTACGTAACACAAAGTCTATAAAGTTAGCTCTCCAGAAGTAAAACCGAAAGGAAAAATTCTCTTTAATTATGTGATGTGTTTGGGCTGCATCTAAAATTATTAATCATGTGTTGAAATGGATTAAAAGAGTTTCTGGTACCAACATGCTAACTAACTATAATGTTTTTCCAATTAAAATTTTCTCCTTGGGATGTTCTTGGCAAGCTTTTCTTCCATTTATTACAAGTCATTTGTTTCTTCATTCGGTCAATGCATTGGCTTCTCATCTTTGTAAATGATGCTTTCCATTTTCCTTACCATCTCCATCCGTTAGAGATCCTCGTATTTCCAAAACGGAAGAAATGCATTTAGGTAGAGAAGTGCAGAATACTGTTTGTTTGCGGTGTTATTAGTGTTTTCATAGTAATGCTAACTCAATGAATATTGAGCAACTGAGTGCAAAGCTTCATTATTTAAGTATCTTATTTAATTGTCCCCACAACTCTGCACAGCCCCATCCTAGACACATTGAAATAGAGGCTTAAGGAGATTATCTTAACATCATACCACTATATAGAGAATCTAGGTTCCAATCCCCAGAGTCTGCAAAATCTATTCTTTTCTCCATAAAAAGCAGCTTCTTTAAATTCTCCTTTTCTTAACTTTTAAATCATTTTAGTAATCAAATCTCAAATAGTATCCTTTTCAGTTTGCATAAAATCTAATAACAATAATTTGAAAATCTGGGACTAACATATCTAGAAGGACTGTTTCCTTTACTGAGCCACAGGAGAAAAGGTAGTAGTTTCCTGACCAAAAACAAAAATCATTGTCCTGAAGTATCCAAGGTGTTTAGGTACTAAATTATGTACAGACAGATCCAGATATATGGGCAAGTCCAGAAGGACTTAGGAAAAAAGCAATAAAAATAGCTCATGAGGGGCTCCTGGGTGGCTCAGTGAGTTAAAGCCTCTGCCTTTGGCTCAGGTCATGATCTCGGGTTCCGGGATGGAGTCCCACATCGGGCTCTCTGCTCAGCAGGTAGTCTGCTTCCTCCTCTTTCTCTCTGCCTGCCTCTCTGTCTACTTGTGATCTCTGTCTGTCAAATAAATAAAATCTTTAAAAAAAAATAGCTCATGAACTGGAAAAATGGCGCCTGAGTGGGGAGAGCGGGGGGAGAGTGAAAGATGAAAAGCAATCTACAGAGTTATTTATTCCAAAAGGCAGTTGATCAAATGTTCCTCAGCTCCTCCAAGGACAGAATAAACACAGCCAGCAAGGTTAGGATTTCAAGTTGCAATGGAAGAAATACCAAAAAGGACTTCCTCACAAAAGAGATTAATACCAGCATGGGGGGGGGGGGGGTTGTTTTGTTTTAAAAAAAATTTTTTTTTTTTTTTGGAGAACAGAGGAAAGTGTTGAAACATGGTAGACACTGATGTGCTAAGTAATGGAATCAGAAGAATGTCCTAGATAATGAGGACTCATTCGCTGTTAATCCAAGTTGGTTTTAATAACAGTTTTGAGTATAGGGTTTTACAATAGCCAACACGGTATTTTAAGTATTTGATATCAGATAGTATTCAGGTACGAGTAGTGCCAAAATTCCTTTCTGACCTTCAAAATATGCATCACTTTTCACTCAACACCTATTAATCATTCTCAAGTATTCTACCTATCATCAGAATACTTGTACCCAATACCCTTAAAGTAACCTCCATGATAACGGTTCAAACACAAGCAAGAAAGATGCATATGCTCTTGTATTAATTTTTCTGCTTAATTCTCTGACTTTCCCACAGTATAGTTTCTACCCTTATATCAGGCCTGTGCTTTTTTTTGCATGTCTTTCTTAATAGGTCCCCCTGATGCACACATCTTCAAATTCCAACAATCCCTTCACAGTCTATTTATAGTACTGATCAACTGGCATGAGACCCAACTTAGCGGGGGGGGGGGGGGGGCCCTTCAGTAGTTGTGTTTGTTTGGTTTTTGCTTAGAGTCTTTTTGTTTGTTTATTTGTTTGTTTGTTTAAAAAAAAAAAAACCCTTCAGTCATTTTTAGAAGAATGGTCTTGAGACTGTAAATGGTTATCTCCAGGTGAGAAGAGAAGGCAAAACATGGAGCCCCAGGCTTTCTGTCACTTTCAGTAAGGCAGACACATAGAAACCAATGAGAATACACTAAACATCAACTCTGTTTTCAGCCCAAGGCTTGTGCTAGGTCAGATATAACAAAAGGAAAATACACGATCCTTGTTTTTTTTTCAGGTACAGCTAGCTTAGCACTCCCAAAGCTACCCGAGGTCCCTACTGTTGGCGACTTTTCTCTTCTTCTAGTAACACGTGGATGTTTCCCCCTGCTTTCATTTCCTAGATAGTCATTTTTAAACCTCCTCCAGATGCGTCTACTTCATATTTCACCTCGTCTGTTAACAACCACTCAAAACAGAGCCACCCACCCACCTCCTTCCTCACACACAGCCTGATTTCTTCTCTAAACTGCCGACTTTGTGGGAATAGATGTTCCCGTTAATTTTTTTAAATCCTCCTGATGAGTGGTCCGTGTGGATATCAGGAGACGCTTTCTCTCTCATCGTGTTGCTCGAATCTTCTCCCAGGGTAATAGCAAAACCGGAACCGGTCACCAGTGCCCAAGGTGGCTTAGTCTTAAGATGGTGTTCTGCCAGGATTTCTGGCTACCCTCATCTCAGTTTGGGTTTCCTGATCAGATAAAACCATTTCTTTCGGACCAGCTCTATCTGGATTCATTGTAACTACTTTTTTTATTTTCTTTCGGACCAGCTCTATCTGGATTCATTGTTACTACTTTTTTTATTAACGCCATAGTCACCTCCTGCTCTGCTGAAGTATCCATCTGCCTGCTCGAAACCTGCCACAGTTGTCATTTTAACCATGAAGCAACATTTAGTTTAAACTGTTCAGCTTCCTTGTGGTTATTGCATATTTTATTCAGAGAATGATATAACTCTAAACGCCTTTTTAAGAGTTGGGGATGATATCCAGTTAGCTCATGAAAAAGTAAGTAGCACTTGAGAAGTTGGGGACAGTTAGAGTATTGTGGGTTGTTTCAGGGTGGTTTTGTTGGTTTGTTGTTAGTCATTGTAAATCCCAGGCTTCTTCCATTGCCTCTTTTCATATTCCCCTTCGCAATGAATTCCTGTCTGTCCGGCTTTCCAAGATCTCATAACCATGAAGGACGTACGCATCTTAACTTCTTGCAGTCATTAAGATTTTGAACCTTCCCTAACTGATAAAACTAAAAGAGAAAATTAACAGATGTGCATGACTGTGTATGCCTATTTGCTATTTGTCTATGTGTGTTATCAATGACTCAAAAAATCTTTTGCAATGACAAGATGACACCCTAAACATCACCTCAAATGTTCATGATAACAGGCACACACACTAGCTCTTTCCATAAAGTCCTGATGTCCAAATGGCTGGCAAAAACTTTATTTACATGTTTAAAAGTGAATCGTCCCCTAATTTAAGTCTTAGAATTAGCACAACAATTGAAAAGGTAGGAGAATTCCATCTGCATGGTTGTGGAGTTTCATAATTCAGTCCTGTCCTTGTCCCACAACCTAAGGCTATGAGAATTTGGAATCTTTGGGAATTCTGCAAAATCTAAGCAGAACATAAAGGTTGTACACAAATCATGAAGACATACACTTAAACATACACTTTTGGCATTAAGTTATTGAAAACATGTGGTAGAATTTTACGTTCTATGTAAAATTCAATCAATGAATGAGTTTGAAAGAAAAAAAAAGTGACTGTCTCCCAGGAATCAGGTTTCTACACAGCTGTTGAATAGTAGCAGCTTAATATTTCAGCACTGAATTTATTCAGTGTCACTCTCCCACATATATTTGTTTCTTCCCAGTTTCCCTTTAAGTCTGTTTAGATAGGAAAAGTTGGTTTGGGATTTGTTTTTTCCTTTCCCACTCTCAATCACCAAACATCTTGGAAGCCTCCTGACTTCACCAAACCGTTAGTTATCTCAGCAAACATTCCTCTGTCATAAAGCAATAAAGTCTTTAGCTCCCATGATACAAAGTGAACGTGGGATTCCTAAAGTTAACCACATTGCCCTCACAAGAGCTGAGTAGAAATTATTCAAAAGCTGTTCATTTAGGTTCCCAAATGCCTAGATGATACAACTCTGTCCAACATCACAGTGGTGTTTTGAGGGGATGAGGGAGAGCCAAAATAAAAAATGGAATGTCTGTTCCCTCTACATCCCAAACATGAAAGACAGAAGATGAGGGAGAACAAATAGCTATGGAATGGATTGTTGTCACTCAGAAGTAGGAAGAAATAAAAACGGCCTGCAACCAGGAAATGAGAACCAGAAACACCACTTGCCTAAATGGGTATTTCCCCTAAATTCCCTGCCCTTTGTAACTTCCTATCCATCCACCAGTTCCACTTCCCGAGTCTAGTATCAAACTCCTCATTGAATCATTAAGTAAAATTGTGGGGGCAACACAGCAAAGGTATTTTGTTTCAACCCAATTCATGAAACACTTATTGAGCACCACAGTGTGTCCTATTACCTGTGCTCAGCTCTTGTAGGGGGGGGGGGGGGGTGGGGGGAAGGACTGTGTAGCAAGGAGCACAGAAGCAACTGACAGACCCTGGGAGAGACAGTCGGTAAACAACACGCTACAAGGGCACAGAGGAAGCAGTGTTCCCTTGTGCTACAGACTTTCTAGAAATGAAGGTACTTGGATATTCACAATTCTAATTTTTATTTTTTTAAAGATTTTGTTTATTTATTTAGAGAGAATGAGCATGAGCAGGGGGGAGGGGGAGATGGAGAGAGAGATTCTCAAGCAGACTAAGCTGAGCAGGGAGCCCAACTCGGGGCTTAATCTTGCAAGCCTGAGATCATGACCTGAGCTGAAATCAAGAGTCAGGTTCCTTAACCAACTGAGCCACCTAACCACCCCCAGAATTTTTAATATAATAAATATTCTGGCACATGAGAGTCTTCAGATCACACTGGTTATTTACTACAGATGGCTTATTTTCTGCAAGTTTGAGTGCTTCTATCAATACTTAAAGACCTTGGGAAACTATTTGTAAAAACTGTTACTCATAATCATATCAATATTTGTCATTTATATAAAACAATAAAAATACAGTAATGGAGTATTTTAGCAGAGACCATATTCGCATTCATTAACTTAGGTCAGTTATCTCTTATTGGTTGAAAACGATTACCCTAACTACCCCCAATAATGTAATTAACCGAAGCATACATTAACATTGCAGTCACATTGTAAGCTCATGTTTGAGCTTACAGAATAACAATGAATTAAGAAGTAGTAAGTAATAGGTACAATTCTTCAGATAGCTTAAAAAAATAGCTCAAAGTTGAGTAAGAACAATGCCATAATAGAATTCTATGATACTTGCCAGGGTGCCTGGGTGGAGCTGTCAGTCAAGCATCCAACTCTGGATTTCCACTCAGGTCATGATCTCAGGGTCATGAGATCGAGCTTCGCATCAGGCTCTGTGCTCAACACAGAATCTGCTTGAGATTTTATCTGCCTCTCCCTCTGCCCCTCCTGCTTGTGCACACATACACTCTCTCTCAAATAAATAAATAAATCTTAAAAATTAAAAAAAAAAAAAAAAAGATACATGCCAACATGGAGAGCACAAAGTCACATTCCCAGGAAGATACTGAAAAGGTTCTTTGAGTCTTTGACAACAAACATGTCCACCTTCCCAGACATGTAGGTCTCCCTTTTATTCCCCAATTCTTTCCTTCTCACTTATAGATCTTAGAGTTTTCAGGCAACATATATTTCTGTTTATTTATAAAATACTTCAGCCACTTAACCCCTAGTAGCAAGAGATTTTATTTCTAGAATTTAGTATTTGGCAAACCCAAAATATAAAGTACAAGTACGTTCCTGTAATCTAATAGACTGTTTAAGAAGTGAATCTAAAATTATTATCATTATCTTCTCATTTAAGGAAAAGTAATTAAACAAACTGGAGGTATGTTTAATAAAAATCAAATAAAATTGAGGTGTCTGATGTACTTATTTAAAGCTCTTGAAGTTTCATCATTATGTCAATCAATTCTTTTGCCCAAATAAAGCTGTCTTTTTTTTTTTTTTTTTTAATTCTCAGGAGTAAAAATGGTTTAAAGAAGAGGAAACTGACTAAGTAAGTTGGTTTTTTATTATTGAGATATAACTGACCTAGAACAGTGTGTAAGTTTCAGGTGTGCCATGTGTTGATTTAATACACTGATATAAGGCAGTATGAGTCCCACTGTAGCATTCAGCCAACACCTCCATCCTGTCACATAATTACTGTTTCTTTTTGTGGTAAAAACGTTCAAGATTAGTCTTAGAAACTTTGAAGTATATAATATGGCAAGTTTTTCTTACTGTTTCTTTTAAAAAAACATTTTTAAAAGTTCTTCCCAGTGATCTTCACTTCGCAAATCAAAATGATTGCTTGTCTTCCAATAGGAGGGATGCTTAAGAAAGAGGCAAATGTAGGGGCCCCTGGCTGGCTCAGTGGGAGAAGCCTGCAACTCTTGATCTCAGGGTCATGAGTTCAAGCCCCACATTGTGTATAGAGATTACTTAAAGAAAGAAAACATTAAAAAGAAGCAAGTGTATATTTCAACAGCTAAACCATTATGTGTAGGGGTGTTTACATGTATAGGTGGCAGAGGCCACTAAGAAAGTGTATCACAGAAAACAAGTCAGGAATAAGGAAAATTGTCATCATATGAAAACTGAGAAAGAATGCACTATTGGGAATTATGAAAGTCTTGTTGGAGGAGGTCTGCTATTCTAAATCGAGAAAACCTCTAATAGCTCGCTAAATCAAAGTTGTACAAAAATCTTTGCCATTTTATACTTGAAATGCTGTGCTTAGTGTGGGGAAAGGCTTTTACTCTATTTGATATTATAATCAGTACTTTGAGAAATGCTGTCTCAGGAAGTCTTTGTAATAAATAGAAAAGAATAATTATTGTAGCTAGCCTTGGTTTCACTTATCTACTGAACTGCTAAGTCATAAGAATTAAGATTCTGGAGCAAAAAATTACCCATCAGTCGATTTCAAAGGTCTAATTAGATTGTCACCTCCAGGCCATTAGTTAAAACTCTGCAAATAAAGAGTGGAACATTTCCATACCTAGAGTTTATCCTTGATATTTACCTAGGATAAAATATTGATGAATTAATAGGAGGCAATTAGGGATTCCAGTCAAATCTGTGGTATTCATGGCAAAAATTAACAAGGCAGGAAACAACAAATGTCAGCAAGTATGTGGAGAAAGGGAAACTCTCTTGTACTGTTGGTGGGACGGTAAGCTGATACAGCCACTTTTGAAAACAGTATGGAGTTTCCTCAAAAAGTTAAAAATAGAGCTACCCTATGACCCAGCAAATGCATTAGGGGGTATTTACCCCAAAGATACAGATGTAGTGAAAAGATAACATGCACCCCAATGTTCATAGCAGCAATGTCCACAATAGGCAAACTGTAGAAGGAGCCAAGATGACCTTCAACACATGAATGGATAAAGAAGATGTGGTCCATATATACATTAGAATATTTCTCAGTTGTCAGAAAGGATGAATAGTCACCATTGGCATCAACATGACTGGAACTGGAGGGGATTGTGCTGAGTGAAATAAGTCAAGCAGAGAAAGACAATTACCATATGGTTTCACTCATATGTGGAACATAAGGACTATCATGGAGGACATTCAGGGAACAAAGGGAAAACTGAAGTGGAGGGAATCAGAGGGGGAGAAGAGACTATGGACTCTGCAAAACAATCTGAGGATTTCAGAGGGGAGGAGGTGAAGGGATAGATAGGGTAGCTGGGTGACGGGTATTAAGGAGGGCATGTGTTATAACCAACACTGGGTATTATATGTAAATAATGAATCCCTCGAACACCTGCATCAAAAACCAATGATGTACCATATGGTGACTAACTAAACATTAAAAAACTGTTTTTTAAATTAAAAAAAATCTGTGGCAGGGGTGCCTGTGTGTCTCAGTGGGTTAAGCCTCTGCCTTTGGCTCAGGTCAAGATCTCATGGTCCTGGGATCGAGCCCCGCATCAGGCTCTCTGCTCACTGAGAAGCCTGCTTCCTCCACTCTCTCTGTCTGCTCCTCTGCCTACTTGTGATCCCTCTCTCTCTGTCAAATTAAAAAAAGAAAAATCTGTGGCATTCACGCTAGTGGAGTACATTAAAAAAAAAGTTGATGCAAAATATTTCTATTTAGCCTTGAGTGATATACAGATTTTTTTCAGGTACAGATAACAGAATAATTTTTTCCTAAACCCATTTCAAATCAGTGTGTGTTCCATTGGCATATATCAACTGATGTAGGAGAGACAACATCAACCAAAATAGAAGAGAGCTAGTGTCACCTGAAAAGAATGATTTGATAGGAACAGAAAGACTTTGTTGTCCAAAATTTTTGGTTGGGTTGTTAAGTGAAGTGGAGAGGCATGTTAGAAGACAGGGTCTCTGGACCAAAATGGGAGCCACTGTCAGTCTTGCTCCTCCCAAGACCTGGCAGGGAGGAGGAGAAGCAAGACATGGACAAAAGTCTGGGTAAAGTACAGTTGTGGTTGACCCTGCCCACAAGCCACATCACGTCACATCACGTCATGTCAAATCAGCTTCCTCCTTCCTTTTTCTCATTTTCTTTCTGGTCCTCCCTCCTTCTCCAAAGGCCTGCTCTAAAAACCTGTCTAAAAGAGGGGAGCCCCCGGGCACCTGGGTGGCTCAGTGGGTTAAGCATCTGCCTTCGGTTCAGGTCATGGTCTCTGGGTGTTGGGATCAAGCCCCGGTATCAGGCTCTCTGCTCAGCAGGAAGCCTGCTTCCCCCTACCTCTCTGCCTGCTTGTGATTTCTGTCTCTGTCAAATAAATAAATAAAATCTTTAAAAAATAATAAAATAAAAGGGGGAGCCCCTGCCCCACATTTTTATTTGTTTTCTCGTTACCCTTTCTCTTTCCCTCCCAGAGCCATCCCTACCCCACCATGTCCCTGTGGCTCCCTTTTCCAGTTTCTACCTATTCTCACTTTACCAGTCTTCTGTTCTACCTTCTCTTCTCCCTTTTCTCCCTAAACCTTTATCCTCCTGATCGCTCCTCCCACCTGGCTTGTTTTGCTCCTCTTTACCATACTTCCCACTTCCCTTCTCCCTGATGTTCCTTCTCTTGTTTCCTGGCCCTTTCTCTGTCTCTCTTTTCCTTTTGCTTTTTCCTACCCATAAATATTTTCTCAGATTGCCTTCCCTATTTGTGCTTCCATTCTCCTGGTAACAGGATGAAAGCTAGAATCGTTAAACCCAACCTTAAGGTCAATGCACTGCTCAAAGACAACAGCCAGAGAGGGCAGGTCTAAGGGAATTCATTCTAGGACTGGAGCTCCACCTTTAGTCATTCTCTTGGAAGGTGGCAAATTTGACGTGGGTATGTCCTTTAACCAGAAATATTCTCCTGCAGAGCTGGTCAACATTCCACTGCTGAGGAGCCATGTGATCTTGAACTACTCACTTTACTCACTTAGCTTTGGCTGTCCCATTTGAAGCATGGGGCTGATGTTGCTTCAGGGATCAGTTGTCTTCAGTTGTCTACTTCAGGGATCAACCGAGCAATAAAACATATGTGAATATGTATGCTCTGGGGTGTGTTTTATGGAAACAAGTCATTAATGCTATTAAGTGAAACAGTTAACATTCAAGTGTAGTCTGGGATGTGTAATGCCCTTTAAAGTCTACTAAAATCTTGGGCACCTGGGTGGCTTAGTGGGTTAAAGCTTCTGCCTTCAGCTCAAGTCATGATCCCGGGGTCCTGGGATCGAACCTTGCATGGGCTCCCTGCTCAGCAGGGAGTCTGCTTCGTCCTCTCTCTCTCTGCCTGCTTCTCTGCCTACTTGTGTTCTCTGTCTGTCAAATAAATAAATAAAAATCTCTAAAATCTACTAAAATCTTAACATAATCTGTCATATTGGTTAATCAACAACTTTAAACAAACAGCTATTCATAATACTATGCATTTGCTAATAGGACATAAGGCCACAGGTAGAGGATACAGTGGAGAAATTTGCAGTAAGACTAAGGGAAAGGTCTCTGTGTGGATTCTGCCAAAGTGGAAAGGCTTGGACTAGTTGCCAGAGCTCAGCATCGTGTGAAACTTAGTGAGCAGGTTGGTGTAGGTAATCCAGGAAAGATAAGCAGCTACGGAAAACTGTAGGAAATAAAATATAATTCTTTTTCACAAAAAGAAGAAGGAAAGAGGTGAGAACTTTGGCTGGAGATATAGACACATAAGCTCAGATGCATTACTTGATTGTACCTTTGATCCTTTTTGATAGTTTTATAGACACACAAGCCTCTAAACATGGCTCTCAAAGAACGAGGCTCTAGAAGCTTTCTGGATATGTGCTTCATTGCGTTGACCCTGCTCTGCCCTGAGAAGACAGTGTAGCTAGCAGTACAGTGCCTATACTTGTAAAGCTGTTTAAACTTCTAAGGTTCTTTAATATACTGTATTAGAAGGTAAGTATGACCATAGTATTTTATAGAGGAGAACTTTCAATCTCACAAGATTCAATTTTCCATGATCACACAATAAGTAAAATAAAACCATATCTCAGTTCTCCAAACTCTAATCCTTTGTGATTTCCCATCAATCCAAATTTTCTAGAAACAACATATATACATGTATGTATGTAAGCATGCATATATATATAATTTTTTTAAGATTTTTTTTATTTATTTGTCAGAGAGAGAAAGAACACAGCAGGGGGAGTGGCCGGCAGAGCAGGCAAAGGGAGAAGCAGGTTCCCTGCTCAGCAAGGAAGAACTTGATCCCAGGGCTCCGAGATCATGGCCTGAGCCGAAGACAGACATTGAACCGACTGATCCACCCAAGCATCCCATATATATAATATCTTATTGCTGGAGTTAGAGCCGATTGAAAATCTAGAGCTCTTTCCCCTCTCAAGGGAGTAAAATATATATAAGGCCCTCTTTTTAATCACAACATACTAGGAACTGATTACTTTAACAACAAAAGAGCAAGTAAAACTGTTTTTTTCTCCAAGAAAATCATTCATGTTTGAAAAGTATGACATTAAACAGTATAGATAGCTGCCAACCAGATTTTTTAAACATATATTTCTTTGTGTTTGGTAAAGCCCAGTTCAACTGGATGACTTTGACGCCTACATCAAGGATATGGCCAAAGACTCTGACTATAAATTTTCTCTTCAGTTTGAGGTGAGTAGATCAAGTATGTCCTACCTTCTGTGGTAGATGAGGCATGGGTCTTGGCATTTTGGGACTGGTGTTATTTCCCAGCTCGCTGGGCTTGCAATATGATTCGTCATGGGCAGCATGGTGGTGTCTCATTGGCTGGTGCAGAGTGAGGACGTGCACCCTTTGCACGTCAGGCTAGGGTGGCACCACTGAGGAAAAGAGAGAACAAATGTGGGTAGTGGGGTGAACAAACAACCAATCAGTCAATCTGCCAAGTCCCTCATCAGCTGGGGATATCTTAGGTCTGCAAGAAGCAGCAGGAGTCCTTGTGTGGATATCCTAAGAAGGAATATAAGGATGAGAAGAACTTCACCCATGATCAAATACAAAACCCCCTAATACTACCCACCTGTGTGATCAGAAATTCCACACAGAGCCCAGCTCAGTCACCTGTTGCACGCAAGTATGGGAGAAGTTGTAGATGTCACACCAAATGCTTTATCTCAAAGAATAGAACTTTGGTGTGAACTGGACATCTATGGCAAGGATGGGATTTCAGAAAGAAAGGGAACTTTCTATAAGGACACATACACTAAACTCAGGGAAAAAAATAGAGGTCTGGATGATTCTGATAATGGTGATGAAAATTGTGATGGATGTACACTTTCAAATTCACTGAAGCCTCCAACTCTCTTCCCTACACAATGATGTCACCTTGATGACACAGCTAACACCACTGCCCTCACTGGGAGGATTAGGAGTCCCTCCCAGGTTATGCCATCAAGCCCCAGTGGGATTATTGCTGGGCTTCTCTAGTGCACCATCATAAAGAAAATTCGGTGAGTCATTTTCTGGGAAAAAGATGATTTTAGTTGTGAATGACACACCATACAGACTTCAGGGAGGAAAGGGAGCAGCTCAGTCTCAGAAATGATTAGAACCAAGGGCCCCACCCCTGCAGAGACCACCCCCTCCTTTCTCATTTCTGCTTCTTTCTCTGTCTTGACCTCTCTCACTTTTGCTACAAACCAACCTCTTTCTCACAGTGGAAAACAACCGCCCACAACCCCTGGGCATGACATCCTAGAGTTTCCAAAGAACTGTTGACTCTCCTTATTCAGAGTTTTAAAATTAACAGGAGAGAATAACCGATGGGCTGGCCTTGGTTGTGACGTCCACTCAAGCCAATTGCAGCCTGAGGGGGCAGAGTCACATAGGAACAGGACAGGTCTTACTGGAACCACTTAGCTAAGCCAATGGGAAACACTATTCCCCCCAAAGGTATGGACACTGGAGAATCAAGCAATTAATGATTACATCCTAGCTTCAGATGTTTCAAAAATGTGAAAAGTAGAATAATAAATTCTATGTGCTAAATGCTTAATTTATACCATGCTGAGAGTTTTTATACATTCAATATATCAATGAACACATTCAGGCTTATTCTGTAAGAATTATAAAAAAGGTAAGAATGTACTAAAGTAGGAATCCAAACCCCTTAGTTCTCGTGACTGTTTAGCTATTAATTAATATGGAAAAAAAAGTCACAATTTCTCAGCTCCTCAATTTGTTCATCCATTCAATGAGAAGGCTGAACTAAATCAGTGATTCTCAACTGGGCCTGTACCAGGCAGTCCCTTAGGGAGAGTTTGGAGCGTGTGCGAGTATTTTTGGTTCTCATAATGCCTTGGGAAGAAGCTACTAGGGGTATTCAATGGAGAAAGGGACAAGGATGAAAAATGCTCTGTGATGAGTGGGACAGTCCTGCACGATAAAGAATTGTCCCAGGCAAGTAGTATTCCATTCACAGACACTGAGCTAAATGTGGGAGGAGAGCACATCCAAGCTTTCTAACTCAAGCGTTTTAGAGTTCTCCGGAGAAACAGACCAATGGGAAATATATGCATTTATACATATATAAAACACTAATACCATACAATAAGTTAATCCATCCATAAGTTTATTACATTATTATACTTCTTATACAATTGAGAATCCTTATGTATTATAGTATGAATATCCTATATACAATAATATAATAGAAGAAATATAGATAAAGAGACAGTCTTATTTTAAGGAACAGGCTCACAACAGTGCGGAAGCTCACAAATCTGAAAACCACAGGGCAGGGTGTGGACCCAGGGAAGCATTGATGTTGCTGCTCAATCCAAAAGCAAGCAGGAAGCAGAATTTCCTCCTCCTCAGGGCACCTCAATCATTTCTCTTAGGGTCTTCACCTGTTGGATGAGGCCCACCCATGTTATGGAGAGTAATCTGCTTTCTCAAAGCCTACAGATTTAAATGTTAATTACATCTTTAAAAAACAAACAAACAAACAAACACCCTTCCCATAACATCTAGACTGATGTCTGACCAAGCACTGTCTAGCCTGGCCAAGCTGACACCTGAAATTACCCATCACACCATGATTTGAAGGACTGTTTGGTATCTTTATTTTCTCCGAAGCTTTTCTCCATATATCTTTGTTCTTAATACATTGTTGATCCTATATGTAACTTGTCTGGTGCCAAGTCCTGATAGTGTGTCCCTGTTCCGGTGAGAAAATACAAATTATTCTCCAGAAGTTGGCTTTAAGTCACAGGCTCAGGCGGTGATTTTTGAGCTAATATTTGCCCAGCAGTGACCCATGGGCCTGACTCACTTCCTTTTTCATTCACCAGCTCTCGGGCACTGCCAGCCTCCAAACCCTCCTGCTGCCGACCCCTCAGGTTCCATGTCTGGGTACTCTCATCTGTTTTCAAAGACTCATACCCATACTTGATTTTATGATGTATGTCAGACCTTTCACACGGCAGCCATCTAATTTTCCTGAAATTGGTAATTAATCAAAACTTAAGAAGGGAAAAAAAAAAGGTTTCCTGCTCTAATAAGAACCCAGGAGGGTATTAAAATGGCCCAATCAGCTGGTTTAGCTAAATTCAGTAGCTGAACAGTTATTTGTTCTGTTTGTATGAATGTTTAATACTTGTATTCATTTGGATACTGATGTTGAAAGATCACACTCATACTGAGAAATTACATCATTTGTAAGTATTATGCTAATTGAAATGAATGTCTGGATTTGCATATATAACCAATACAGCTATAAGTCATACATGAAGCTATATGACTTGCTAATGTGCACTCACTAAATGCATTCCTTTTTCACTCTGCATCTGATTTTGGAACTGCTGGGAAGATTGATTATCCTTCTGATGAAAATGTGCATCTTTTCGTAAGGAGGCTTGGGACTCAGGGATTAGGTTCAATTCCTCACTTCGTATGTCTCATGTGGAAGGGTTTTGAAGAGCCAGAATGTAGCGCTTGAAGTTGGAGAGCCCACGAGACCTACCATATATTGCTCATTCTGCCATTAATTTCTGTGTTTTGTATTTGTTTAATCAGGATGCTAGCAAAAGCCCTCGCCATCTTTGTTCAGAAATGTTCCAAAGGCCAAAACAAACTGCATTCCTTGCCACATTGTTCATGAGGGATGAGCCTGGATTTCTGCTAGTAGCTCCCATTGGCAGCTCTTTTTACTTGTGTTCCAGGCCAATTCACTGGAGACCTACATGCAGCCATTGTTAAAATAAGTCACCTTGAACTCTTACTCCAGAGGTCTTGCTTGGCTCCCAGACTTGAGTCTTTCTTCCTCTTGTTTCTAATCTTCTAATCTTTTAATCTTTCTAATCTTCCCTCCTCTTGTTTCTAATCTTCTGTTTCCAGGTGCCTATACTAGGAATCTATCCAGAATCTGGAGCATGACCCCTAAATCCCATCCTAGTGCCCAGGGCCCTGCCAGACTTCCTGAACTTGGTGTCCTTCTCCTCCAGTCCTCCATTACCTCCCCAAGACATCCATTTCTACTGTACCCCATTCTTCCTTTAGGGTATCAGTCCTGGGTTGAATTGTGTCCCCCAAAGATATATTGAAGTCCTAAGCACTCAGTACCTCCAAATATGACCTTATTTGGAAACAGGGTCATTACAGATGTAATTAGTTAAGATGAAGTCATGCTGGAGCAGTGTGGGCTCCAAGTCAGACTGGTGTCCCTATGGAAACAGAGCTGTGTGAAGACACAGAGACAAATAGGGAGAACACCATGTGGTGACAAAGGCAGCGACTGGGGTTATAGGGTGACAAGTGAAGGAATATCCAAGGTTGCCAGCAAACCATCAGACACTAAGAAGAGACGGGAAGGATGCCCTAATATTCCTCCATAAATGACAGACGTCAGAAGTCCCTGCTAATACCTTGACTGCAGACATACAGCTTCGAGAACTGTAAGACAATTTCTGTTGCTCTGAGCCACTCAGCTTGTGGTACTTTCTTACGGCAGCCCTCAGAAATGAATACAGAGCCTCACCAAACACCTTGTTCTAAATCCCGGCTCCTTTTGCATTTACGTGAAAACCAGCCAGAACTTGCCCAGTTCCACCAAGACTTGCATCTGCCACAGATGGCTCCACCACTGTCAATACCACCAGTGACGTTGTGTCTCCCCACTTGTTCCGTAGTCCAGTAATCAAACTCACCTGACTCTGTGGTCCAAACGGTCCCAAATACTTAGACACTCTTACAGACTCTACAGCCGGAATAGAGTTTGCAGTCCTTTTGGAAGGTGATTGCGCAGGTTATGAGCTGCCTTTGTCCTCCCAAAATTGATATGTGGACAAGATGGAGGCTTGGGAAGGTAAGTAGGGTTAGGCAAGAAAGGTCACATGAGTGCACAGTGAGATGGTAGTCCACGCAAGTCATGAAAAGCCTCAGAATGAAAACTACCTCATCAGCATCTTGATATTAGCCTGCTCACTCTCCAGAAATGTGAGGAATACATGTTCATTTTTTAAACCACCCAGTCTATGGTACTTTGCGGGCAGCTGGACCGGACTAACACAGTGTGTATGTTTGTGCTTTGCTGTCCCAACCTACCCCGGGGTCATAGACTGTCACTGGGCTTTGGGGACTGTAGTAGTTTCTCAGGGCTGCCGTAACAAATTACCACAGTCTTGGTCACTTAAAGCAACAGAGTTTGTTCTCTCAGAGTTCTAGAGGCAGGAAGTCCAAAATCAAAGTGTTATCAGGGCCATGTGTCCTTTGAAGGCTCTAGTGGAAAATCCTTCTTTGCTTCCTCTGGCTTCTGGAGGCTCCAGGCACTCCTTGGCTTACAGCTGCATGACTCCAACCTATGTCTCTGCCTTTGTATGGCCTTCTCTCTGGGATACAGGGCCCACCCAGATAATGCAGAATAATATTGTCTTATGATCCCTAACTTAACTGCACCTGCAAAGCCTCTTCTTTAATAAGACCACATTCACAGGTTCTGAGGGTTGGCGTGTGGATGCATCTTTTGGGGAGCCACCACTCTACCCACTGTGGATGACTCCGTGGCCCCCGGGAAGAAACACACCGTCATAAATCATAACAGAAGCCAAACTGGCAAATGAAAATTCAAAAATGATTTATGTCGGTTTCAGGCCATCCTGTCGTCCTTTGCCTTTATGAAGATTAAAGCCTCCAGAAGCTTCCATATGGTTGGAAAGAGAATAACTGCAAAGCTACTGAACCGGGAAACTTAGTATTTGATTTTCCACTTAGTGACAGGCTAAATTACAAAAGATCGTGAAGCATTTTGTGCACCCCCGCCGTTCCTGCTCTGCCTCGATTCAGAGGCAATTTACATTTACAGTGTTCAGCCAATTAAACCTCTCTTACCAGCTTAGGGCACTTACAGCAGGGAGGCAACACACAATTAAAGTTCTATCAGTTAGTCGGCTTCCATATGTGCTCCCGCTCCCAGCTCCAATCTGTTTCCACACTTTTCTTTCGTCACCGAGGCCTCTTCCTGTGGCTCATCAGTCTGTCTTCAAAGCAGGGGACTTGCGGAGAAGGTTGTGGGTCTGTTAGTGCAAATGGCAGAGGAGGGAGAAGTTACATGTCCGGGCAAAGCAAAACAAAGAATCCGAAGGGAAGCATCTCCCCGCCTTTATCAGGAGTGCTGAATTCACATGCATTGAGTTTCATCGTTCCGTGGAAAGTCACTCTATGGGACTGAGGGATGGAAAGTTGTTAGCCTTATCTTACAGATAACTAAACTGATGTAACCATGTGTTGAGCTACTTTTCCAAGACCCGACGTTTTACCAGTGGTACACCAAAAGAAGCCAGATGCTTTGACCAACTATCTCTAAAGACACTCTCTAAAGGAGGTAGAATTCCAAAAGATTTTAAGCAATGGAAGCATCATTTAAATTAGCTTCTAGCTGCCAAAGAACCAACCTAAACATAACACTGATTTGGTTGGAGTTTGCTAAAAACTCCAAATTTTGTTACTTAAAAGAATATAGTCAGTTTTTGAAAACCCTTTAAAATGGAAAGACCACTTATAAAGTAGCAGTAACATGCTTCTGGTTAAATGCCTTTAGCAAGCAAGGATTTTGCCTGAGACAGAAAAACTCCCTTTGTGAATTGAGGATCAAAGTCAGCAGAGCTTCTCTTTAAGGTTGGCTTCAACTTGGACCCCAGAGCTCGGGATTTCATGATCTTAAAAAGCCCAAAGTGTTGCAGAATGAAGGGAGGAGAGAGAGCTGAGTGATTCGGGTCGGTCCATTTGTGTGGACTGCAGTTTGCATCCCAGTAAGCTTTCAAGGAACTTCTATGTGGATGCAGCAAAAGACCCAAGAACTTGGTCTCTTTAAAGCATATGCTTTGCAAAGAACATTCAAATCAAGACAGAAAGGCCATGAAAGAGATATGCCTCTTCAGTCTCTCAGAACATCACCAATGTCCCCAAACCCCTTCAGAAGTCTTTCAAAGACGCTCCTAAACTCTTCCCCCAGAAATGTATTCTCACTCCTGATACACTGGAGTAAAAATTGGAAGGAATTGTGAAGGGTAAACCGTGTGTGCAACATTAACATCCTATCTGAGTAAAAAAAAAATTACAGCAAGTGGTTTCTCTACTGCCTCCATTAGTAGGCTCACAGAGAGGTGCATACTATCTACATCATTCCATTTCTAGGTGGTTGTATATGCCATTCACTAATAGCTCCCTGAACTTTGTACAAAAACATAACCAGATCTGCTGCACTGGTTGTGTACTGCCCAACTCCAGGGAGCTATTCACACCAACCACAGTATGAACAACAACTCCTGGGAAATCCAGGTGGCCTGACCATAACTGCTTGTTTCCAATAAGACATATGAGATGAATGCTTAGAGGCCCCCTAGCCTGTAACATAATCTTGCTGAAGTGTGATGGTTGTCTGTTTATACAAAAGTTGCCCTACCAATGCACATTTTGATTATAGGATTTATAGGAGTATAGATATGTACTTAGAGGCACATACTTGGTTATTCCTATTTTCACTGAAAGCTTTGCCTATCCACTACTGATTCATTCTTACTGTCCAATTTATTTCCAGATACTTAGTGCCTGCAGGTCTTACTTCTTATAACATGAGGAATACTCCCTACTTGTTACTCATTCTTTTACTACTTTCTCTAAGGCTATTGCCGTAGGAGAAATCCTACATTTCCCCATAGAACAGAAAGGTTTACACATAGTGTGTACATTTCAGTAAATATATACCTCCAAAACTCTGAAATGTGTCTCAGTTTTCAAGTTTTTGAAACAATTCTTACCTTCTCCATGTGATCACTGAGCAATTCAGAATATTTACATATTGTATTAACCCTATTCCTGCAATTATGCTATAGAAGCATCCTATAGGGTAAATCTCAAAATCTCAGGGATCCACAACAGCATTTCTTTCTTTTCCTTCCTCAAGGGTCCGTAGGACAGAGCCAGGTCTTCTGTAAGCCTCTCCTCATTCTGGGGCCAGCAGCTACCCTGGGCATGTTCTTTTCATAGCAGATGGTAGTCGCATAGGAGGGAAAACCCAGCTGAGCAAGCACACTTAAAGCCTCTGATCAAAATGATCCCTTGGTTTATTGGCCAAAACAAGCTGAGAACAGTGGAGTGGAGAAGTGCACTCTGTCCCAAGAGGGAGTAACTGGAACCTCGTGTGGAAGAGAGGGTGTGATGATTCTATTACAGACGGGGAGTGAGGAATAATCCAGTGTGAACGATAATCCAATCCACACCAAATACCAAAATCTCAACTCTGTTCTCTGTCATTTGCAGGAGCTGAAATTGATTGGACTGGAAATTCCACACTTTGCAGCAGACCTTCCGCTGAACCGATGTAAAAATCGTTACACAAACATCCTACCGTGTAAGATTTTCACTAGAGCCTCTCCTATTCATGTCTCTCAACGGCTGACCAACTGTTACTGCAGATTCATCACTTTCAGCAATCTCTGGCGAAGCCGTCAAGATCCTCTAGGCCATCTCTGCGACTGCATGGGTCCCATTTGTGCTTTGATGTTGCTAGATCCCATCCTATGTAGGAACATTGAACTTCTTTGCTTTCAACTGAATTGTGTCTGATGATCAGGAAAGACTGACCATTTGGCTCTTTGGAGATCAGAAATCTTAGCCAAATTAGGATAAGATAATCTGAGCTATCATAAACTATTTTCAATCAACTCCCTGACAAGGGAGGGAGACTGGTGTACTAAAATGCCTCCTCTTTCTTCCTTCCGGCAGGTTTTCTTGTTGCTTAACATTTTGTAATAAAAGCAACATTAGAGAAAAAAAAAGTAATACGAAGCACTTACTGGACAAATAAAATACTTTCCTATGTAGATTTAACTTTCTTCTCTGCCACACTGGCTAGAGGTGGGGGCAGGGGGTAGTGCTGGGAACAATGGAGACCAGGGAGGAGGAGAGCTGGAAAAGCTCTAGAAGGAGAGCTCTCTCTCCTTGACCAGTCTTCTTGATGAAATTGCACAGTGTCATCCTTAGAACACTTTACAGCTGTACACATTCCAGGATGTACTTTTCCTATCTGAAGTCTGTTTACACAAAGTCCCTGCAACTCCTAGGTTTCCAAAAGGTAGTGGATTTTCTGGATGTGCTGGGTGACATGGGAATCATGGATTCAGTTACATCCTCCAGCCTTCCACACAACCTCCCGAATATTTCAGTTCCTCTAAGGGTCCTGCACAATGTCCTCACAGCCCAGAGACAAGGACAAGGGAGCTGAGGGAGAGGAAACACTGATTGAGGTGTGTTTCTATATTTACTTAAACAAGAAACTAAGACTAAGGCGTGGCTGAAATATCAGGGTAAAATAAACTCGACCTACCCTGTCACGGGCTGATCGGACTTGCTGTTTGGATAGAGAAGGTCAAGACAATACTTTCTGCTCCCATTTTTAATCTCTCTTCTTGTTGTTCTTTACAGATGACTTTAGCCGTGTGAGATTAGTCTCCATGAATGAAGAGGAAGGCACAGACTATATCAATGCCAACTACATTCCTGTAAGTAAAAGACCATAAATAAAATAAAATACAAAAATGTTTTAAAATCAGGCATCCCAATTCTAGCTCAGCAAGAAGGGGACTATTCAGGGAGGCATCCAGTTGTTGTAAAGAGAGCCGTTCTCTACCTGGCTCCCCAGCTCTCAGGAGCAGTTCCCATTATTCCTCTTCAAAATAATGAATGGAGGGGAAGCCCATACATGAGTAATGTTTGGATTTCTCTGTAAAGATCTGGTGAAAGTGAAAGTAAATAATTGCCCTAAAGATCACCTTTCTCATGTGTAAACTTCAGTTTCAGCAACTCAACTCCAAGGGCTCATCCCCTGAGCCCCTGTGCTTTAAAAACAGTGACTGGGGCACCTGGGTGGCTCAGTGGGTTAAGCTTCTTCATGATCTCAGGGTCCTGGGATCGAATTCTGCATCTCTGCTCGGCAGGGAGCCTCTACCCCCGCTCTCTGCCTGCCTCTCTGCCTACTTGTGATCTCTCTCTGTCAAATAAATACATAAAACCTTAAAAATAATAAATATAAAAATAAAAACAGTGACTGTTCTAGTAAAAGAAGTGTGAGAACAAGGCTTCCTATCACGTAGACCTGAACAGGTCCGTTACTCTGATCACCTCTTTGATGAAAAAGGGAGAGAACACGATCCAGGTTGTGTGATCCTTTGCCAGGCTGATCCCCAGTAAATTCTCAGGTTTTCCTCCTTTGCGTGGAGCAGCATTTGGTGTTGAGAGTGGTCCCTTAGGTGACAACTTTGTCACTTCATCCTTCAGGGATACAACTCGCCACAGGAGTATATTGCCACACAGGGGCCACTGCCTGAGACCAGAAATGACTTTTGGAAGATGGTTCTACAACAGAAGTCCCAGATCATTGTCATGCTCACGCAGTGTAATGAGAAAAGAAGGGTAAGTGCCTGGGAGGGGGTCCCCACTGGGACAGCACAACCCATACTAGCCGTGGCCATGGCCTGAGTGCTTTCTGTGTACCAGAGACTTCCACTTGCTCCATTTTTCATCCTCGCAATAGTACGACACGGTCTTCAGAGACAAGGACTTCCGTTTTTCCCAAGTGAGCACTGGCTCTTTCTTCCATCGCCTGTTTGTCTTGAGAGATTGTGCCATTGTCCCCTCAGGTGAAATGCGACCATTACTGGCCGTTCTCGGAAGAGCCCATAGCTTACGGAGACATCACCGTGGAGATGATCTCAGAGGAAGAGCGGGACGACTGGGCCCGCAGACACTTCCGGATTAACTATGTAAGTCACGAAGCACACGTTCAGGGGCTGTCCCCGTGCTGAGGGGACGCCCACGTGTCAGAGGCCAACCCACCATCATGTCATACTGTGAGCTCTTCACACTTTGCAATGCTGCTTTCTTCAAGAGATAAATCCTACTTTGAGCATATTCATTTCCCATTTCATCCACAACGGTGTGGGAAGCAAGTACCCTGTTTTAATAATAAGCTTTGTAATCCCAACCCTTAGCCACTTATAAAATCTTTGTGGGATGAATAAATGAGGGGGTGAATGAATGATTTCAAAAATAGCAAAACGCTTGGAAAGCTCACAGACGTTCCTCAGAGAAAAATATTTGACAACCTGAGTACCCTTTGAATCCTGCTTTGTGTCTTGGTTATTTCAACCAGAAAGACAGTGTAAACATCTGGGTACAGGTAGAACAAATAATTCCCCAGGTTTGCATCCAGGAGAAAAGAGAGTGCCCAGCGCAAAACAGGGTCTTGACAGAGAAGAGTCACATAGGTCAGTGTCTGGTCAGTACTATGCTTCTTGTCCTTGGTCTTAAGTGGTCACCTAGCTTTCAGCGATAATCGTCTCACGGTCTTAAAACACTAAAATAAAACATGGAATAATCGTGTTTTCTGGTTAAGAGGTGTAGCCTGTAGTTACAAACATTTGGTCCTAGAGTGCCCCCTTTTGGCCATAAACACAGAATCTGAATTTTACACTTCCTGGATGAAAGCTGTATTGCGAAAGAACATTGTGCTGTGCTAATGGATGTTTTTCTAGTTGTTTCCATTTTTGCTCACATTCTTCTTTACTCCCTTCATACTGACACATGGGAGCTCTCAGCGAACATGAATGAGGAAAGCACATGAATGAGGAAATCGGAGCAAGAGAAATTTTGGAATGGCTAAGATGTAACAAGGATGGTCTTCTCATTTAATAAGAAAGGAAGAAAATGACCATAACATGAAATTTGAAAACTTGGCCTGAACTGAGTAGTAACTGGGGACTAAAACCAGCAAAAATGTGTTCGTTCCCATTGATGCGTGCCTTGCTCTTCAGCTGACAGGGATCACGCTTGTACGAGGAACTCTGTCTTGTAGCTATAGAGAGACTAGTGAAAATTTAAGTGTTTTCTGGTTTTGAACAACTTTGCATATTTTAGCTGGATATATTTTCAGATCAATTATATATATATGTAAAAATTTCTGAAAAAATATGTATAATAATACACACACATACACGCACGCACACTGATGTATATATTGCCTACCATGTGCAGGTCTTTGCACGAAGCCTGTAATCAGCCTTTGAAAAGAGCTAACATTTTGGGGGAGTTTCTCTGGGCAACCAAAGTTATCTAGTGATGGCGTGTGCTTCAGTCCTCATGGTGCTGGGTAATGGAGTCGTTCTGCACAACTTATTATGCTTGGGTTACTTCCTGGCCATACCTCCTGGAAACAGCAGTGAGAGTCGCCAGCGTCTTTGCAGACTTGCGCACACATGTTCCATGTGTCTGAGAAGGAGCCCTTGAAGGCAGTGAGGGAGGGGCTGCGTGTGGCTGCGGCAGGAGAGTCTTACGGGCCGAGGGGATGGGGGGAGGTGCAGGTGGGACACTGGTTTATTTATGTTTGCACAGATCTTACATGTATATGCTTTATTTATGTATTTACTTACATTTATACAAATTTTACTCCACCCAAGACCACTGTTTCTTAGGAATTCATTTCTCCCAAATACCTGAACCTAACTTTAGTTTCATAACCAGGCCAAATTCTTCCTAATTCTTCCATTCACCCAGTGGATTCTAGGCTCTTAGCATGTTTGAGGGAAGGGGGAAGAATTAGATCTTTGTGAGGCCTGGATTTGGAATATTTCTGACAATTGATAATAAGAACAGGATAAATCTCTATGCTTACAAATGAGTAGAGACTAAAAGGAGCGAGTCTTGGGGCGCCTGGGTTGCTCGGTCTATTAAGCATCAGACTCTTGGTTTTGGCTCAGGTTATGACCTCAGGGCCGTGAGATCGGGCTCTGAATGGGGCTCTGTTCTCAGTGCAGTGTCTGCTTGAGACTCTCTCGCTCTCCCTGCCCCTTCCCCTACTCTTTCTCTCTCTCAAATAAATAAATCATAAAAAAGAAGAAGAAGAAAGAAAGAAAGAAAAAAAGAAAGAAAGAAAAGAAGAGTGAATCTTGAAGGCCCATACCCTCACTGACAATTACTCAGTTCTAAGGGGACAAGAATGTATTTGACATATGGGTTAATATGAATGAGATAAATATACAAAACATACCAACCCACTGGGAATCCCAGAACCAACCGTATACCTGCGCTGAGCTGGACGGGAGAGGGTGGTGGTCATTAGGTAGTAGTGATGACCGTATCTACCAGGTCCTATCCTTCACAGACATGAGCACACTGAATTCTCACAAACCATCCTTGTGATGGGCTATTTTATCCTATATCATCTAAAAGGGCTCATTTTAGGTATGAGAAAACGTGTGCAGCAGGTTTTTCTTGGGTCAGAGCACAAGACAGGGATTGTCTTATTGGTGAGGTTCTGAAAGTGTAAACTTGGGTAAAATCTCTAAGGGAGCCACGTAAGCGGGATAGGACAGGGCAGGGAAGGACCTACACACAGCAGTGGGTTTCTCTGAACTCTGGCCTGAGCTGGATCCCACGGAGATGGCCAGGGCAGTGAATGGCACCGTGCTGTTAGCTTACCCCCTGACATAAGGGGGCAGGCGCTTTGTACCCCAGTATCCGTCATTCCTCAGCTGTGGGCTGCCCTCCTCAGAAAAACACATCTCTCTGGGCATACCCCAGCAAAGGCAGGTCCCTTTGTAGAAATCAGCCATGAGGAGGATGCAGCCACATGCTGTTAGCAGCAGCTAGAAGAGGGGTGCATCAGCCTGGTGAAGGGGACCCAGGGGCAGGAAGGAACCAATAGCACCTCCCACGGGATTCATGAACCAATGCTGATGCAGTTTCCAAAAGGCCAAGCTGGGAGGCAAACCCCAATCCATGGGAGCTCTTTTCTCTATAAAGCCATGGATTCACCTTTATCCTGCTCTTTGAAGTGTTATGCAATTAGTTGTTTTGTTTTTTTTTTTCAGGGCCTGCTTTGTGCCAGATACAGGGTTGGGAAGGGAAGAGGGACTGGCCAGGGTGGGAACGGGCTTTAACTTCGGAGGCCGGGGAGGCCCAGGCCACCTGGTGGGCACACTGTGACACGCACGCTTGTGTTGGCTTTTCCTTCTAAAGGCAGACGAGACGCAGGATGTGATGCATTTCAACTACACAGCGTGGCCCGATCACGGGGTACCCACGGCAAACGCGGCCGAGAGCATCCTGCAGTTCGTACACGTGGTTCGACAGCAAGCTACGAAGAGCAAAGGCCCCATGATTGTGCACTGCAGGTGACCTCGTCAGCCCTGTCTTCCCTGGTGGTACCGCAGGCTCTGCTTTACAAAGCCAAGAGCCCAGCCCTCCATATACCTCAGTCCCACTGAAATCACCAAAACATGAACTCTGACTTTCTAAAATTTATAGTTAACGGATATCTTATTAGATATGTGATTTGCTTATAATATGGCTTTTCTTTTTCCCCATAGTCTATGAGGTAGATCCTATTAGTCTCACTTTCAGTTAAAAAAAAAAAAAAAAAAAGACCCGAGAAGTGGGGAGATAAAGTGATTCACATAAATTCATGCAGCAGCAATGGGCAGGGATTAGGACTCAAATCCATGCCTTCAGGCGCTCTCAGTGAGTCTGAGTGGTTTATAACATGGCCAAACACAATGTGGAACTAAAAACCACTAATCCCAGCACTAAATAACATAAATATTCTTGACCTCCTGCAAATGGCTGTGGCCCCAGAGCTAGAGCTAGTGTGTGGTCTCTCAAGCCAACTTTCCAGCAGGGGGTGTGACTGAACTCCGAGGATACAAGGAAGACTGGAATTGTTTTTTGTGTATCAGCTCCCTGAGACCCCGAGACCAGGAAGCAAGTCTCCAGCAGGCTCCCTCTGGACTCCTTACCTACCTCAGGAAACAGGGGGCCCCACATCTCTTTGAGGGAGGCAGCAGGGCAATTCAGAAATGTGACAGAAATGAAACACTGAAAGACACATTAATGGATGCCTGGGTGGCTCAGTCAGTTAAGTGTCTGCCTTGGGCTCAGGTTATGATCTCAGGGTCCTGGGATCAAGTCCTGCATCTCACGTGCATTTCCTTGCTCAGTTTGGAGTCTGCTTCTCCCTCTCCCAGCCATCCCCCCAACCCCACCGTTGAGCTCTCTCTCTCAAATTAAAACAAAACAAAACAAAACCACCAACCACAATTGTGTATTTCAAAGTAGGGAAATTTTCTCAGGAATATTTCTTCCGTTTTCTCAGTGGTGCTACCTGTAGTTTGGTGGTGGGGGGGTGTTTCTAGTGGCCAATGTGTTTGCAACTGTATAAAATCACGGTCTGAGGAACATGCTGTCTGGACACTCTCTTGCAGTGCGGGAGTCGGCCGGACGGGAACATTCATTGCCCTGGACAGGCTCCTGCAGCACATTCGAGATCATGAGTTTGTCGACATCTTAGGACTGGTGTCAGAAATGCGATCATACCGGATGTCTATGGTGCAGACAGAGGTAGGAGTGGAATCAAAATGTATTTTCAAATATGCCCTGGACTGAGAAACTTCTTGTGATTCAGTCTCATGTTTCAAAACAATTGTCTCCTTTTTTTTTTTTCTGCCTCCCCAGTTTCTTAGTGTGCATGTTCAAACTGTTTAAGGTACAAAAAAAAAATAGATATTAGCCTCTAGAAATCCATTCAGTGTATAGTGCAAGCCCTGTAGTTGGCGTCCTATGCCCTTTAGTAATCCAAGGCACATGGATGCATCTACAATATCTATAATAGAATAAAACCTCTTTGGACAGACCGAGTTCAGTGAAGGTGACAGCCGATCTGGGTAAATGCCACCAAGAGGAGACGGTGGAACTAATGTGATTTAATTTATATTTGAAATGCTAAATGTGATTCAATAAGTTTGGCATTAGTTCATCCTCTATGTGACTCTCTGTCCCAATGCACTTTGGATGGTGATCAGGGGCTGGATTTATGCTTTCTGTCCCTCTTATGATGTTAAGGATTTCCAGCTCCCAATGGAGCAGTGCTGCCAGTGTCCTTGATCTAAAGGAATACCCATTGTAACAACATGGGAGCATCCCCAGAAATACCCACCAGTGTTGTGTGCTCCCTCTTCCTCCTCTTCCGTCCCATCCTCTCCTGCCTGGAAGGCTCAGAATGCACTCCAATCGGAGTGGTTAGCCCTGGGCTGCTGCCGGCACAGGGCATCACACAGCCTCTCAGCAGGAGCATGTGGGCTCCTGGGTGCCTCCGAAACCCACGCACAGTAGCTGGTTCAGAACCCTCGTTACCGTGCGGTACTTGCGACCTCTCAGCTTGGAACATACAATAATCCTTTTTGCTCAGGGAGTTTGGGGGCAGAACGCTTGTAGAGTAGAAAACAACCTGACCTGACCTACTCAAGTTCCAAGAGATGAAACGCTGCCTTCGTCTTCCCCATGCTTTTCCTACTACGCACCACTAGGTGTCAGTATAACTCAAAGAGCCTGTAGTAATGGCAGTTCTCTGTTCACCCTTCTGGTTTCCCTTCTTTCTTTCTTTCTTTTCTTTCTTTTCTTTCTTTTCTTTCTTTTCTTTTTTTCTTTCTTTTCTTTCTTTCTTTCTTCCTTCCTTCCTTCCTTTCTTTCTCTTTCTTTCATTCTTTCCTTTCTTTCTTTCTTTTCTATGTTATGTTATTCACCGTACAGTACATCATCAGTTTTTGATGTAGTGTTCCAAGATTCATTATTGACATATAACACCCAGTGCTCCATGAAATCTGTGCCTTCCTTAATATCCACCACCAGGCTCACCCATTCCCTCTGCCGCCTCCCCTTCTAAAACCCTCAATTTGATTCCCAGAGGCCACAGGCTCTCATGGTTCATAACCCCCCACCACGCCCCACCACGCCCCACCACGCCCCGATTTCCTCGCCTTCATTTTGCCCTTTCTTCTCCCAATATCCTTCATGCTATTCCTTAGGTTCCACAAATAAAGGCAACCATATGATAATTGACCTTCTCTGCTTGACTTGTTTCACTCAGCATGATCTCCTCCAGTCCCATCCATGTTGATGCAAAAGTTGGGTATTCATCCTTTCTGATGGCTTAATAATATTCCACTGTATATATGGATGACATCTTTTTTATCGATTCTTCTGCTGAAGGCATCTCAGTTCTTCCCACGCTTCTGGTTTCTTCTCTCCTACTCCTAACTTTTCTTTCCTGCTTCCCACTCCCATCTGACAAAGGCTCGATACAGCTGACCCAAGGGATTTATTTCTGCACTTTACCAAGATCATACCACTTTGGAAAGAGTGACCCATTCACACGCAGGTCTCATTGATGATGTGTTTGTTTGCTCACTTCCTTGAGTCCACTCACATCCTAGTCCAGCTGCCTTCTAATTTACATCAGTGGGACACGAACATTACCTCATTGGTGTAAGCTCAAAATGTTCTGCTTCCCCAGAGAAGCCCACTACCTAGTGATTAAACAGTGCTTTATGAATCGGTCCTTATTTTTGGTTTTCACTCCCATAAATTTTCATCCTAATATGTGGCTAATACTCCCCATTATGTATTTTAATCCCCAAACTTCAAAGGGCCACTCCTTATTTTAAGTATTTTGGATGTGATGAATTGTCTGCCCCGTTGACTTAATTTATGCCTCTTATAATTTTATAGACTTTGATTATAGCCTATTTGCCTTTGGCTTTCCCAATTACAGAATCCTAATGCCTTTTTAAAAACTACCTTCACATGGTAGACCCTCCATCCAATTTGCAGCACCATTTATCTCTTCTCAAGTGTGCTAATGGCACTGAACTAGAGCAGTCAGCCCGTGTGTCTTGGCAGAGCTGAGAAAGTGTTTTGTGTTCTCCCTAACTTTCTGGTCCCAATTCATGGTTGTTTGGCTTTGTTGTTTCCAGCAGCATTTTTAGGCTGACATCTCCAGGGAAACGGTCTTTTTAAAGGGCAATATCCCTTCCCTGAACTCTGGTGGGAAAACTCTAAGTCAGCAAAAGAGGCAGAGGTCACCATAAGTTACTGATTTTTTCCAACTGTTCCAGCTTCGCTCTTGAGTTCCCTCGGGATTCTGCAGCGAAGTCTCTCTAGCTTGAGCTATTTATTTATGTCTGTTTTGTTAGTTATGTCTGGAACATCTTGTTCGTTTACCTTTGTTTTTCCTGGTTCCTGTGCTCTTCATGGTTCAACCTGCATTCTGAATGTTAGGGTTTTCCTAACATCCTTCCTTGATCCCATTCATAATACCCCAGTCCTGCTGCCTTCGACCTTACTGATGTTAACAAATAAGGAGCAAAGTAACAAATTATTTTCTTTGGTTTTATCATCCCACCCCAGTGATTTTTAAGAGGCAGGAATGATTCTCCAGCTGATTTCCAATTACATAAACCACCTGTGTGCTATGAACCAGGTTCCCTCTCATGTCTGGTTTTGTAATTTTCCTGCCTCCTCTAGACAGCCCGTCATCTCGATTCTACCTGCCCCACTCCAGAAAGAGCAGAACTAACCGATTGAAACAGGGTGTCCTGAGATGCACATTTCCGGTCATGGCAACATGCTGTGCGGCTGCACTTTGACGTGCTCTCTTCTCTTTTCTCAACTGACGGGGCACAGGCTGTGAGCTTCTCCCCAGGAGCAGCAAGGGGTAGTTAGGAAGTCGGGGTCTGCAGGCCAGCTCTGTGAGTCGGCCTGGGCCACTTACGGCCACCATACACATAGCTCCTCTCATAGCTCCCTGTCCCCATGTGTAAAATGTGAATGATGCCTTCATGAACAGCTGTAGCGTATCCATTAAATGAAGAGTGGAATCTAGACAAGCATTTTGAAACCATAAAGTGCTCTCTATGGAGTGGTGTTCACCTCCCTTGGCTTCTCTTCTATTTTTATCAAAGGTTTTATTTGATTTTCCTCTAATAGGCTTTCCCTGGAGGTCAGTGAGGGCTTTGTCCTGAGCAGCCGTCATCCCGATCAACGGCTTAGACTTCTCAGGGGCTCTCAGGGACGAGTCTGTAAATAGTCTCACATTTACTTTTCCTGGGGTCCAGCTCTTTTTTTTTTTCTTCGTGACACAAAGTTTGCCCACTATCTAGTTATGATTTGAAAAACAAGGCATGCTCTGGTCTGGCGGTGCCCAGTGCTTGACACACGCCCAGAACCAACGGGGTGATGTGTGATAATGAGAAGAGGTGGTCAGTTCTGGATGGGATACTATCACAAAACAAGGGAATATACTTACTCCAAAGCTTGTTGAAAAATACAGATTAGGCTGAGGTATCAACCTTGAAGTATTAACCTAACCTTTATAAAGTTGTCATACAGAAGACCCTTAACTCCTGTGAATATTGTGACTGACTTTCATGTCAAGGTTATTTCTGATGATATTACTTACAGAGAAGCTCTAGGAAATAAAGAAAAAAGGTAAAGGGTCATGAGGTTACTTTAATTTCATGGCACCAAGACAGCCACGCTCAATATTTTGATGTATTTCACCTCTATCTTTATTCAAGTATGATTTTTATACAATTTCACCTTATATGCTATGTGTACATCTACTAACTTGACACTGTAATTTTCCACTTAACATTTTGCTATCATATCATCCCAAATTGTCCAAAACTCTATAAATCTCACTTTAAAGACTGAATAATTTTTCATATAGAACTGCTGTGTCTTATTTAAGCCATTCTCCTTTTTATAGGACATGAAATTGAATCCTTTCCCACTTCTTTACTATCTGTGTCCACAAGACCATTTACTAGCACGTTAGTAATAATACCTCCACCAACAACAGATAAAAATGGCAGCTTCAACAGACTCAAGCCACCAGGGAGCGTTACCATTTTCCTTTAGCTTTGCTCATGTCATGGACAAGACACAAGTGTTTCAACTTACATTTTTTTATTATGTCCCCATCTTTTGCATATGTTTTAATATTTCCTCAGTTTACTTCAGAAAACTCTTCATAAACACCCTCAGTATTAGGCATGAGGAATAAAAAGATATAGTCCCTCTCTTCCAGGAGTATTTGGTCTCATGGCCGATATATTTTATCAGTCAGATTAAGTGTGTGTGTCACTGAGTCGAGGAATTTTAAACAAAAATAAAGGTATCGAGATACGTTTGTTAGATTATTCCTTTCTGCCTGTGGATGTCCACCAAATAAGCATCATTAAAGTCTCCCTTCCCACCGCCACTGTGTCTAAGTCAGTCTCCTAAGAGCTTGAACAGCGGCGAAAGCTCTTCACCAGAGATCTGAGCTTTCAAACAACTGTTAAGAGGCTGAGGAGCCATTTTTGAGCAATGCGGAATGCTCACAACAGTGTGGTCATGAGAGATCCAAACACCAAGTGCTCCAGAGGCTCTGGGTTAGTGAAGTATGGCCTTGTGGAGGCAGTGGAGGCAGCCACGAAGCAAGGCCACACAAGGGGGTTGGAAGAGATGTGCAACCAGAGAGGGCTGTTTCAAGAGAAGATTCTCAAAGACCTGGTGCCCACTTAATTGTGAAAAAGATTTTTGTTGGTGACATTAAAGAAGACACTGAAGAACGTCATCTAAGGGATTATTTTGAACAGTTTGGAAAGTCAAAGTGATTGAAATCATGACCAACCGAGGCAGTGGCAAAAACAGACTTTGCTTTTGTAACACTTGATGACCATGATCCTGTAGACAAGATCGTCATTCAAAAATCCCACACCGTCAATATCCTCAACTGTGAAGTAAGGAAAGTCCAAGCTATGAAAGAAATGGTTAGTGCTTCATGCATCCAAATAGGACAAAGTGGTTCTGGAAACTTTGACGGTGGTCATGGAGGTGTTTTTTGTGGGAATGACAACTGTGGTCATGAGGAAACCGGGGAGGTTGCTTTGGTGGTAGTCGAGGAGGTGGTGGATATGTGGTGGTGGTGAGGATGGCTATCATGGATTTGATAATGATGGAAGCAATTATGGAGGAAGGAGAAGTTGTCATGATTTTGGCAACTACAACAATCAATCTTCAAAGTTGGGACCCATGGAAGGACTAAATTTTGGAGGCAGCAGCTCTGGCCCCTGTGGTGGTGGAAGCCAATACTTTACCAAAACACGAAACCAGGTGGCTATGGCAGTTCCAGCAGTAGTAATGGCAGTGGCAGAAGGTTTTCACTACCGCCAGAAAACAAGGCTTAGCAGGAGAGGAGAGCCAGAGAAGCTAGAGGTTACAACCCATTTGTGAACTCAGCCAAGCACAGTGGTAGCAGGGCTTCGCTGCTACAAAGAAGACGTGTTTGAGACAATACTCAGGTGCATGAGCAAAAAACTCGAGGACTGGTTCTATGACAAATTGTATAACAGGTCATTTTAGTTTCTGTTCTGTAGAAAGTGTAAATCATTCCAACAACAGGGGGCTTTTTGTTTTTTTTTTAATTTTTAATTTTTTATAAACATATATTTTTATCCCCAGGGGTACAGGTCTGTGAATCACCAGGTTTACACACTTCACAGCATTCACCAAAACACATACCCTCCCCAATGTCCATAATTCCACCCCCTTCTCCCAACCCCCCTCCCCCCAGCAACCCTCAGTTTGTTTTGTGAGATTAAGAGTCACTTATGGTTTGTCTCCCTCCCAATCCCATCTTGTTTCATTGACTCTTCTCCTACCCACTTAAGCCCCCATGTTGCATCACCACTTCCTCATATCAGGGAGATCATATGATAGTTGTCTTTCTCTGCTTGACTTATTTCGCTAAGCATGATACTCTCTAGTTCCATCCATGTTGTCGCAAATGGCAAGATTTCATTTCTTTTGATGGCTGCATAGTATTCCATTGTGTATATATACCACATCTTGATCCATTCATCTGTTGATGGACATCTAGGTTCTTTCCATAGTTTGGCTATTGTGGACATTGCTGCTATAAACATTCGGGTGCACGTGCCCCTTTGGATCACTATGTTTGTATCTTTAGGGTAAATACCCAGTAGTGCAATTGCTGGGTCATAGGGCAGTTCTATTTTCAACAATTTGAAGAACCTCCATGCTGTTTTCCAGAGTGGCTGCACCAGCTTGCATTCCCACCAACAGTGTAGGAGGTTTCCCCTTTCTCCGCATCCTCGCCAGCATCTGTCATTTCCTAACTTGTTGAATTTAGCCATTCTGACTGGTGTGAGGTGATATCTCATTGTGGTTTTGATTTGTATTTCCCTGATGCCGAGTGATATGGAGCACTTTTTCATGTGTCTGTTCGCCATCTGGGTGTCTTCTTTGCAGAAATGTGTGTTCATGTCCTCTGCCCATTTCTTGATTGGATTATTTGTTCTTTGGGTGTTGAGTTTGCTAAGTTCTTTATAGATTCTGGACACTAGTCCTTTATCTGATATGTCGTTTGCAAATATCTTCTCCCATTCTGTCAGTTGTCTTTTGATTTTGTTCACTGTTTCCTTTGCTGTGCAAAAGCTTTTGATCTTGATGAAATCCAACAACAGGTTTTAATTGGACTTTTTTTGGCACCCATGCTATTGATTGCTTAATGTCTGATACTGAATAAATGTTTTTTTTTAAAGGTATCAACATTTTGTCACAATTTTAGAAAATAATTTTCCTTCACAGCTTCTAATTTACCCTTTATATTATTCATTTTACTTTGTTTTGTATACAGTAGTTTGAAATTTTTATTTGTAATTTATTACTTTGCTTTGAAGTTTATAAAGTCCTTCCTAAAAGTAATCAAAGAAAAACTAACCTGTATTCAGCAAACCCCCCCCTTTTTTTAAGGCTTAATTTATTAAACCTTTCCAGAATTCATTTTGGTGTACTATGAGATGATAGACAATTTTTTTTTTCAAAATAGGCCTATGATTTATTGATCGGATAGTCATTGCCTTTATGTTAAGCTGTGATAACCTAAGTTCTATTATTAATCAAAATATTTTTACAGTCGATTCTCTTGGTTTTTCTTGTTGTAAAATTATCTCCTAAATAATGAACATTTTTCCTTTGACATCGGATCAGAATATCTAACCCCACTGAAGCAGGAAAGCAGTATATCTTTGCGTGTGTTCACACAATACCTCACTCTGAACCCTGCTTTGGTCTTTTGCTCCAGGAGCAGTACATTTTCATCCATCAGTGTGTGCAACTAATGTGGACGAAGAAGAAGCAGCAGTTCTGCATCAGCGATGTCATCTATGAGAACGTTAGCAAGTCCTAGTTCAGAATCCAGAGCGGTAAGTTGAGACGAGGCCATCATTGGCGCTCTGTCTTCAAACCACGGGAGGGGACATAACAGAAGACAGCAGTCACCAGCTGTATTGATTCTGACCCCCAAATGTATAGGGAGACGGTACTACTGCGCAGATCTTAGTGCCTCCACGCACCTTGGCTGGGGGGTATGATGGGCTGGAGCTTCGGCAACCCATTAGGATTCAACCTTTCTTCCCTCATCTGGAACCTTCAGCTGTCCTGATACTGGATCTGTGTCTGAGATATCAGGGTGCTGCTGTCCCACTCTATCTTGTGTTATGTGCAAATATTTTATTGATAACGAGGGTCATGCAAGGGGTTACAAAGGACATATGAGCTGGAGTACACATCCCAAAGGAAAAAAAAAATTGACAATTTGTCTCGGAATAGTGGAGTAGAGGAACGCCTTGCTTCCATCCATTATGTGAACACTTACTTGAGAACTTCCTGAAAACATTAGTAACATATTCAATGCCTTGTGCTCAACTTTAAGTAGGAGATCCTATTTTGGAGCTGTTATACTCTTTGCTGAAGGAACAATATGCCAGTTCAAGTCAGTAAACAGTGTGAAATGTATCTGAGTACAATGAGGTGGGTGGGGGGGGGACCAATCCCAGGGTTGGGAGAGGACAGGTGTGCATTGTAGGATTCATATGGAAGGATAAAGGGCATATGGATCAGTGGGTAACAGGATAGGATTAGTATTCTATCTTCATAATGGGTAAAGACTGAGAGACAAATTTGCCAACAAGGGAAAGATATTTAGATCCACAAAAAGGACTTAAAGGGGGAAAGATGCACAGATAAGCCTGTGTCCACATGGGTGATGGGGCTGAGTGTAAAGAGAGCAAACAGTGGAATCAGGAGGAAAATGCTCTACTTCTAGCCCCAGACCTGGAGTATGTGGCTTGTCCCTGCCAGGCTGCTCACTGTCTGTCTGTCTGTCTCTCTCTCTCTCATGTGCAGGAAAGGACATGGTGTGCACCCATCCTCCCTTGCTTCCAGAGTTTTTTAGGGGCCCTCCTGGCCATTTTGCTAAGAAGAGCCCCTACTTTGTCACATGAGGCCAAGGAGATATTCGGTCTCCCTGAAGCACCGGGAAGACTTAGCCTTAAAGAGCCTACAGTGTCTTCACTTCTGGGCATTTAATAATGGACCAAATTCAACGGAACACCACAGAGGTCCAGACGCTCTGCAAAGGGCAGGAAGCACAGCACTTCCAGAGAGTTTCCTTGGCCCTTGGCTGGTTGGGCTGAGTTTTTTTGTTGTTGTTTTTAAGTGCAATAATTTTTGTATGTGTGATTTTATCAGGAAGCTGGATCATTTTCTACCCACACAACCAACCAAGCCCGTAGCCCGAGAGAGAACAGGAATTGTTAGTATCAAATTGTACCTCATTGTTAAAAAGCGGCCTGGCCACACATGAGGAAATGTTGATTCTACTTCAAGGAAACTGAACCAGCGATATCTATCCTCCGGCATTAAGCTGCTGGACCAGGAGCGGGGCGGGTGGAGGGGTGGAGAGAGAGAACGGTTCTACCCATAGATCCACTGCAGATCTTTTCCAAATATGAAAAGCTGTAATTCAGCTTCAGAGTAGAGTAGAAAAAATATTTAAGTCTTAATTGTTCTAGTTCTTGATGGTTTTCTTCCTTATTAACAGTTAAGTGTTGTTTTCCCCTGGGCCCTCTTGAACTAATGTCACTGTCCAGATTCTTTTTTCACCAAACCAGATCTGGTTCGGAGCAGTTTGAAGGACTCTTAAGACTCCACTGCTGTCTGAGCAACCTTGGTGCCTAGAGTTTGCATTCCTTTTTCTGTGGACCTGCATACATGTGAAAGCTATTTCTCTTGAGAACTACATAGGCTGTGAAAACGCACTTTCCTCCCCCCTCCACCGAAGAGCTGGGGGTTTATGACGTTAGGGCAATGAACTGCAAGCATGCTAGGACGATAATTTGGCTACTGTCAAAAAAGTTGGCTGTTGTCTCTATGGACTCCAACGGAAGTTTCTTTTGGTTTTGTTTTCGTTTGGGTTGTCAGTTTCATTTTAACCCGTGTAACTAGTAACATTTTCTTCTTCTGGATTTTGTATAATTACAGTACATGGTTGTGTATTGTGATCTACAGGCTGTCAAGAGGGACACTGACAGCACTGTGAAGCCTGTTACTTTGTGTCACTTCCTTAAAAATAAGAGCTGGTGGTATGAATACACCAAGGAAAGCTTTCAGAGCTGAGAGTAAACAAGCTGATGGCTTCACTGTGGCTGTCCTGCCTTCCCGCGTGCGCTTCCGGAGGCTTTGTTCCCCGCGTATCTGATCACTACCCCTTGCCCTGGCTTCCCTTCACTCCTGATCATCTTCACGGAGCCATGTACCTAGGAGCAGCTTAATAATTTATCAGTGACCTTAGTGGCCGTGAAGGATGCCAAGCGAGCAGCTCCACACCCTACCGGCTCTTGTCACTGAGAAGGCCTGGCCACGGCAGACCTTGGCACGGTGCTTTGCAAGAGCGGGCCAGTGAGCCGCAGGTTCACCTTGCAGGGGGAGCGGCAGAGGACGCCCAGACCCCACGGCTTAACAGCTTGGGCTCCTCGGGTGGGCCTTGTCAGTTCTCCACTCGCCCCCGGGCCTTGTCAGTTCTCCACTCGCAGCCCTTCCTCCCCTTCTCGCCTCCCTGCTCCCACCTCCTGTTCTCACCCCTCCTGTTCCTTTCCCTTCTTGGCCATGCGAGTAATGTATCGCTCCATTCTCAGGGGCTAAAGAAAGGTGGCAAATGGATGTGTGAAATTCTCAGATTTTCACACAAGGACAGGTCCAGAGCTACGGACGTAGGCCACCTCGGATGGAGCCGATAAGATGCGTGGGTAAGCTGGAATTCATTTCGGTTTTGCAGACCGGAATATTACTCCCCCTGAAACTTAAAGCACTTCGTGAATATTTCATGTTTTTCGTGAGCATCCCTTCCGTGTCGGGATCAAATAGTACCAGATCAAATTTCCCAAAAGAGATGTTGAAGTATCCAGGGTTTAGCCTGAAGACTCAGAGCTGAGAGCACAGAAAGTTCCCACAAAAGCACTTTACCAGTCTTTCCTTCAGGGCTCTCCACGGCCGTCCCATTGTTCACAGGGACACGGTTGCTCCTGCAGCTGCAGAATTTATAGCAGAATTTATAGGAAAGCATCCATCTGTCAGAAGGCATGGATTTTCATCCCAACAGATGCCTTGGGACTTCTCCCTCCTGAGTCTCCGTTCACGAACTGTAGAATGCCCTACCATAGCTCCAGATTTTTCATAGATAAAGAGTAAGAGCATCAGTAGGATACTCTGTGCTTTGTAGCTTGTCCTCTCACGTACCCTAAAACCGCTTTAATTAGCTTCATTTCCCCTCCGGTATGCAATGTGAGCATTCAGAGTAGAGGCTCCCAGGGCCTCTGTATTATTAATAAGGGTTTTGTTGCTGCTGTTGCTGTTGTTGTAATCATTTGAGGAGCGCTACAAAAGTTCGGAACATGGGTGCAAGCACATAGAGGTCATGAGAGCCTACATGGTGCGTGGAAAGAGAGAAGACTTTGGAATCACAAAATATTTGACTTTCAGAGTGTGGAGATCCAATCTCTTCACTGTGAAAGTCAATTTCTAAAGTTAATTGAGAAACTACCATGAGGGCCTAATTTATAAGGTTAATATTTAATACCAATCTACCTTTCACTACACATTATTATATGCTTTTATTTAACTTGAAAAGGGAAAAAAAGTGATGGATGAAAACATTTTTTTGGACAGCATTTTTTTTTAAGATTTTATTTATTTATTTGACACAGAGAGATCACAGGTAGGTAGAGAGACTGGCAGAGAGAGAGAAAGAGAGAGAGAGAGAAGAGAGAGGGAAGCAGGCTCCCCGCCGAACAGAGAGCCCGATGCGGGACTCGATCCCAGGACCCTGAGATCATGACCCGAGCTGAAGGCAGCAGCCCAACCCACTGAGCCACCCAGGCGCCCCTGGACAGCATTTTAATTCAAGGCTTATCATTTTCCACTACAAAGTCAACGTGACCCCTCAAATTGAGAGAAGTTAGTAAGATTATTTTAATCTCTTATAAAATCCTTGATCAGATTTTCTAAAGTCTTTTTCTAAAAGCTGTCCCTCCTACCCCCACCCCCTGCTCCCTTCACCGCCCCAAAAGGTGATACATCTCTCAAAGAAGGCTGTGGTGTCAACACAGAAGGCAGGGTCTAGAGACATTGGATCTGAATTTTTTGCAGACCATATGATAGCTGCTTGCTAGAGGATTGGCCCTGAGCCAAGGAGTTAAAGTTACTGAATCCAATCTGTAAGAGCCAAAATCCTCCCTGCTTTCTAGCAAGGAGGCCTTCCTTTCCACCTCAGGAAATGTCTGATGTAATGTGCTTCAAATAAGCTGGCTCGCTTCCTGGCCCACAGCTTTCTAGCCGGGTGCTTGGCACAGACTCAGAGTCCAGAGGCCATGCCCGGGACTAAATATAACATCTCCTTTGGCCAAAGGGGTTATAAAGCAACAAAACCACAACACATGCAAACTTCTACCCCTCGTTTTTCACAGCCCCATTTTGGATGCATTTGGAAAAACAAAACAAAACTTGAGCTATGACATCTCTCGATGCCTGGCCTTTCAGAAAACTGAAGTTTTGGTTTTGGTTTTAGCCAATGTTGATGGCCAGGCCTGATCCTGGTGGGTTACTCGATGAAAGATGGAGTGTGATGTGTGGCACTAGGAGATGGATCATGACATGAAATTTAGAAACTGAAGGCTGTCCAGAACCATTAGTGATGTGGAAAACAGCAGGTCAAAGTTCCAAGACTCGAGAGAAGGGGGCCATGAAGCCCGGAGTAAAGGAAGAATCCTTTGTTTATTCAGACATTAATTCAACAAATGTTTGTTGATCGAATCCTGTTGAACAAATCAACCACTGACCAGTGAAAAATTTCTTGACGACTTGGGATATACTGGGCACCATGAGAAACACAAGCGGGGCCATATGGTTACTCTCAAAAATGTGCCATGAAATTGTTTGGTTGTTGTTGGAAGGACCAAGAAAACAGTAGTCAAGTCTTTTTCACTGTGTTTCACTTAAAATCTCAAAATGTTGTCGGAGTATTTTCCGCAGTGCCTACCAGTCAAGATAATGGCGTTGGGCTTCCTTTCCCCTGTGGCTTGTAAAACAGCCACATTAGCTTTCTCATTGTTCTTGTGGCTCCTCCGTCACCACAGATGCTGACAAGGTCCCTGTCCCTTGAGGAGAATCACCAAACTAGCCTCCTCTCCTCCTCAAAACAGGATTCTCCTCAACCATATATAGCCCTGGTAGGTGGCGAGTTCTTTTGTACTGAGCCTTCTGGCATGCAGAATTGCCCCCTCACCAGGCACTCCATCCCTTTGTTGGTCAGAAAGCATTTCCTTCTCTGTTTACACATAGAACCATCCTATTGCCAACATTAAGAATGTCTGCGTCTATACCTCTCATGGTTACAGGCTTGAAGCCCAAATCGTGTCCCCATTTTGGTAAAGGGGCAGGTGCTGTGTAGGCACATTCCCGCTCCGAGCTGCTCTGAACAGAGGCCGAATTTCAAAATTTCCAAAGAGGCCAAATTTGAGAAACAGTCAACTTCTAACCCTCTCAAAAAATCATTTATTTACTCAACATCCCCTGTGAGACACTGGGGCTATGAAGATGGATGAGACTAGGTTCCTGCTTCGAGGAAGTTCTGTTCTATTAGAGGAAGTTAGAAGTGAAACTAAAGGCAACAAAGTGTTACAGGCGCTGTGATAGGAAAACATAAAGCACTCAACCTGGACCCAAGAGCGGGACAGGTGACTTTTTTCTACAAGGGTCAAAAAAGGCTACTCTGCCAAATAAAAGAGTTAAAGACTGCAGAGCCCCCATTAAGACAGACTCATGATGTACACTCATGCCTATACTCAGCAAGCGTTCATAAGACCCACTGTATCTGTCACCAGGGCCCATACGGGCAACTTAACCCCCAACTTAGATGGAGGTTAGCACTAACTGACTTTTCTTTCTAGCTGACTCCAAAGTGACCATTTCTTTCCAACCCTGCACAGACACCTCTAGCTCAGGTGTTATTCAGCAGAATCCAGTGGATTTACTGTTATGGCTGATGAAACAGAGTACATCAGGCCTGCATTTTCCAGCTGTTTACAGTTCCTGCTGTCCAAGGGAACACAGGCAAAAATGGTCAGCTCTACCCCCTGGCCTGCGGCCCCTGAAAATCACCCAGGAGCAACCTTCCATCTCTGCCTCTCTGTCTGCCTGCCTGTCTCTCTCTCTCGGAATCACTACCCAGAGCAGGAGTACCTGCCTACAGGCCCATGATGGGACCAAGGAACACATTTCCATTATGCGCTCACAGTGATGCTGGTAGGGCCAGCCTGGGCAGTCAAGCTGCTCTGCACAAATACGGCAGCACGAGGATATACTTTATGACCGTGTGTGGCCTCTGTTACCATGGGAGATTTCCAGAGCAGTGCTGTGTACTTCCCAATAAAATTCCCAGAAGGCAGGTGAAAAATGAAACAGAACAGAACAAGGTTACCCCACAATGCAAACAAGTGCTCAGGAAAAGGCCATAGGAGCAATGATGGTTCTTTTCATAAACTTCTCTATGGACATATATGCATTCTTCTCCAGAAGTGGTTTTCCCTTGCGTTAGAGCTCTCCTTCTCTTTGTTATTCCTTTTAAAACCCTATCGTAAGAAGACCATTACTTGGGAAACTCACTTGAATTCTTTAGCCCTATGTGGAGCTGTTGGCTCTGAATCAAAGTCCTGGATTCCTACAAACAATAGGGCCCACTGTGGTTTCACCTCAATAAAAGCCCAAACGTACAGGAGGCCGTGAGGCTTGGCAAGTCTGTTGATATTTAGTAATCCTTCGCTATGTGTCTGTTACAGTAAGTTTCAGAGCAGTGGCTAGGAGTTCAAAGCCAGCGGACACAAAATATTTGTGTTCACTTCTAAGAACACCAAAAAGTCCAAGGGTTTTAAACTAGGAAAAGTTCACTGGAAACACTACTGCTTTTACAGTTACAAAACAGAATGGTCTTAGAAGGGTTCCTTTATGTCCAAAGCCAAACCAGATTATATCCTCCCTTGACCCGTGAGGGAGCTTGGGAAGCAGGTCAGCCGAGGGGCCAGCAGTATAGCAGAGCAGGGCTGTTCAGAACAAGAGACAATGGATGGAGAGAGACTTGAGCTGAGACTCTGGCTGTCTGTAACTCAGTTGTTTCATCTGTGAAATGGACATGGTGATGGTGGCTTTATGGTGCACAGGGCTTCAAGATACAATAACATGTAGTGGGACCAAAAGCAATACCTGGAAAAACACGGCATACTGCTTGGCTCCTGAGACAAGCCAACAGCCCACTGTCCCCAAGGGCCATTCCCCCAAGGGGAATTCTTGAATAAATTTGATCAGAGAAGTTGGTCTCTAAATTGGGGTGGGTCAGTTTCCCCAGGGTGACAAGTGAACCCCCACCCCCACTACACCTGGTCACACAGCTCAGCATACAAAGGAGGTGCAGCCTGTGACGCAGTGCAGACTCTTGTTTCACAGGGATGGGGTCTCCAAGCAGGGACCTACCCTCCAGATCAGAGTCCTGGACTGTCCGTGCCTGCCCTTCTGCTCTGATTCTCTATTGCCAAGTGCTTGTGCCTAAGTGGGAGTAAGAAGAGCTCCCTCTATCGTGTTGTATTGAGGATTCAATGCAAAGCCTTTGCTTTGAAGCCTCGTAGTTTTAGGAGGCAGAGGGACATCGCTGAACAAGGAGGGACTTGGGAGTTAGGGCAGCCTGTGCTTGGACATGCTGTAGCAGGGAGCCCTAGAGATGGGACTGCCCATCTCTAAGCTGAAGTGTCCCCACAAAAGCAAAGTAATACCAACCATGTGGAGTTGTGTTTGCGTAAAGGACCAGCTGGGGCCTAACAGAGCTGGCACGGAATAAAGGTTGTCCAATTCCCCAAGTCCCTCGGCACGTCCAGATGGCCAAACCTGCCACTAGTTTCAGCACCGCGACATCTCCCCAGTGCACATGTGTAGGTGATTCCATGATGCCCTGTGGGCACACTTTCCACGTGATGCCCTCCCTGAGGCCTGCTCCCTAGACTCACGGGAACAACCCTCTGGGCTCAGTGTTGCTCAACTTGGAGCCAGCAAGTCTGTAAGACTGGCTTCTTCCCCATCTGCACACTCGCCTCTGCGTGCCACTGGGCTGTAGGAGACTCACTTTGACAATTGCTACAAGAGGCAGGCGAGAAGCATCCAAGCCATTCCAGATAGCTGTTTTAATTTGCATTTTGTAAATCCATTGTGCTGTCCCCAGGGCACAGACTAACAATAGTTCCCTTCCTCCTTTTTTTTTTTCCTATTGCTGCAAGACAAACAAATGAATTACCTAAATGTCTAAATTCTGCCCTATGATTAGGTTGGTTGTACAAAGGAGGTAATAAACTAACTTCCCTGTGCTGTTTTCCTAATGTAAAATGTGTCTTGCCTCACTAGCTGCAGAATCGTGGGCTGCTACAAGCTACTCATGCTCTAGACCTCCTCGCCTTGCAAAGGGCTGTATTTTGTAAGCTAGGCAACAGATCATGGCAGTCGTCTTAGCCTGTGGCACACTGATTCTGTCACTTTCATCTCTTCCCTGGTGCAAATCACACTGTTTTACCACATGACTCCCAGGAGCTGAAGAAGACCCTGCCGTTGTTCTGTTTACTGCATAAAGCACACCACAGATTAACTTGCGGAAAGTATGTATCTCTTCCTGGCTCTGCTCAGGCTGTCACAGGGAAAAACTGGGACCAAAATCAACTAATATTTGTCAATTTATTGGCATCTTTTATAATTTCTACTTCAAAGCATAATATGAGCCTAAGAGGGGGCGCCTGAGTGGTTCAGTCGGTTAAGCCTTCGGCTCAGGTCAGAATCCCAAGACATCAGGCTCCCGGCCCAGCTGGATGTCTGCTTCTCACACTCTCTCTGTCTGTCTCTCTCTCTCCCCCTCTCCATCACTCATTCTCTCTCAAATAAACAAATAAAATCTTAAAAAAACAAACAAACTAAGAAAGGATGTCCAAAGGCTATTTTCCTGTCTAAATAAAGTGCTGTTTTGGAGGGGAAGTCAGCCACCTGAAATTTCCCAAAGATGTAAATGACTGCTGAGACCAAGTCTAGTTGTGGCCATGGGATGATCAGCTTCCAATCCCCCTTCAAGTTCACCTGCAAGGGTCTTTGCAGGGGAGGTAATCTATGGGATCTGGGCCAGTGATTTCCAAAGGAGGCTGCAAATCTCCTCTCTGCAGCTTCGGTGAGAGAAACTCTGATTTTATGTTTGATACGGTGGTACACTACATAAAATTTCAGGTTTTGAAAAGATGCTTCATATGCTTAAATTTTTTTGTATACTGACCTATGGTATCTGAGTAAAGATTTGCAGGCTCTACATAAGTCTAAGAGAGTTGAATCCAAATTTAGCTTTTCTACATATTGTGTGACTTTGTACATGCTACTTAACTCATGTATGAGTCTCAATTTTCCCATCTGTAAAGTGGGGTTAAATGTGAAAGATCTTAGAATACTGAGTTCAGTTCTTTCAGTTCTTTTTCCCCTTCCTTTAGGCTAGATAGGAGGCAGAAAAGAAAGCCTTAGCATATGATATCAGCTTAAAGTAAAAAACTTTAAAGCAGGACCAGGTACAGATAGTAATTTCTCATCATGTGAATATATTATTCCTTGTTTTCCCATTAACTGAAAGAGACTGTGTTCATTTGGGGGGGATGATAGGAGTAACTAAAGTAGGACAAATTATGTTTTACTCCACAGCCAGGCTTCAGGGATAAGAAAAGAAGCAGGAATTTGGGCCAAGAGCCTGGGACTACAACTCAGGAAGGAAAGAGCCCATGAGACCAGCCTGGACCAGGACCATCTGGGCCCGGCAGGAGCCCTGACTCATTGCCCACCCGGTCCCCACACCAAAGCAAAGGCGGTATGCCTTCAGGAAAACCTTCAGGAGGCTCTTCAGGAAACACCTCAGCTATTAAAATATCCCCTTTGATACAGAAATCCAGATTTAGGACTTTAGTCCTCTCAGAGCAATTGATGGCCATATCTTTGATGGCCATATCTTTCCCCAGTTCAGATTAGACACTACCCAATGTAGTTTTTAGTAATTCCTTTTAGCTTATCAGATTTTTACTAGCGGCTTATTTTATCACCTTTCTTTTATAAATTTGATGAGGTAAACCCAAATATTTGGATACTGGAAGATACTCTTTGCCTGGTAACTATGCTCCTTCTCCACCAAAACCCTGAGAGCTTCCCACAACACTGAGTTCCGAACACCAGCTGCTTCAGCCTCTTTCCTGTCCTCTACTCCGAGAACAGAAAGGAACAAAGGGGCCAGGAAAGGAGATTTTGGGAGTAGATCCTGTAGAGGCCTGTAGCCAAGAGGAGGAAACAAGATGGTGGAGAGAGAATGGGTGAAGAGGGGAAAGATATGAGCCTAGACTGCCATTTCTGTCTGGGACCCAGGACTTGCTGGAAATACTACCTTTCTATGGGTGTTGCCTATAACAACTGCAGCTTTTTGTTTTTTAAATTTTGTTTTGTTTTAAATAACGAAAAGAAGTCCCCAGAGAAGGAGGGTAGAATGGTATCTGCCTGCCCCTCCCACATTATTCCTAGGGGCCCCTTACATAACTCTACCAAGATCTCTGACTACACTAACTCAGAAGCATGTCCTTTGGGAAAAACTTAATGTCACAGCAGAAAATCACAGCCTCTAGGAACCCCCCCCAACTGCTGGTTTTAGGGTGTACATTAGCCCCCAGGAGATCAGTAAGACTAGCTCCTGGGATAAATAATGCAAGCTGCACAGTCCTTTTGATTTTATGTTTCCTGAGGCCAGAGTCTGCATCTAGGGTTCTCCTCCATATATAATTTTTTAAGTAGACAATACATGTTTATTGAATGAACAGTGTCTTCTCCTGCTTAGAAACAATCAGTCTCTATAGAAACACCTTTGTTGAGTCTGGACTTTCTAATCCTATACCAGTCTTTAGTGTAGGCATTGAGCTGAAAGTGAGCACACCCAGCCCCAGAGAGATCTCTACATAACCCCTAGGGCAGCCTCCATAAATCTATTTTTAGAAAACAAATGAATCTCAATTTTCTATATATTTTCTTAGAGAAAAATACGAAAGAAAGAGTTTTAAGTAACTAGGATATCTCTCTCATTTATTTCCTGTGACTCAGTGCCTATTAAGTAGAAGAGAGATAAAGAGAAAATTTACGGCTCACCTTTTATAAGCAGTACAAGTACAATCATTGTATAAGTACAATCATTGGGACAAGAAAACTCACTGGCTCTTCAGGGATAATTCCCCAACTGCAGTATAGCAAGGTAGCTCCAAGCAGAGCTCGTTAGTCCTACCAAAATGAGGAGGCAAAGACCAGAGTCAGGGCACTAGAAGTGGCTAGAATTTCTAAAGAAGAGCACCAGAGAGTAGGCACCGGTTTGCACAGGACAACGTCACCCAGTGTGTAGCTGAGAGTGGCCGCTACAAGGTTGGGAGTCCAGGAAAGCAACCAGAAGTAGCAATGTTGGAGGACACGAGAGGTCCAGCCCAGTAAAAGTGAAGAGACCTGTTTAACAACTTCTAATACTTTGGGAATCCATCTGAGATAAAAAAAAATAACCTGGAAATTCAACCCCAAAAGAAAATCCCTTAGAAGTAAGGACTCCACAGTAAAAACTACTCTTGACAGATGCAGACAAAGCCGAAAATTAAGCCCTGGCCAGATATGCAGAAGACAGAGTTTTTAGATAAAGTCCCATCAAGTCAGAAGACCTTGTGAAGCAACTCGAGCCATCATGACCATTCTAGCAAAGTATAAAACCAAAGCCATACAAAGTCAAAGTCATCAGCCAGTGCAGAACTGCTTGGTAGGAACAAGAATAAATATTCTTCAAAGACAGAAAACACATTCTAGAGTATCAGAGACATCTCTACAATGCCAAGTATATAATAAAAAATTACTACACATGCAAAGAAAGAGCAAACTAGAACTCACAGGGTGGGGAGGGAGAAAAAAAGCAATCAATAGAAACTGAGCTTGAGATGGCCCCAATGTTAGATTATAAAGCAAGTTTTACGTGTTATAGTAATAAAACAAGTATTTTAATGAGTGAATAGTCTTGGCAGAGAAATGAAAGCTAAATAAAAGTATGAAATGTAAATCCTAGAATAAAATACAATAACTGAAAAAAAATTTTGTTGTATTAACAGCGTATTGCAAAAAAGATCACAAGGGTAGGGGTAGGAGAGCCAGTGAATATATACCTGAATATATAATAACAAATTTCCCAATCTAAAGAATGGGAAAATTTTGTTTAAAATTAAGAGATTCTGAGATCTTTGGGATGATATCAAGTGGTCTACCCTACATATAATAGGAGGCCAAGGAGAAGAAGAGAAAGGAGAAAAAGGTATTAGGAGGAATATGGGCTTCAGTAATGGGAAACCAGGACTCAATCATTAAATCCCACACAGGATAAATACCAAGAAAACTACATCTATCAGCTTTATAATCAAGCTGCTGAAAATGAAAGACACTGGAAAAAAAAACTCTTGAAAACAGTCAGAAGGAAAAGCAAGAATGATGACTGACTGACTGATCAGAAGCCAAAAGTCAGTGGAATAACACTTTTAAAGCTCTAGAATAAAAACTGGCAACCTAGATTTCTGTATTCCGTGAAATGTGTAATTTAAAAAGCAAGGTGATGCCAAGTTTGGGCCCAGATGGACTCAGAGAACCTGGATTTAAACCTGAGACAATTAAAAAACAAATGTATGAAATTCATGAAAGAACAGTTTCAAAATATTAGACACTGGGCACTGAATGACCGTGATCATTTAAAGAGGAAAATCAAATGAAAAATTCCTCTAATTGCTCAGCTTTCTGCCTAGAGATTGCGTCCAACCTGCAGTGCAGGGAGGGAGAGCCCACGTGGAGTTAAGCAGACCCTCTGAGTTGAAAACACAAAGCTTACAGTATAGCAAGGACCAAGGGGCTAAAGTTCACAGCACAGAGGAACGACAGGAGAAAGCTGCAGGGAGAGCTCTGGAGATCTTTGTAGGCTCCCCAGAGTCTTATGTTGAGTGTGTATCTGAACAAGTGTATGAGAAAATGGCCCAAGGCTAAAGAAAGAAAGCCCTAAAGGCTTGGAGGAACAACTGTCAGAGATCACACAGAACCAGGAATAGTTCTTATTACCATCAGCTAGCGCAGAAAACATCCTAATTCATGGAACAGTACTCAAAATGGTTGTGTCTCAATAGTGAGATAAAATTAGGTTTAATGCAAATGCTATTCAAGTTCCACTAATAGAGACAAGGTCAGAAAGAATCAGACTCCTCTCAAGTAACTTAACAGCATCCCCTAACAGAGCACGAGATATTTATAAGAATACAAAAGTATTCAACAAGGTAAAACTTACAATGTCTTTCATCCAATTAAAAACCCCTAGGCATACAAAGAAGCAAAAAAACAAGACCCATAATACAGAAAAAATAAAAATAAAAAATAACCTACTCATTATCAAGATGATAAAATTCATAAACAAGAATATTAAGACATCATTTTAACTGTTTTCTCTGATTGATAAAGAATTATTGAACAAATTGAGACATGGAAGGTTTTTAAGGTATCAAATCAAACTTTTAGAGATGAAAACTCTAACGTCTGAGATGAAAGAGACTAAAAGCAGACTAGAAATTCTAGAAGACAAGAGTAGTGAACCTGAAGACAGCAACAGAAACCACCCAGAATGAAACACAGAGAAAGAGGACTGGGCGAAGAATTAACAGAGCATTAATGAACTTGGGGAAAATTTAGATGGCCTAGTACACATGCAATTGGACACTTTCAATGGTAGAAAGGCAGGGAGGACCAAAAGAGGTAATAATTGCTCAACATTTTGCCTAGTTTAATAAAAACTGTAATCCCATAATCCCAAGAAACAAGAAGAAAATTACACAAAGGTTATGCCATCATCAGAGAAGAGCTTACTTACACTTCACTTACACCAGTAAGCTTCACTTACACCAGTGAAGAGCTCTCAACTTTGGCAGCAGCAATTATTTGAGTAGCAAGTGATTCTAGTTTCTAGTTTCCAGCCCCCCTACATTTTCAGAACCAGCAACAGGACACCCTCTCAGAGATACTAGCATCAACGGTCCAGAATCCTCTCCTCAAAGCTTTCTGTTCCCGCTCCTCAGGGCATCTCTCCTTTGTGCTCCTGAGACACCAGCACCAACACCAGCACTTCCCCCAGGGTTCTGGGTCCAAGCTTTCTAGGGTCCTTCCCCCCAGGCTTTTAACACGCTGATAAACCCAAACCATCCCTTTGCTCCCCTAGCCCGAGAGAAGGAGGCTGCTTCCTATCCTGACTACCTCTCTGATATCTCAGCATTTTTGTTTTGTTTTGTTTTTTGCCTTTTTAACCAAGTCTATTAAATGCCATTTAAATAACAGAGAAGGATGATTACCTCTTGTTAGGCCAAAGTATGAAGTTTTAAAGAGGACTGTATGGAATCTCAAAGACGCGTAGAAAAGTTAAAGTATACAGACTAGCCAGAATTAAAATGGGTTGGTTACTGAGCTTTTTCAAATCCATCCTTCTATTCTCAGCTTTGTGATCTGGAGCTTCGTCAGGTGTGTTCCCAACAGATTCTGCCCAAAGAGTATGCTGTGGGGAGATGGGAAGCTAGAGGGGAACAAGGCACCTGCTCCCTTCGGTCATACTTCCGGCTCGTATTATCATCACCCGAATAATAGTTCTTCACTCCATAAGTAGCAGCTGACCCCCAGTAGGCTCCAGTTACCAGTTTGTGTTTTCCGGCCCTCCCCAGAGCAGCCTCCTCACGACCTCACAGAAGTCTGAAAACCAGCTGGCTGGCATGGTCTCCTGAGGTCTGTCTGTATCCTTCGCTGAATTCCTGAGGTCACAGTACTAGGAAGGCCATGCCTCCTTCTCAGAGGTTTCTTTACCAGCTCTGGGGTCTTTCTTCTACAGGTACCAGGGACCAAACTCCCCAGATGTCTGGATCCGAACTCCGCAGTACCTCTCCCTCGAGATTCTAAATTCTGAGAATCCCATCTCTTCCCTTTGTCCCCACAGCCCTGAAGGAAGCAATTGCTTTCTGTCATCGCCACCACTGTGCTATTTTCCATTGGAATTTCATAGCATAATGACATCTTTATAAATTACATCAATTCTTTTAATATCATATATGTCACATTTCATTCAGGCTATTTTAACTCTTCTATTTTCTCGAGTCTTATCCCTACATTTTCAGAGACTTTCAGTAAAGGCTAAGTTATAAATGCGTGTCAAGTGCTTAGGGCATGGAAAAGATCTAGAATGACCTTCATCATTCTCGTGTTTGTTTCACTTTGTCCGAGGGGCATCGTTTTAGGGAAGATTAGCAATTCCCTATCTCTCATAATTTGGGGGGGAATGAGACCCTAGGAGGTCGTTTCCTTGTCTATAAAATATAGCTCACACAGTTACTATAGATACCTAAGGAAGCATTTCTGTGGAAGCACTTAGTAATCCTAAGTGCTGTCATACATTTGTTTTTACCCTGAGACCAGCTCTTACTAGATGCTGAACAGTACTAGAAATCAGTTAAAAAAAATAAATAAAAAATAAACAGTGGGCCTCTGTTTTTCCCCATTCCGCACAACCCTGGTCCATAGTCTACATACCAAAACATCTCTTTTGCCAATAAGACAGAAGCCATTTATTACCATACAGCAAATACTGTTTATTGCAGACTTTCCAGCTGACTCATGTGAAAAAGGCACTATGAAAATTAATGAATCTAGATAATCTCTCTAAATGGATTTATGTTAAAATATACAACATTCTTACATAACATCTGTTTTATATATGTGAAATAATATAACATTTAATGACAAAAATTGTGTTTCCAAAAATAACATTTGTTGAAGGTTAAGTATCTTTCTTTTCTCTATCTAGAATCTTTCACAGGATTAAAATATGTGTAAATTAAGTGTTTCTTATTACCAGAAAAACTTGACACAGATAAACACATGAAGTGGCCCCAATATCCATTTAACTACTCTTATCAATATTCAGAACTGAGGCCTTCATTAAGGAAAACACTGTAACGCACACCAATGCGGGCTACCTTCTGGGACGCATTTTGACTGCATCTGACCTCTCTTCCACTTGTGCTTTCTCATATATAAGAACACAGTATAGATAATAAGCGGAACATAAACTAAATCAAAATACAGGCCATACAAGGAATTGTGATCAACAGAGCCATGACAAGTGACTTGTCTTGGAAATGCTCCATAAATCTGTATTTGCATGTCCAAGGCCTTGTTGTATTCTACAGTTCATTAAATGTTTTGATTTAAAAAACAAAAACAAAAACAAAAACGGTTGGCATGAAGAACTTTAAATAAATCTAAATATTCTATCATTGAGTATGTCAAAGAAGAGACCTCAGTAAGCAGAGGCTACTCTAAAGTAAGCTATGCTCTGAATGACAGACACCAGGGTCATGGGGAAAACTTAAATTATTTAGATTTTAAATCACGGGAAATACCTTTGTTTTGCTGCAGTAAATAAATTCACCACTGTCAGAAGGTGCCTGCTTACATACTGTGATAGGGGTTGAAATAATTAATCCAATAAAAGAACCCTCACCTTGGTAAAGCAGGCAAAAATCTTCCCCGAGGGCAAAACATCTATTTAAATTATTCAGTTTTAATAAAAATAATGGGCCTCTGCTTACTTTATGTTTGCATTGTTTCTTTATGGCCATAACTTAGGGATTCCGAGAAATAAGAATCTGACATTCCCTTCATGGCTTCTTAAAACAAAGCACATTGGAATAATGCCACAGATTTAAATGGAGTTTAAAGACAAATTAGTGACTGCTCCCCTCATCAAAAGACTCCACTCCTGAATCACTGGCCGCGGCACTGATTTTCTCCTGCCGTCTTCGCATGATCTCTTGCAACTCGGAGCTGCCACTATTATCCTGAAAAATAGACATGGTTCAGACAAGACGGTTATGGGATTGTGCAGGTTGAGGGTCATGTGATGAAATGGGTCAGGATAAGAGTCCTTTGTTTTTCTCCAACTATCTCTTGGGGAGAAGAAGGCTGCCCTTCCTATAAAGTGATGCTTCTGGACTTCACTAATACATCACAGTAATCGCTTTTCATTTATGAATTGTGTCTTAAGGCAATTCATTCACCATGCCTTTCACCGGCCATGATAAAAATAAATCAATAATGTATATGGAATGCTCCAGATTTCCTGGGAGAAATATGATATGTGTACAATAAGCATAATATGATGGCAAGTTATCAAAGAACCTTCTGAAGTTGAGCAAGATACTCATCTACCCTTAGGGGATTCTAAATTAAGCTCAAAGACGGCTCAGGGTACAGCAAGCTCCTTCCAGAATACAGGAAGGCTCTGACCCTCTGACCTCATGTTAGCTTTTCTCCTTGCCACACTCTACCTACTAAGCCCGTGCACCCTGATTATTCTGCTCTCATCGGTGGAAGTTTCTGGCAAGCCAGATGAGTCATCTAAAAGATGGACTAGATGCAAGAGAAGGGTGTGGTGGGAGGGCAGTTGAGGAAGATAAAGAACCCTGGTTCATATCCAGAGCAAATGAAGGAAGAGACCAAGAGGAAGTGGGAGCTGAGGGCAAATTATATGCAATCTGACACAAAGGAATTCAGGAGCTTTGGAACTTTCTCTCATACCCTTGAGAAGGAAATTTATATACTCTCAATAAAGTTAAAATGTATAATGGTTTAAAAAAAAAACTGTCTTAGAAAAGATACAATCCTTACTCATATTCAGTATATGGAAAGCCTGATCCAGACACGCCCAAGATCCACCTAATATAGAACTCCCAAGATCAATGTTATAGGACAAATTTCCAAGGAAATAAACTTTCTTCTGACAGTGGTTACAAGGTTGCATGCATGAAGCTATTTCACTGTGAGTTATTTCACTGTTGAATTTAGAGGATATACTGGCTAGGGGAAATTACGTATCAATTTTACACCAAAGCCAATATTCTTTCAGTTGAGTGGAAGTATCATGAAAGCTATTAAGAGCTATGAGATATAACAGTGAAACTACTATCCTTACAGAGCCCATTTTAAGAAGAGTAGGAGGAGGAAGCTTAAGGATATTCCATCTAGAAAACATTTCCTCTCCTCCTCTCCCACCGACAATTATGACTAAATATTTATTCTTCAGCACTCTCTTTTCAATGAATATTACCTAATATTTTCTCTCTGATTATTTAGATATATAACAAGACCTAAGACCCACAGCCAGGGTTTTAAGACCTTATAGCCACTGGCCTACAAGAATCTCCAAACTAAATATTAAGAACAGGCAAAAATTCTGACCTCTTAAGGCATTTACTTATTCAGAAGTGAATGTCCATTACTGTGTCAAAATTTAAATTTCTACAGAAGTAGTTAATGCATATAAAATGAGAACATTAGGCTTTTCATTAAATGCCCAAAAGCATATGCTCCAAGCTTCATGTTACAGGAACATTTATGATAAATTAATCTACTGCAAATGGTCATGGATGGTCTCCTGTGATCAATTACAAAAGTGGAGTCAAATTTAATTCAGCTCTGTATGAAAGGGAAATTGACAACTATGGACATAAACAGCTGATTTCAGAGCTTTCAATTTGCAGTGCACACTCTTAATTAATGCAAACACCAACTTAGGTTGACAAGTCATACCTCTAATGCAGCTTTTTGTACAGTGATTTGGCTAAAGACTCTGGACCCTTCAGGGCAGACTGTCCTCAATTCCTCTTTGTTGAGAGAGAAAAGTTGTGCACCGTTTAATACTCCAAGACTATTGACAGTCCTGAAAAGCACAGGAGAAAGAAAGAGAAATACAACATTAAAAATATTATCTAGATAGGGGTGCCTAGGTGGCTCAGCCAGTTAAGCGTCCTGCTCTTGATTTTGGCTCGAGTCAGTATCTCGGGGTCAGGGGACTGAGTCCAGCATCGGGCTCTGCACTGGGCACTGAACCTGCCTCTGCCCCTCCCCACCCCCAGCTCATGCTCTTTCTCTCAAAATAAAAGTTAAATAAATAAATAACTTAAATAATAAATAAATAATAAATTAATTAATTGACTTTCTTCTTTTGTTTTATATATATTTATATATAAAATAATAAAGTATATATATTTATATATAAAATTTAAAAATTTATATTTATATATATAAAACAAAGGAAGAAAGATTCTGGTCCTGCCATAACCTCTCTTTTCTAAGTGTTCCAAATAACAAAACTCTTATAAAATGGTACTACAGTACTTATTCAGAGCAGTGACAAAGGACTTTCATGATGAGGACCCTGAGGCTATAGAAGATGATTATGAAGGATCAAAAAGGAGCCAATTGTACTTAGTATCATTATTGTGGAGTACCAATTCCCTGAAATATGGTGTTTCATAGGGGGAACACATAACTTTCTAACCAGGCAACTGACTAATCAATATATCTCATTTTTCAGTCATGTGGGTATATGAAGTTTATAAAATTCTCTTAAATATGTATGATTGAAATAGTTCCTTGTATCAAATACACGTAAAGTATTTTCAGATTTTTAGATTATAGATAAATTGAATTGTTGGGCTTACCCAACACTGGGCTTACTAAGGGAAAAGCTCTATTACATTATAATATATAATAGGTAATTTATCTGTTTTTTATTTGGTTGAGAATCTATATCCTGCAGCAGAACATTCTGCTCTATGCCCTCTAATATCTGGGGAGTCCAGCTAACACCTTAGTTCTACCCTGAGTGACCAGATGAGGGGGAAAGAACGCTACCGCTTCAAAGCTCCTGATGGTTTGCTTCAGGAACCACCAGTATGTAGTCATTATTAACTAGAAAACAGAGTAACACCAAATTATAGTTACAACTGATTCCATTTTTTTTTAAGCTACAAATATGTATAGTTATTTCCTGAGCATGGAACAAATGCAGTCTGGGCTCCCCAAATTTTTAAAGAGTCATGTGTGACATCTTAGCCACCACACTGAAAGTAAGGCATATGTTACATACAGAAACGCAAAGTCTTCCTAGAGAGACTTACACAGGGCTGAACCCCTTCGACTGTAACCATGTCTTCACATCTTCTGGTGTGGAGTCATACGTGATATTGACAACTGGCACATTCTGCCGTGGCACGTGGAACTTCTTCTGGGCGGCGCTCCGACCGATGGTCAGTCTGTGGATGAGCTCGTCCTGCACTTCCTCCATCTGAGATTTCCTTCCTGCACATCAGCATGGGGTAGGTTATTTTCGAAAACCCGTAGCATGTGTCACACTTGCTAGAACCCCAATGCCCCAAATCCTTTGACCCCAAAAGAACTTATAATCTAGTGTTCCTACCATCTTTCCTCATGGTCATCCTCACCCAGAACAAATTCCATGGTCAATTATTAAAATCACTCCTTGGCTCTTCTCTGCTGTCTTCATTGTACTCACCTGGCAAAATGCCAACCCTTGTTAAATCGAACTTTCTACTTATTCTGTGCCTGCACCTGCACAGTGAGTATAACACAACAATGCTGAATGATCTCATGTTAAATTCATGAATATGAACCTCAACCAGGCTGCTGTTTCCTGACAATCAGACTGCATTTCCTTAGGTCCATGGTAACAAGTGGGGGTAATTTTGACCCCAGGGACATCTGCCAATGGCTGGACACACTTTTGGATGGTACAAGTAGAGGGGAGGAGGAGAAAGGACTCAACTATCATGTCGTGGGGAGAGGCCAGGGCTGCATAAAACATTCTATGAGGTACACGCCAGTCTCCTACCACAGAGTATTACACCGCCCCGTGTCCACAAGATTCAGGTTGAGAATCAGCCCTAGGCCACGTTGCTGCCCACTGTTAGATGTGCATGTACTCTCTTCTTTGTCTGCAAACCTCCAACACTCATTCCCCAGTTCCCACCTGGAACTGATGATCTCACTTTCCTAATGTCCAACAAAATAAAGAAGTTAGAAGAGAACCTCCATTACGTTCCCTCAGTGGTTCTCCTTGACTACTGGCACTTTCCCCTCGCACTCTGCCTCCCTCCTCTTCCTCCCTTCCTACTACATTATGGATCAACGGTTTCTACACTCCTAAAGCCTACCCCTCTACGTGTGCATATTTCCCATCTCCTCTGTCCATTTAAATATTTCAACAGTAATTTCTCTACTTCTCTAGGCTATCCATCTTCCTCTCTTACTGAATCATTTCATCAGCATGCAAACACATTTTGTATTATTTTGATACCTTTCCTCTTCCCTGTAAGCCCTTTCTAGACCCCATGTCCCTCTCAGCTACTACCCATTTCTCTGCTCCCCTTCTTGTTAAACTCCATGAAAAGCTGTTTATACTCACTAACTCCCATTCTTGTTCTCCAATTTCCTCTTGAATTCATGGCTAAAAAAATGGGCCTTGGGCCCCATCCCTCCACCACATTTTGCTAAATTCCTATGGTCAGTTTCTAGTTACCATCTCATTTAACCTACTGGCAACGAACGACGAAGAAGATCGTTCCTTAAAATCCCTTCTTCCTGTGGCCTCTAGGACACCACACTCACCTGATTTTCTTCCTGTCTCACTGGCCTCTCCTTCTCAGTATCCTTCTCTGATTCTTCTCTTCTGCCCAGTAAGGGCACAATCCTGGAACCTCTCCTCTGCCAGCACTCACTCCATTAATGATCGCTCTGCCATTTAAAAGCTGATGACTCCCCAAATTATTTCTCCAGTCCAGACCATTCCTCAGGACTCTAGACCCATATATACCAACCCTCTACTTGATAATATTCATTCAGATGTCTATTAGATAGCTCAAACAGAACGTGTCCAAATCTGAACCACTTCCTAAAGCTTGCTTTTATGCTATTATTTCCCAACTCGGTTGATGGTAATTCCATTTCTTCAGTTCCTCTGGCAAAATGCCACGGAGCTCTGCTAGACTCCTCTTTGGCCTCTGTTACACCCAATCATCAGCAAACTCTATTAGGCCTATCATCAAAACATAGCAAAAACCTAGCCACTTTACTCCATTTTTTCTGTGACGAGCTCTGTCTGAACCACCAACCTAGTCACAGGTGGCCTTCCTTCTCCTCTTGACCACAGCACCCCTTGCTCTTCTGTATTCAATAGAAAAGCTAACGTGATCTTTTAAAAATGTATGTCAGATAATGCAACTCTCCAGCTCTAAGCCTTTCCAAGTAATACAAAGTACTCCCAGTAAAAGGCCTTAGATGACCATTTTCTGAGGTAACTCTACTGCTCTTGAAGACCTCTGCTCTAGCTAACGGCTTCCTTGGTGCTCTTCAAAATTAAGGGCCTGTACCTAGAATGCTTTTCCCTTATGAATCCATTTTACTCACTCTTTCCCTCCTTTAGAATTTCCACATTTAAAATTGCAACTCCCTCCCCATCAGCACTTCCAATCCACATGGCTTTATTTTTCTCCAAAACCACTTATAATATTCCCTATCAACTCAATCATCTACCTCTCTCCTATACCTGAAAACAGATTTGTGGTTGCTTTGTTTGCTTTACCTGAAATACCTAGAACAGGGTAGGGACTCAATAAATATTCGCTGAATAAATGAATGACTAAGGCATTCTGCTGAGGTTTTTCAGTGAGAGAGACTTTGAAAAGCATCATATACAAACCCCTAAAAGAAAGAGCAAAGAAAATGGAGGCCACAAGAGATCTGTTGAAATCACAGTTTTAGCAGAATTTAGTTAGAACTCAATTTCCTGACTTTCAGTTCATGGCTGCTTTACGATCAAAGTCACTGAAACTACCTTCGATCAACTTATACATTATCACTTTCCCCAACCCATTTTATGCTTATGGGAAAGATGTATATACAAATATCTTTATGAGAAAAATGGGGAAGAAATTAATGTAGGGGAAAGAGAATAATGTACTTGTGTATTAAAACATATATATATACACATACACATTCTATATAATTACATACATAATATACTTATTATATATATGCACACACACATTATTTGTAAATAATCTTTAAGTAGAGAACTGATATAGTAATTCAGTTAGCTAATTAGCTCGGCAAGTGGCAATGACCAGGCCACTAAGGGAGCTTTTTGTGACAACTCTTTCATGATCTTTTTTGTCTTTTTTCTTTTCATTCCTCCCTTCTTTTCTTTTTCAGGGAGAACATTTCAGAGTGTTTGGTGTCCTTGAGAAATAAATAAAAATGTGAAATAACCAAATAGTTCTTTCAGTCTAATTTTTTTAAAGCCTTAGATATTCAGGTAACCTGGCGAAGTCAAAAGACAGCAAGAGGAGAGATGAAGGGCGAGGGGGGACGAGCGAAGGGGCGAGAGAGCACGAGAGAGAACGCTGCTGACTGGCTCATTTAAGTGACACACAGCATGCATTCCACTGGTTCGCTTTTTTAATTCACTTCAAACTGCCACACAGAATACGAGGATGTCTCAAAGGTGTAAAATGGACAGAGTATACCACACTAAAAGATTTATTTTCTTATCTATGAACGTAGACCCTGCATGATCACCTCTAGTTCACAGCATAACTTTCCAAAGAGTAAAAAACCCTCCTCTGCTGTGCTCTGGGCTTCTGGTTTCCATTTCCAATGTTCTAGCACACAATAACAAAGCAAACTGACTTTACACCTCTTTCTGAAATAACACTTCTGATTACAAAAGATTAAACCCAAATAAAAGGACTAACACTTCAAAGGAAGTGGAAGAAATGCAAAATACCTGAAGCATTGGTATCTTCTAAAGTGATAAGAGAACCTTTTTGAATCCTGTGATAAACCAATTTGAATAGCTTATATGACTCATGACTCCAAGCAGCCAGCTTAAATAGGCCTGTCTCTCTCTCTCTCTACTCTTGCTACCTGTTAACATTTTAAAAAACAGGCATGTTGCCTTTTTCCCCTTTTAAGGCTATTTGGTAACTCTTTTCTTTGGAGTATCACTTTTTTTTTTTTTTTTTTTTTGAGTAAGTATCACTTTCCAATTCCTTCTATTTTATTTTTACCAGAAGTCTAGGTAGTAAGCAGAGAATGTAGGAAGTCTAAAAGGCTTATTTTGAGAGAAATCTGGCCATTGACAAATGTACATTTAAAAGACTACTGAGAAGACCCAATGTTCATTTAGAAAAACCGTTCTCCAAAAACGTGCTTGCTCAGGAAAAAGCTATCATGAAAATAAGCATTTTATAAAAAGAAATACATTTAGTTAATATGAAACTATGCTTCTGAGTTATCTTTAAAAGGGAACTTTGTGTAGGGAAATGTAAACTTTTATTGTTAACAAAGAAACAAGTACAGATTTACTTCAGGGAGAGATGTATATATTTTACATACCAATGCTACCCTTTTACTTATGAAAAACAGATTCAAAAATGATGAGTCACAATTATCAGGAGAGTTCTCTATCTTTGAAGTGTTCAAACTATGCCCCTTTCCCATTAGGTTATTCTTAGTTTCTCAGACTAGGACAAAGAACAAACTGTCCCAACCCACAGACTGTTCCAAACGGGGACTAGATGCCTATGAACTCTGATCTAGGCCTGGAAAGAGTACTGCAGTGTCAAAGATTACTGTGCTGACGTATCAAGGAAGGGAGATGTTATAAACTTGTGGTAAAAATGAAAAAAAGAACAGTCATTTCTGAGAGGGAAATTTTCCTTAGGGAAATCAATAAAAATATTTACAGAACTTTCTCATCTCAAAACTATGTCTTTGAAAAAAATAAAAACATCTTTTAAAAAAATACACAAACATTTAAGAAAATTTAGTAGCACAGCATACTTCTACACACTTACACATTCTCTCACACACAGTTGTTTTTGCTGCACAATTAATCATTTCTCTAAAGCTTCACTTTTCCATTACTTTTTGGCAAGGCTGGGATATGGATAAGAAGATGGTAAATCAGCTCTATTTCGGAGAAGAAAATAAGGTATAAAAGTAGACTAATGCTTATTGCATCTAGCCAGGATTTCTAGAACAACTAAACACTAATATACATATCTTCTTTTAAAAATTAAAAATTTATCAAAAAATGACCACAACTGAATAGATGCAGTTATGACTTATTGAGATGAAAAAAATGTCACATGAAAATGGAAGTAAAAGATTCGGTATTTACTTTAGAATCTAACCATCCAATGTCAGCTTTAAAGTTAATAGTTCAGGGGTGCCTGGGTAGCTAAGTGGATTGAGCAGTTGACTCTTGGTTTCAGCTCAGGTCATGACCTCTGGGACAGGAGGTGAACCCCCACCTCAGGCTCTGCACTCAGGGGGAGTCTGCTGGAGATTTTCTTTCCCTCTTCCTCTACCCCTCCCCCCACTAAAATAATAAATGAACCTTTAAAAAAATAATAGTTCAACACTTGTATTTGAATGGCAGAAATGAGATTTGATAAGAAGACAAATTTGGGAGTCATTCCTTCTCTACCAATATGGACAATATTAAAAGAGATGGAAATAGATTGATCACTGACAGTAAAAGTAAGTTTATATGGTGGGAAGAGCCCAGAACTGAGCCCTAGGAGACGCCACATTGAAAGACCAAAAGAGATGCTTTATACATAAGCATACCCGCACGTTCATGTGCATAAATACATATTGAAGAAGTTATCTTCCTGGCTCTAATTTTCCAAGAATGTTTACATGTCCAGGATAGGTAAAGCAAGGTAATTTTATAATATATATACAAACATAATTCGAAGATAAAATAAAAAAAATTGTCTTAGAATTCCTTTCAAATTTCAAATTTCCTACACTGCTGTTCAACAGTATAAACAAGGATAATCCAAAGTTTGCCACAGTGTCCTTTCAGCTTTCTAAAATCTGGTTTTTCACAGAAATTATTTATGTAACACATCAAACTTAGTGTTACGAACATATGAAGTTGAAGTGTAAAGCGAATAAAACCTGAATTTGGAGGGAATATTTGAAACTGGTATTGGCAGGCTGATTGTGTTAAGTGAGTGTGTGTGTGTGTGTGTGTGTGTGTGTGTGTGTGTCGCAAATATGAGGAAGAGGAGCAGGAAAACCATGATGATGATTCCGATGATGATGGCAGCAAATATTTGAACTGCTCATTATTGGTCATATTGGTCAAAAATCAAAGTTTTTCAACCTCAGCATCATTGACATTTTGGAGCAGATAATTCTGTTGTGGGGGGCCGATCTGTTCTTTGTAGGATGTTGCTAAACAGCCCTGGCTTCTACCTGTTAGATATACCAGCAGCATCCACCTGGCTGTGAACAAAACATTCCTCCAGTCAATGCCGGATGTTCCCTCCGGGAAGGCGGTATGACCATCTCTGGGAGAGAACAACTGATCTAAATGATTTATATGTACTATACCTCACTAAATCCTCACAATCATGCTATGAAGAAGAGGCCATCATTTGCCCTCACTGTTCGAAAATGGAAGCGGAGAGAGGATTATTAAATTGTTGAAGGTCAGTGGCGCTAAGTGGTGTTTCACTCTACCAACTCAAGTATGTTCAGCTCCAGAATCCATATTCAACCACCACAATAGATTGGAATATGTGTACGAATATACACAATGAAACAGTGAAGAGAAGTTCCCGCTTCTTAGAATTACCTGAAGGACAAGAAACTAGATGAAAGTGTTTGCAATCCATGAAGTAGAGGGCAGGTATAAAGGGTCAGTATTTATATTTAATAATGTTTAGTACCCATAGAACCAACAATATTTTACTTAGCGATGCTTCTCATTCACGGGAGAAACTGCAAATTGTTGCCTCCCTCGGAAACTTACGGTCCACGGGAAGTTGTTTGTGTCTCTGGTTATCTCGCACGATGCTGCCACCGCTGTCGCTGGAACTGCTGTTCTGACGAGTGACATTTGCCGGGATCTTTGGCACAGAAACAGGTGCTGGAGTGGAAGGAGGAAGCGGGACAGGAACAGGAGCCGGTGTTGGAGGAGGTGACGGAGCAGATGGAGTGTCAGTTGGTCGGGGACCATACTCCATCCTTTGTTTCTATAAAGACAAATCATTAATTTGAAATGGCAAAATTATAAAGCCTAGGCTAGGAAACATAATATACTTGACAGGACATTGCTGGCTATTTATTTGTAAACTCACCTGCAAATTCATAATAATTTGTGTGTGCGCACACCCTCTGATCTTTTATGATACAATGATGATTAAAAGTCATCTTTTAAATATTCTACATATTTGTTCAAATTCAAAATGTAAATTAAGAAGTCAAAAGATATATCAATAGCAAATAGTAGTATTAGTAATAGTAATAAATGTAAAAAAAGTAAAATCTGAACTTGGAATCACATAAGACCAGGGTAGGTCAAAAGATTATGATTATTTTATAATTTCCATCAATATTAACCTCTAATTACACTGGAAGTTTAAATGTCAATAACATAAAGCATTACTTACTCCTTAGTTTTAAAGTATGCTAGATTAAGTAATGTTTAATTATGCTGCTTCTATGTAGTTTGTTAAGAAAAAGGATAATAGCAGATAAAAGGACTATGTTTTAATATAAATAAGTAATTTTTAAATGCTATTAATTTTTTTAAGTCATAACACTTTCTGAAAGGTGAATGTGTCAAAATACACAATAACTTTCAGTAATTTCTAAATCACAATTGTTAGGGTATTAGAAAACTGTATCTTTGTGTATTCCCTATTAAACTCCACAGAAGAGTTAAAACTTTAAACAAAATAATTTTAAGTGATAGATTATTGCATTGTAACAAGTTCCAAATTCCCAAAAGGCAGCTTTTGGTTATTTTTTGGTTTGGGTGTTTTTTAGTAGAATCAAATATACAGAACAATGACTTATAATTTAGGTGAAATTTAGATACAGCACTAGCACAATTTTAGTTATGCTAATATTCAAAATTAACAGGCCTTTTGGTAATCTGGTCCTTTGGTTAGAACAGTATTTACTTCTAATTCCTAAATTGGCCCAAATAAAGGTAACACTGATTTTAGAAGATGCCTCCCCAATTTCCACAGAGATGAAAAATATAAAAATACATAACACACACACCATTTTAAAATCAAATCATTACTCAAAAACAGAACAAACAAAAACAACCAAAAATCACACCATCACTGTAGCTGTCTTCACAGCAAATGAGTCACACCTGTGGAAACCGGTATGGGAAGAAATCCTGGTTCTTCTCTGCTGTTTCTTTAAAAACTACCACTCGCCAGCCAGTGGGTGAAGAAAGTCGGAAAGGTATGAAGCAGGCCCGAGGAGAAGTGAATGGAGGGTTTCTAATGATGTTAGATATTGAAGAGAGGACAGGAGGGGGAAGGGAAGAGGCAGGGAAGTAACAGAGGGTAAGATTCCTAGTGCTCTCCAGGAAGTTAGATGGGCTAGAAACAGAGACTACTGACCCACTCAGCACTGGAGGCCTACAAACACTCCTAATATATTCAATAATAGACTTTTATTAGTATTACTTCCCATAAAACAACTTTCCTATATTTGGGCCAATAAGATATGTAAAAACAACCAAAGTACAGCAAAGATCACCAAAATATCATACTTAGCACACACCAAAGTCATCTGATTAATGTATATGCAATGTTCCCTTGACAAGAATATCCTTTGCATATGTAATTTCATAAAAGGTTAGTGAATTCTCACATTAGGATCTCAAAAGTGTCCATTTAAGTTATTGTTTTTAGAGCTTAAACAAACCAACAATGCCAGCAGCTCCGCACTCCATGATAGGATGCCAATTTTCCTGCATTCGTAAAAACAAGAGCTGCTAGTGTTCTGCCATCCATCAATACAACTGTGCAAAATGGGGTATGTGCTGTGTGTGACTGTCACCACTGAGCCTCGAGACAGGCTCACCAAATCTTGTGCCTCATTCCTCTGGCATTGCTATATCATGCAATTTTAGCTGTGTAACCTAAGAGAACAAGAGGCTTAAAACACACATATTTGATTAAAGAGAAGCCATATGAAAACTTGTCACGAATTTACTTGCATATTTTCCCCTTTTCTTGGTCCTTTCTTCCTGCCTCATGTTTCCAACCCATGGAATGAAAGGGGGAGGCAAGTGTTTCCTCAAATCATTAGAACCTGCCCCGAAACAGCAACCAAGGCTTTTCTGTGGAAACCGATTCCTCATTCTTGGCACGGAGGAAGTGGAAGGTCAGTGTGGACTCCTGAAATCACTTTTCTGTGTCCCTCCCAGTCCTCCACTCCCCTTCGCCTACCACCCCGTTACTGCTCCCCCCTTCATTATTTGTCTCTTGGTTATTTTTGGTTGGAGGTAGTTCCAAATCGATGGCTCCTCAATACATGGGAAGTCTTGGAGAGCAGAACTACACCCTGAACTTTCTTCTCCTGAACCGAGTGCTGAAGCTCTACATCCTGACCCCCCAAAATCCTGACTGAACTCTTCCTGGTTTGCCCAGGACTTTCAACTATTACACTGAAAATCCCACATCCTTAAAAGCCCTCAGCTGTAAGCAAACTGGCATGACTGGTCATCTTGATGGGGACCAACTTCTGTAGAGGGACTGTCACCCTTTGAACTCTTGCCTTTTATTTCTCAGAAATATATTTAAAGTTCTGTTTAAAACAAAATCTCTTTCTCTTTGTCTTCTGTTTCTCTGAAAGGAGTCAGAATTACTAGACCCCATGGCAAAAGTACGTTCTTACTGATAATTAAGGTAGAATGAGTCACTTTTCTTTAGCCACTAAAGCTGAAATTCTCTAGGCTTAAAGAAAGTTATTCAGAGATAAGCTCTTGATTCATGCAAGATACTGCTTCAGAGGGGAAGTTATGCAAGCAAGCCCAACAAAGCCATTGAAATGGAACTGTTCTTAAAAATTTAACCTAACATTTTTCCTTTAAATTTGGTTTCTTTGGAACTCTGCAGTGGGGGGGGGGGGGCACAGCTGGAACATTTGGAGGGTGTTAAGTCCAGAAATCGAATCCAAAATATGATATTAAAAAGAAGTGCCATGAGGGAACAAATGTGGGTTACCTCTGACAGCTCGCCAAGTAATTGCTATTAGGAAAATGGAGCAAATCACATCAAATGAGAAAATTAACACAGGAGATGGAACTAAAATAATATCAATTACAGTTCACATCAGATATCAGAACATATGAGCCAATTAGTTTTTGACAGTAAAATTACCTGCCCGCAAATCAACCAGTGAAGATGCTTGTAAATATATAATTAATTTCCATCATTCTTATCTAGCCGTGGAAACTAATTACATAGAATCATGCTACAGTATAAACACTATAGTGTATTTCAGTAACTATTTGTATATTAGAGTATTTTTAAAATATTAAGATGGGTTCATCTTACTCTTACAACTTATAAAGAATACAATTAAAGCCGATTAAATATAAGGCTAATTCCTCTTTAAAAGCTGACTTTACAAAAGGAAATATACATCAAGGTGTGTTTTAGTGAGCTTTAGGTTTAAGCTTGTAAGTGGTATAAATAAAATTTTATAATTTTGTACATGTGCATGTTGGTCAGGCATTACTATATACAAATAGTAACCATATAGGGTCATCTACATAACATGTACAGAGCTAAAGAGAGACAGCACGCAAGAGACAGGGAGAAGACTATTCCAATTGTTACAAGAAATACTTGGGAAAATGTCAACACGTAAGGCAGAGGAAGAGTAAGCATCCTTATCTAAAAACCGTGCCTCTAATTAATAGATGAATAGAATGTTCTGACATTAATTTTTAAAAACACATTTTTGGGGGGTTAACAAAAACCCTTTTTACTATGAAAAATTTTAAAAATATACTAATATAAAATATATAGTACATCATATAGTATAGTACACCATATATTGTGATGAATACTCATTGCCAACATTTTGTCAATCTGTTTTTATCTATCCCCCTCCTTTTCTTTTACTGCTAGGCTATTTTAAAGAAAATATTTGAGGGGCAACTGGGTGGCTCAGTCACCAAGCATCTGCCTTCGGCTCAGGTCCTGATCCCAGGGTCCAGAGACGAAGCCCCGCATCAGGCTCCTAGCTTGGCGGGAAGCCTGCCTCTCCTCTTCCACTCCCCCCACTCATATTCCCTCTCTTACTGTGTCTCTCTCTGTCAAATTAAAAACAGAATCTTTGACATCAATTAATTTCAGTTGTATGTATTTTGGTATGGATCACTGAGAAGGTAATATTTTTACATGACCTACTTTTTAAAAAACACATTTTAAAGAACTGAATGAATATTATCTCCTGATAATATTGGTCTGCTGGAATGAACCCATATGGAAACATCTTTAGTAAAATGGTCCCTGTCTGTCCAGCTGTATCTGAATTTCCAGACTGAGCTTGAAAAACAGAGCAATCATAACATGGGGTGAAGTTAGTGCCGCTAGTGGTTTAAAAGTCGCCCACAGAAAATATTTCCATTTCTAATTTAGGGCTACTTAAACATGGATAGAGAAAAATATCGAAGGTTTATATCTAGACTGGATTGTGGAGATCATGAAAGTTGTTGACCCCCTCCACGTCACAGCTGAGCAAACCGGAGCACAGAAAAATAAAATGTTTTCTTTAAGGCCACACAGCTCACCAGTGACAGAACCCAGGATCAGAATCCTGGACTATCAATACCTAGATTGGGGCTTTTTTCCATATTATCACAGTATCTCTTGCTAGGAAACAGAGAAGACAAGAAGCTTTCTGTTCAATTCACAGGACCATAATGACCAGATAATCATAATTATTTGCCCCTTTGTAGAGTAAGAGTATTTATAATAATAATAATAAGCATGGAGACTTAATAATAATAATAATAAATGAAAGACTTCTTTAGTCCAGGCGTTGAGTACACCAGCAATAATAGCAGGGAGGGGTTAGTTTCTGCTTCCCTACAGCTGAGAACCTACATGGGCAAAAAGGTAACTCTAGCAGCTCAACAGTCACAGTGCCAGAGGTCTGGGAATCAAGTCAAAAGAATTATCAGGAAACTTTACGTGGCAACTAGACTCCACATGGGGAGAAAGCACCCTGGATATCCATCTGTTGCCCAGCTAAAATACAACAAAGTCCTAGAATGCTCTACAACAAAAATGTTACCAACAGATATGTCATTTATCTCCATTTCTCCAAAATCTCTCATAAGCACCTACTTCCTTTTCCCTGTTCACTAAACATTCACTAAAGATTCACTAAATCTTTTTAATGTACCATATCTTTCATAAATTCTTCATTACCTCCCTCCTTTTCATTTTTAAAATTTTGTGGAACCCATGGGGGAAACACATTTGGTGGGAATGGCAGTCTTTACAGAGCTGTTAAAAATCACTCCAAATGTGAGGATATTAAATAACCTAGACGCTCGGGGACTTCAGGTGGCAATTCAACACCTACTGGCTTCTATTGCCAGGTACTAGCATCCCTGCTATCAGAAGAGAATCTCCAACCCAAAGTGTGTGAACAAAGGCAAGTGCTGCCCTTGTGGCCCCCAACCCCCACCCCGGGGGACAGCCATGAGTCTTCACAGGACACACGGGGGTATAAAAAAGGAAGAGTCACAACTGTGCATTTCCACCAAGTTGGTGACTTGTCAATGCTACATGGAACAATTTACAGGTAATTCCCTTATTCCCACCACTCACAAAATGTCTAGTTTCTAAGTAAACTCTGTCACTTGGATTATTTTCCTAAATGATGAAAAAAAAAAAAAAGGGAAGAATTGATGAAATCCAAGGAATTGATGGGTAAGGCAGAAATCCCATTCTGAGGATGGTAACTATCAGATTAACTTTTATAACAGTACAATGTATGGTAAAACTATTCGGAGAAAATGTCCCTGAAGCATTCATGTAGTGAGAACCATATGTATATACAAAATGAGAAAATAATCTTTTCTAAGCCTGATTCCCCACGGGCTCTGAATCCAGAGTTGTAGGTCCCAGTCCTGGCTTCACGCAGCTGTGTAACTGTGGGTGACTTACTTTTCCATACCTCGGTTTCTTCATACATAAAATGTACCTAACTTCATTAGATTTGTGGTGGGAATTCAATGAATGAGTATTTGTGAAGTCCTTAAACATTGCCTAGCCCACAGCATGAACACTGGCCCCTGGCATGCTCTGCTTTGGAGGTAATACTATTACCTCCAGTAACCTCCACTACGTATCTTTCTGCAGCCCAGTCCAGGGATCTAAAATGTTTTTGCAAGAAGTAGTTTCTTTAAATTCCTTCCAAATTTGATCTCAATGAATAGAAGATACCAGGGGAAAAGTATGTCATCCATTTCTAAGGAGAGGGTCACTGCTCGTCATACTCCAAGCACAAAGGAGCAAAGCTGTGACAGACGGGTTGGAGGTTCTGATTCCAGACAGTAAGCTTTTATGGAAGATCTGCTCAGTGCTAGGCTTTCTGTCTTCCTTTTCATCAAATGCAAGATCCTGGTGCTCAATAAATATTTGGGAGGTGAATGAACAAAAAGATGAGTAAGACACAGAATTGCTTTTGGTTTGTTTATAATCCAGTGGAGTTCTCAAAGGCTAGGGAGTTAGATCACTGGAATCAACATAGATAATGTGGGACCTTTATTATCATTTTGAAATAAGCCACGGAGTTTTTCTTTAGATACTGTAGATGAAGGTAACAGATTGGCATATATTTCCAAGGATGTCCTTCTTTTCCAGCTTACTTTATCTAGTCATTGTGTGCTTGTTACAAATGCTTTGAAAAACAGGAATTCTTTTAGAGTAGGATTTATGCCAGATAGCAGATTGTCAAACCTACTTATTAAAATTTTACAAGATTTTGGTGGTTTTGTTGGGCTCAGCCCAAAGTTTTCAGGAGCTGTTAAAAAATAAACTGTTTTTAATAAAACCTTTAAAAGTAGGGCTCTTAACCTAAACACACACATACACACACAGCTTCTATAATGTTTCCACATGCATTTCACTGTACTCAGAGTTGCATCCAGAAATTTTTAGAAGACAGTCAAATAGTTTTGAAAAGTTTAAAAGGAAACAGCCCAAACAGGCAATATCCACACATTTCTATTTACATAAAGTAGCAAAACAAACTCCTGAAACTTGTGAGCACTTAAAAAATTTCTTGGTTGTGCCAAGGTTGATGAAAATATAAGATGAGGCTCTGTTCAAGGAAAGAAGGATAGAGTTCATGTTCTTAGAAAGTACTCTTCTTACCTTGGATGTGTATTAATAGTTTTGCTTCCGTTTTAAACAGAAGCAATCATTAAACAGAAATGTCAACTGATGGCTCAGGCCAAGGGTCAGAATTGAAGATAAAGATAAGACTGTACATAAATAGATGAAGGAGAAGAGGTTAAATTCACTAGGAAATCTCGGATGGGAAAAAATACTTCTAATTGATATTATTTGCAAGTTTTAGGTCTGTATTGGATTTGCTTATTCTTAGCAACTATGTGCACACACACACACACATACACCAAACTTGAATAACTGTTTTTAACTCTAAAATATAAATCCTGGCTCCTGCTCATAGAGAGGCATCTAGCGATAGCCTCTCTGAACAGTGTTTCTTATTGCTTCTCACAAGTTAATTGCTAAAAATATTCCATAAGTTCAAAGAATATATACTCTATACCATTTTAGGCATATATTTCAAGCATATACTCTTTAATATTGTTGAAGGCATTTGGTCTAAATCTCTACAGTAAAGAATGTAAACAACATCATTTATAAACCAGGCAGGAGCCTATGTCATGTCAGGTAACCACATCTCAAAATCAGAAAAGAAGTTCGGAAACAAAAAGGTATTCAGACTGAGTTAGAAAATTCACTTCAAAAATCCACAGGGAATGGAGTGGACCATACCTTGAATAACTCAAACTCCTTCTTTGGCATCAACAGCTAATGACAAATGATGAACATAAATTAAGTACATTATACATCCGCACATCCAACCAAATAAAACAAGCGAACAGAATTCCCACTGCCATCACTGTAAGGTATCAAGATACATAAATTGTACATAAATTTATTTTAAAATTTGCTTGACTCTTGGATTCTAATAAGGCTGAGGGTCACTCCAGGTAAGTAGAGGACTGGTACTCCACTTGAATGCTATGAGAAGCTAAAAGTAACTATAATGAATGGTCATGGCAGTAGGAGTATGATCACAAGTCTAGGTTTGGTGAATCTGTATCTTACTAAGCGTAGACCTGGCACGAAAATGAACTATTTCACTGAATATTTATTCTATGTTGCTTCTACTCATACTTATGACATTATTATGGGGTCATTTGTGGTCTTTTGCTCAAGATTCTGAAAATTAAAATTTTCCTGGGGGCACAGTAGAGAAGCCACCACAGGTTCAAAGCTATACATGAGATGTTCCCTCCATTCTGCCTCTGCTAGCAGACCCGACTCTAGAGATCCTGTCATAGGTCAAAAATCCCAAGGGTTTAATAGTGAGTGAGTTCAGATATCAGGGTGAATGGGATAACCAGGGTCACCAAAGTCCTGAAACTGTGGCATATCACTCAAAACTTATTTATGATCAAAGAGAGACAACCTGCTACCCTATATCTTAAGTATATTTTAATCATAAAATCAAGACAGGAAAAATATTACAGTTCAAAGGAATACTCATGTGCTAGTGTAAGGTGATAAGGGTGAAAGTTCAAGGTTAGTCAGGGATGGAACACTTAAGAGAATGAGGGCAAAGGATGGTGAAGATGAGTTGCTGGACACTCCAGCCACTGTCACAGTGCCACCCTCTATCAAGAGGAAGCCACTGAATAGGAAGGCTCTGGGCAAGAGTGAAGAGGCAGAAATACTACTTATCCACATATCAGAAGCATTGTAGGATGGGGGAAAAATAGCATTAAGAGAAGCAACATTTACTGGTAAACAGTTTGAGCAACTTTCTGAAGAAATACATCAGAAAAAACATATATATAATTCTTCCCTATATCTGTAACCATTGCCCCTCAATTACCCTAGGGAAAAAAATCTATACAAATTGTACAACAAATTAAATCTCAAAATAATTAATACACAAAAGGTATTTAAACCCCATGGAAAAGTGATGAATTTGAAAGTTTAAAAAAATTAAATTTTGCCAAAATGTCATAAATACCTGTATGGTATGCGTGTAAGGTGGATCAGCACGCCCTAATCCTGATTCTGGAGGTCTCACAATATCCAAAATGTTATTTGGCACAAATCCAGAGTCTCCACTTGCATTTCGAACTTTCCACCACTGCTTTCTATCATCAAGGATCTGTCATCACGCAAAAAGATAGAGACATCATTCCATACCAAAACCAATCTATGAAAGAAATTCAATTTTTATTCCTTAGAACAAGAAGCTCTTTTCACTTATAATAAACTGGCTTACTATCAACATATTGTGGGCTGAATGATTCCCAGGAGTTACACTAATAATTATAATCACTAGTATAGGACAGGCATGGAACCACCACTATCATGAATATACCTGAGGTTCTCATTACCTGCCAAGAATTTTTAACTACTGGCATTATTGGAAGTACTTATAGATGATGAAGATGACTTGCTTGGAGAGGCCTATATCCTTTGAATAGGAAGGAACAGTATGAAAACCATTATTTTTCACAAAAACTATGTGACTATCTGACATTATTTACCACAGAAGAGGAACTCTCCATTATGACCTAAGAAAGACGTTTGGAAGTCATAGTAAATTACTCCCAGGATCATTAGCTTACTCACTGATGGGTATATTTGTGCAAGGGTACTAGGACAGGAATAAAAAACTGTGTTCTTATTAAAATATTATGATGCATCTATATAACTAGCATCGGTTACAAAATGCATAAAGCCTAGAAGAAGAAAGAGGACAAAGTAAGCCAAGAAATCCAACCTCTGTCCTCCACATCCCCATCTCTGTCTCCACCCCCTCCCCCAGAAAAACCCAATGAACAGAAAATAAGAAAAAGCAGCTCCCCCTCCTAGTTAGATATAGGCATCTATAATATACCTATATCCTTGATAAAATAACACTGTTTTAAGAATAATTTCTTGATCTCGTCATTTCTTTGAGGAAGGTTTAGATATATACCACATACAATAAATCCATTTTATTAAGAGTACTAAAAAAGTACAATTCTATTACCTCTAAAATATCATCCTTTAGAACAGAGAGCTCACTGTTGTTCCTTGCCACAAAGTCATACTTGGATTTGGCATATTTCTTGGGTTGTGCTTTGAGTGGTTCATAATTTCTATAAAAAGAAAGAGAAAATATCATTCAGCTAGCTCTTCCTATAGGCTGAAAACAGAAGTAAAACATCAGGGCAAGCTAATTCCTACCAGAAAACATCCTGACAAATTATTTCAATAGCAGTTTAGTTGATCACATTACATAGAATATGAGAACTAAGTAAAAAAAAAAAAAAAAAAAAAAAACTTTGAAGTCCATCTATTAAAATGAGCAAACTATGCCTACAGCAAAAATAAATAATGCAAAACCACAAGGTTAGTGGGTACTAAGGCGAATCTAGAATGCAAATCTATGAATTCTTTGTCCATTAAATATACTGGGGTATTGCTTTGTTAATTAGCATCTCTACCATGGAAGAACTAGAACAAAGATCAATGTTAGCATTTTTTATAAAATTAAAGGAGATGGAACATAATTTCCATAGTGGTAATTTAAATTATATGTTGATTTCAGTAATTCAAGCAATGTCTTCAATTCATATTAAAAATTATGACTAAGTGTCAATTTTTAGGAAAGCTTTGTCCAGTTCCTAAATTGCAAGGGAAGGTATAGATTAAGTACAAGACTAATAACACATCCTAGTTAATTAATTAATTCCTTACAAACTTATTTTAATAGTAAGAACAGGTTCAAGAGTCATATGTTTTTTTAAAAAAGAAAACTTCCTTAAAGAACCACATAGTTCCTTCAATCATTAAATGACCATAAATAGATTTAACATAATTTAAAAAATACTTCTATACATAATACAATAAAACTTGGCTATTATAATAGTTTATTCATTTCAATAATCAAATAACTGTTTTTTTTTAATTAATTTTACTCCCTGTTCTCCTTCACTTATCTTTCCAAATTTCCTTACTCATTTCTACAAGATAAAGAGCAGAAAGGAACTAAAGATGTTTGTTCATCGTTCCGTCAAGTGGCCTACCAGGGTCCTCTGGAATCACCGCATGGTCAGCATTATAATTGTGGACACAATGTATCCTGTGGTCACAGGTAATCTGTAACCTCTTAGCAACTCCCGAAGAGTTAAGGTACAATGAAAAAGATGGCCCCTATGCTATGCTACCAATTGGCCATTTTTGATTTATTAAAAAAATAGTAAAAAGGGGGACGCCTGGGTGGCTCAGTTGGTTAAGCAGCTGCCTTCGGCTCAGGTCATGACCCCAGCATCCTGGGATCGAGTCCCACATCGGGCTCCTTGCTCCACAGGGAGTCTGCTTCTCCCTCTGACTCTGCCTTCCACTCTGTCTGCCTGTGCTCGCTCTTGCTCACTCTCTCTCTGACAAATAAATAAATAAAATCTTTAAAAAAAAAATAGTAAAAAGGGAGAAAAGTAACATTATAGCCAAATAATTATTGTATAATAATAATAATAACTTAAAAACTGTTCCATGGGCTTTCCACCCCTATTCCCTAGTTTCTATGTTTACATTCTACTTAGATTTCATTTGGGGGAAAAAAAATTCAACTACTTCAAAAGTCAGAAAAGCAGTAATTTCAGTTTCCTATCTCTCTTCCCTCAAGTTCTGCCCTTCCATGATCTAGAAAACAATCACTGTTAATAATAGAGTTGAATAATCTAGAAAACAATCACTGTTAATAATAGAGTTGAGTACACTGTAAAAGGGTAGAGTAACTCGCTGCCACTGTGTAACTGAACCAGCCAGTTAAAAAGAAAATTTTGCTGTAGTTCTTGAAATCTTTGTGATCCTGAGTGTCTCAGAGGTGACTGCACTTTGTAAATTGCTTTAGAATGTACAAATCTTCATGGTTCAGTTTCTCGTCCTCTACAGATTAAATGTAGCTATGATATGGACCACAGTAATCAATCTGAAAATCCTATTTTGGAATTTTTCAGATACATGAATTTCTTAAGAGATCTATACTATATCAAAACATATGGTTTTGAAGTAATAAATATGCACTTGAGCCTGGTGGTGGGTCTTAAGGAGCACAGATTGCATGGAACACCAGGTGTGGTGCATAAACAATGAATTTTGGAACACTGAAAAAATAAAATACTTTTAAAATGCACTTGATAGAGAGCAGACGTGGAGTTGGCAATGATCAGAGACATCTCTAAAATGGAAACTGCTTTTGGATAGCAGTAAACTATAATCCCTAGGTGGTGAGGGCTCTATATTCAATAGGCAGTTTACCTAATGGCATGGTAAGTTTCACAGAAGAGTGACTATACTTTATGTTGCATTTACTGCCTTTCAGGCATGTAACAGAATTTAGGGTAATAAAAATAATTATAAAAGCAAATTTCAAAAAAGGAAAAAGAAAATATTAGGATGGGTAATAGGTTAGTCAAAAAGAATGTCAGTGAAATAATTTTCAAACTTCTGAAAATAATGTTCATGTGTTATTTGCTAGAAATTGAATCCACAATTAAAACTTATTTCGTATGTTGTATTTTCAAAATGTATTATTCATTGCTAATACTCATTGCTGACTTTATACTCAATATAACATGTTACAGGTGTCCTTAGAGTAATATCTGTGTAATTTCCACACCAGTTATTTAATATTACCTATTATCATTCCTAACAAAAATCACACATTTTAGATCCCATCTTCTTTAGATTCTATTACGAAAAAAGAATAATGAGAAGAAGGAAAGGGACTGTAACACTAATAGTGAGTGAGGCTTTGAGGTAGGAAGGTAGCTGGGCAAATTCTCTATCCTACTTCATCTGAATGACCATTCTCCTGCATGTTTTTCCACTTCCTTTTCTTTCCTTTTTGTAGAGGGGTTGGTCAATCTCATTTGCACAGGTTGGAAAACAAGACGGAAGAGGTAAACCTACTCCAAAGTGCCTTTATTTCTCCCCCCATCTCCAATCTCCATCTCTGCCCACACTGAATTTTTTTCAAGAGTGAAACTATGGGAAAATAAATGAAATATAAAACTGGAAAGTGAAAATACAATATAATAAGATGAAATAGCAAGAATGGCAAATAAAGCACTGAGTCCTTCTAAATATTTAGTTTATACTTAGAAACAGCTCTATCTACAGGAAGGTTTGTTTTTGTTGGGGGAAGAGAAAGATGGAAATCATTTCCTTTAAAAGTTACAGAGCTAGAAGGATCCTTAGAGACCATCTGGTATAAACTAATGGGGAGTTTCAAAACAATTCTTCTTTCTTCTTAATTCACAGATTTTGTCAGAGCATCTTTTTAAAAAGGGGAAGACATCCAAAGGCACTACACTAAATTAGAGTTATAGGCTGGAGGTTTTCCAGTAAGAATTATAGACTAGAGGCTGTGTTTATCAAAGCCGATTCTATAAAGGAACAACTGAAACTTCATTAAACAATTAACAGATGGAAAGTTTAAAGAAGTTGTGAACAATGCGGACGCTGGGACCTCTATTTGCACTAAATGAGAGACAGGTATCTGTCTCTTCAAGTGGTGCCCATGAAATGTTACCTATCTACGTGGCGATTAGGAGTTGGCTTAAAAGCCACAGCTGCTTCCCCTTGGTCCAGATGGGGCCCTCTTGTGTACATATTATTGAACGCATACCCATCTGCTGGAGGATACTCTGACACACCGGACTGCTGAAAGACAAAGGAAAAGAGATTAAAGAGTCACTAAGACTATTGGAATGACAACTAATATTAGTCAACAAAATCCTCCACTACATTGTTATGTTTCTCATTTTTAAGTATTTGACCATTATTAACAAGTTATGAAATCCCCGGGGGTGATATACTTTTGTCAAAGACCTATTTATAATAGGAAAAGTCATTAGTATAAAAATTCTGAAAATAAGTGGGTATACAAACGATAAATTCTCTCCTCGGGAACTTTAGTAATAGATGGTTTTGGTAGTAGGTGGACTTTAACAGTTTACATAAAATAAAGCTGGTTTAAAAACAACAATAAAACTCTGCCCACTCGCTCTCTATGTTTAAGAAACAGACCCTTACCACTCTAGCAAAGTAAATAATATCACATGAAAATCATTTAAACTCTGTGTATTAAAATCACACTACAATCTCATTTTTTAAAGGTACACAGATACTTTTTTTTTTTAACTTTAAAAAAAAAATGGCAGCCACTATTACCAGATTTACTATTGAGGGAAATACAGAAAGACAGAAGAAAATACAGAAAGACAGAAACACACTGATCTTAACATTCAATACAGGATCAGACAATGCTGAAGTAATTCCTTTTTGTAGTTAACCGAATTTCAACATGAGCCCACTGGGAGCTACCAGGAGGGGGAACTGAGGTCTATGGGCCTCAGTGAGCACCATGGTTTCAAAGCTATGGGGAAAAAACAAAGAAACAAAGATTAAAAAAAAATCATGTAAAGACGGTAGCCGTTTCTTTATGTGAAATGAAGTATGGAGAAGGCACAACAGACCATGAAGTACTGGAAGTCCTTGGCTATTTAAATTGCTTGTGAACTCATTGGGGCAAAATATCTGAAACTGGAAATGTTTTAGAAAAGTCTTAGATACATGTTTACCATAGTTCATCCTAATGACAGAGTTGGCAGGGGTATAAATGTGTTTAAACACAGATGTGTAGGTAAGTTTTCTCCAATGGGCTAGTGTGACTGTCAAAACAGCCACACTATATTACTCCTTTAGAACAGGCTTAACACATAAATACAAAGAAACAATTTTCACCATTTAAATACCTTGGTTTAAACCATCAACAAAATGAAAAAGCAACTATGGAATGGGAGAAAATATTTGCAAATCATGTATCTGATAAGGACTAAAAATCCAAAATATATAAAGAACTCATATAGCTCAAGAGAAAACAAACAAATAAACAAAAAACTCAATCCAGTCAAAAAATGGGCAGAGCAACTGAACAGCCACCTTTCCAGAGAAGACATACAAATGGACAATGGGTTCATGAAAAGGTGCTCAACATCACTAATCATCAAGGAACTGTAAATCAAAGTCACCATGAGATGTCACCTCACACCTGTTGGGATGGCTATCATCTAAAAGACAGGATAAAACAAGTGTGGGTGAGGATGTGGGGGGAAAAGGAAACGCATGTACACTGTCGGTAGGAATGTAAACTGGTGTAGGGCTATGGAAATCAGTCTGGAGGGGGATGCCTGGGGGACTCAGTCAGTTAAAGCAACCAACTCTTGATTTCAGCTCAGGTCACGATCTCCTCGTTGTGAGACCAAGCCCGTGTGCTCAGCAGGGAGTCTGCTTGGGATTCTCTCTTATTAAAAAAATAATAAATTTAAAAAAGAAAACAGTATGGAGGTTCCTCAAAAAATCAGAACTAGAACTACCATACTATTCCACAGACTCGCTAGTGGGTGTAATACTAAAGGAAATGAATTTAGGATCTTGAGGAGATATCTTCATCTCCATGTTCACTGCGGCTTTGTTCACAATATGGAAACAACCTAAGCGCCCGTCAACAGATGGATGGGTAAAGATACAGTATTAATATATAATGAAATATTATTCAGCTATGAGAAAGAACCAAATCATGTTATTTACAACAACACAGATGAACTTTGAAAGCATTCTGCTAGGTGAAATAAGCCAATCAGAAAAAGAAAAATACTGCATGGTATCACTTATATGTGAAATTTTTAAAAATGTTAAAAAGCTGAACTCATAGAAACAGAGTAGAAAAGCAGTTGCCAAGGGCTGGGGGAAATTGGGAGCAGTTGGTAAAAAGGTACAGACTTTCAGCTATAAATGAATAAGGTCTGAGGATCTAATGTGAAATGGTGAAGATAGCTGATAACACTATATTGTGCAATTACAATTTGCTAGCAGAACTTCAATGTGCTCACCAAAAGAAAAACAGATAAATATGTGAGGCAAAAGATGTGTCAGAGCGCTAACTAACTAGATGGGTGATGGTGGGGGGGATTCTTTCACAATGCCTTACAAATCACCAGATGAACACCTTAAATATCTCATGATTTTGTCAATTATACCTCAATAAAGCTGAAATTAAAAATGACAAATAAGTAGCTTAATTAATTCAGTTTCTCACTTCCCTAGTTGAGAGGAGAGGCCCTGGATGGTTAGCAATGTTTTATAGACGGGGGGAGTGCAAGAACCTGTCAGAATCACCCTCACCTTTGGCTAACTCTGAACAGAAGAGAATGTGGTCAGTCAGCATGAGATTACCAGGTCCTGAGAGTGACCGGAATTATTGCAAGGGAGGAGAGGAATGATGCCGAGTGACTAACTGTGATGACTACACGAGCTTGTTTAGGTCTGCTGCTCCTTCAGAGGAAGGAAAGAAGTTGAGTATTGCCACACCATGTCACCTATGTCTTTCGATTCTACACAAAACCACCAGATCCTGAATCATCCAGGTCTTATCCTGAGTGTATTTATTTTAGTAGCAATAAAGTATAATAAAGCTCCTCTGCTGGGGATGATTGCATTTTTTTTATGCATTTTAAATCACCATTAGTTGGTCTCTCTTCCAACAAATTCTTAAGGCATAAAAATCCCCCTAAAACAGCTAGCAGGCGCTTTTCATTTTATTTTTTGAAACCTCTGAATAAGTACTTAGGCCATAAAATGGAAAATAGTTTACAACAGGAAAGTGATAACTCATTTCTAGGAAAGATTCTCAATAATTCTTCCTTTAAGATTACTTCTTCGGTGAGGGTAGACAACTTCTACATTGGAAGCCCAGAACACGTTACTCACTCTTTAAATACGTAAGTTTTTGAAAAAGAATGTACGAAAGTGAATTTCTGAGGCAATACATTATTAAGTGAATGTATTTTCCCATTTAAGATATAGGACTGTAAGCTAGAAATTTCTGTGATTTCAAAATAGTTGGCTGTAACTATAGCAACAAGTGTGTCATAATTTCATGTTCAATTACACCTTTTTTTTCCTTTAGAAAAGCTGCCCTCTATGAGGAAAGGAAATCCACAGTGATGAGGTCTGAACTATAAAATCCACAGTGCTAAGGTCCAGAGAGGGACTGCCAACCAGTGCAAAGGCTGTGAGGTCATCTTCTTAATCACTTGGAAGAAACAGCAGTTAGAGACTCTACCCTTCGATGAGCCAGAGGAAAAAGCAATTATGTTAGAAAAAATATATACCTTCAAAGCAGTACATTTGTTTTATTTCTAAAGTTTCAAAATCTAACCAATCTTCTATAATATTATGGTTACAGTCCAAGGGACTGATTTTTAAAAATTTAACTTATGTGCTTTTCCTTAAAAGTGAAGATTTACTCTGGTTTGTTAATCATTCCTTCATATCGTGTTTGCCTTATTACAAATACCCACAGCATGCTGAGAAAATTAAACTATGGAATTAAATAAAGGAAATGAGCCAGACTTCAAGGAGGATCTAGTCATCATTTACTATTTCTTCTCCAAACTAGACCTCATTCATCTAATTCCTTGGGTTCTGATCCTTCTACTTGGTTTCATTCGGCTTTAAGCAATGTTTGATTTTCTTTTCTGACAGGACAAGAAGAGTCACAGGAAAATCATTTTTAAGAAATGTGCAGAGAAAACTTACCTAATTTCAATGCCTCAATTTGCTCCCCATGTAGGTTATACTCTAAAGTTTACTAAAATACTTAAAAGGCACAATAAATTTTGTGATCTCCTCAGGGTGTGTTAGTGTTATAAATGATCATTTGAGCCTAGGGACTGAGTCCAGAAGAAACTCTGGCCTTCTAGAGCCAGGCAGAGGTTTCGGAATTTAGAACTAGGGGGAAGGAAGGAGGAAAAGAGGGAAGTCAGGAAGCAGGAAAGAAATGGGACATTTGGGAAAGAGCTGCTTGGGACAGGCTTCAGGGACCTAGGTTCAGGGAGCTGTATTAAACATCTGACGATGGAGAGAAAAAACAGAAAGAACAAGCTGAGCACCAGGCAGGCAATTTTCTACAAGGGGAGAAAGCAGGCACTCAAAAATTGAGACGGGATCACCGGGCTCAGGGAACAGCAGCAGGTGGGTAGGGGTGAGAGCTAACAGGATTCTAAGGCTGGCATTAGGCTTCACAGGGAAACAAAACAACTGTCACAGCAATGACAGAGAAGTGAGAGGTAACCAATGGCAGCCAGACAGATTATTCATTAGTTCTAGAACAACAATCTTCAGATCAATGAGAACTCACAATCAGAATTACAAGAGAATGCACGTTATTACACGCTCTAAAAAAAGTGGTGCTAAAAAACTACCTCTGTGGATAATCTTTTCGTCTCCTGTTTGCGCTGATGTTCTGCTACATTTGCCACAGACTCGGCCAGCTGATAAAGATCTTGTTCCATTGGGGCTCCCATGAAGTTCAGCATGGGGGGCTCCCAACCATTGCGGAACCGTGGGACATATGGTGGAATGAACTGCTCTTTTGGCCACTCTGCTCTGTAGAGGAACATTAAGGCACAAAATTAAGAAATGTATCTATGTTCAAAATTACTGTCAACAAAATTAGCCTCAAAAAACAAAAACATGGCAACAAACAAAAACAAAGCATACCTAATCTGCCCTCTCTCCACTCAAAAAGGGAAAATGGACATGCTTATAATAGTCTATAATGCCAACGAAAGGAAAGAGAGATTGAATTCTGCTTCATGATCTGTTTTCAGTACACTGCCTCAATTCTCCATTAACTCAATTTTGTAACATGGATACAGGTTTTGAAAATTTGGAAAGGGAGCATGAGGCTAGAAGTGTTAAAAGTATTTAGAACATGAACTTCTCTTGTATCTAAAGTAGTTTCAGATTCTCCTTCTCTTCCCTCCCTCCCAACGGTATGAATGCTCCTGGTATCAGATATATCTTTCAAAAGAGAAAACAACAGAGAATGTTCTTAACATTTATGATTTTTTAAGTTATAAAGTCCCCTAAATGAAACATTACCAATTTTATAAATTAAATTTATCAGTGAGCCATTAATCAGTAAAATCAAGTTAGGACTAATCTGAAATTGCAATCATTGCCCATTCATTATTTAATGACTCTAAGTGAGGCTTATTTCTACAAGCTCCTAATCACTCATGAACCACAAAAATAACTGGGACAGAAATTATAGCTTCATTTCTGCTATATTGTGTTGTTTTATCTTTCACAAGTGAAAGATTAATTCTTCAGGTTATATTTCTACTACGATGAAATGAGCCATTTTATTCAGATTATTATGTACCTTCATGATCTTTTTATCTTTATGAATTTTTAAATCAGTACATCCATTTCCTAATACTCTCAACAATTAGGATTTTAAAATTACTTTTTCTCTTGCCAAGAGCTAACAATATATTTCCTTTTGATGTAGTTTTTCCAAAAGTCAAATATTTTCTCATTTTGAGGTATGACCCCAAATTAAGAAATTAGAAAGTCTGAGCTATTTTTATACTAGGAGATCTGATTAATTTAGTAAGTTTCATGGGAAAACACTAAAAGATCCTACCTAGGCTTATCATTAGATTATAAACTATGAAAGTCCAATAGATTTAAGAAATCTATTTAGCCAAGTACAATATACAAATAGCATGATACAGTAGGTTATATTAATATGTAACTAAATTTAAATCTTGTTTTCAATATAAAAGCAACTATGATGCTTTTAAATTTTTTGCTTGGTAAATCATTCAATATGTAAATCGTATTCCAACACAAGCTATTGCCTAAGTCCAAAATATAAGTTTTATATTTTGTATACAAACACAGTTTATATGTTTCAACAGAAGAAAAGGAGGAGAAAAAAAAAATTGTGAACTGATCCATTACTTTCAGGCTAGCCCATTCAAAAGCATTAGGAAGAAAAGCTTCTAAGTGACCACACTGAATGACCCACTCTAAATAGTGAGAGAAATAAAATGATCTGAGTAAGTTAGGAAGGCAAAATTATTTATTTGCATATCATAAAATGAGAATTTTTTTTTTTTTTGCCTTGCTCAGGAAACTTCAACACTGCAATGTTAAATGAGGCAATCAATGTAAATGATTTGTCTTCCACAATCTCTTGACTGACAAAATACGATTTTTAAAACGATCCCCTCATCACAAAGCTATTGGTTCTCCACAGCCCACCTGCTTCTTTCCATGTACCTCATTTAACACCATCCCTCCTCGCCTCGTTCCCCACCAGCGCCTGCTACCCAAAGTCGATATACCAGCCAAATGCATTTTTCATTCTCCATTCTCTTGACTTCCTGCTTCATGCTCTCATTCATGCTTCTCTTTCTATTAGGAAGGCCCATTCCCAACTATGTATTTGTGGAAATCCTACTCATCCTGCTGAAAGGCAGCACAGCGAAATAATTAAGAACATCAACTCCAGAGCCAGACTGCCAGGTAAAAATCGCACATCTGCCACTAAAGACTTACATGGCTTTGAGTAAATTACTTAACCACTCTAGGCCTCAGTTTTGTTATCTGTAAAATGGGGATAACAATAGTACTTATGTAAAGCATGGAAGAGTGCCTGGCAAACACTATCTGTATAGTCTGTACATATATATTACATAGTAGACTAGTATTATTATCTATTGATTTTAAAGGCCAGCTCTTCTTTGAAAGGTAACTACCCACCCCCCGAACCCCCTCATCAAATCTTCTCCCTCATGGCTCCCCGTTGCCAAACATTAGTAGTTTATGGTCACTCCTGCTACTTAAGATCCTTATACTTTATATCTTCTCCACTAGACTAGCTTTTTAAGGGTTTAGGCTTTTTCATCTGTAATGCCTAGTCTTTTATAAGTAGAAGGTTAAATAACTATCTCATTAGATTCAAGTAATAACAAAGAACAATACTTGAAGTATTACAGGTATGAAACTCCTACACGTTTACCTGGCTTTCATCCAAGTTTCTCCCAGTGATATCCACAGCTGTCTTTCATCATTGTTGACAGTATAATTTAAGAAATCAATTGTGTCCTTAGTCAGTAGGGGGCTGAGTACCGAACTGGCTAGTTCAGGACCTCCTGTTGCCTGCACCACCTAAAATGACGATAAATCATTTTTTAGCAAGAAAATAATGATTAATGTATATTTTCCAAATATGTAAAAGCCATGCCAAAAGCAAGCACTGTTTTTATAGACTCAAATTCTGATGTGGTGCGGTGTATTCCTGAATGAAAAACAGCTTATTAAGTCAACCTGCCCAGCCCAATCATGACTAAAAATCTAGAATGAAAAGTCAGTAGTTTAACAACTTTCACAGGATCTGTCTATTGGCTGCACAGGACTGTATTTTCCCTGGAAAATACTAATGGCTATCCAGAGAATTCTTAGTCAGGTGGTTTAACTATCTCTGCTTTTTGCTTAAAAAATTACATGTATTTTTCCTGGCAAATCTATTATCCCAAGCTTGAAAAATATGGTTCTATAAATGAATACTACAGAGAGAAATAAGGCTCAACTTAATGGTCTATGGCTATGCCTATAAAGACATTCAAAAATAGAAGGATTCAGAGAGAAAAGTGAGCGACGAATGAAAACTGGTACTCTGAATCTATAATATTTTTCTCCAGAATTTAATTCTAGGAAATTGTCCTGATTTAAAATGGGTAATTTAATGATTAGCAGAAACAAATAAGCAGGTGCAACTCTCTGATAAACAAAATGATGATAAGTGCATGTCTGGAAACTGCTCCAAATTGCCTTCTCAGAGGCTATTTCCTGGCTAAAGAATGGTAGTTATCTCCTAGAGCAGAAACCAGAGCGCTTTTATAAAAATCTCACCTTCCCAGAGATATGGCACAAGAAAAAAGGAATTTTTTTTTTTTTTAATGGCTCCAGACCAAGAATCAGTTTCTCAGTTTCTCCCCGGTCATCCAAGTGTTCTGAGCACACTGTGCTGTTGTATGCCTCTGTGTATCTGCATGTGCTGCTTCCCAGTTCCCCAGAAGGCCCTTCCTTTATCACTCAGAACTCTACTCCAGTACCACCTCTTTCAAGAAGCCCTACTTAATCCCAAACCATTGCTCTAAGGCACCTCAGAGTCCTCGGAACAATTTATGCATATAAGTTGTTACATTTTAACTTATGGCTTATTTTTCATTCTTTTCCCTCCAATGAGGACTTGGACCAAGTCAACTGCAGAAGACATAAGTGTTAGGGGGAGAACTGAGAATCAGTGAAAGGAAAGATGAGAAATAAGGAGGGAGGCTGAGTCTTACTTGAGAACAAAATTTACCCTGACAGCCTGGTACAGTAATTTTCTTGCGTCCGAGTCCCCTAAAGCACTTCTGGTGAATATGCAGGGATGATTAAGAGGGAAAAGTACAGGGAAAAATCTAGGAGTAGAGGAACTTTAAAATCTGTGGCTTCACAGCGGGAAGAGGGAACGAAATAGAAGAAATGTAAAGGAAAAAAGCTTAAAGACAAAGTTCCCCCTAGAGAATGGATGCTAAGCCCATATGCATATATAGACACTGTGGGTGGGTTTGTGTGTGGAGATGCTGAGGGCAGAGGGTGGGTCCTGCAAGGTTTAAAACCACAGATTTGGTGTGGCTGGTCATAGGCCCTAAATAAATGTTCCTTCCCATGTCTCTTGTCCAAATAATATGTCTGGGGTTCTATAGGCAGAACATTAAAAGGAGCAACAGATACATTCTGATTAGAGAGACCATGAATAAGGAGTCATTTCTGATGAAAAAAGATCCTATTTTCAGATACACAGCTTGATCAGTAAGGCAAATTTCTACATTTTAAGGAAACCAAACCAGTCCCATTATTTTATAGCTCTCCTTTATGTAATGACTACATATCTACTTATGATGTGTGAAAGAGTGTGCCAAGAATGAGGAGGTGGCAAAAACAGCTTTAGAGTCAAAAGTTCCTAATATTCAAACTAAGACAGTATCAAATGTGTTAAAGAATAAGGAATATAAATTTTGTTAATTAGCTACTATGGGCTTCTTTGCATATGAATGTCCTTGATCTAATTTTTAAAAGAGCTTATAAAGCAAGAAGTATTCAACAGTAACTAGACAAGTAGAAATCTGATGTTCTATACGTAGCAACAACATATGGAAGCATTCATAAATTATTGATGTAGTCTTGGACTTTCTAATCTCTTATTGCCCAGTTCTGACATTTATGCTGATGTTACTTTCCTATGCTGGTAAGACAATATTCATTTTACATTCTACTTCAGGTCTTGTCTAGTTGCCCTTGGGGAAAGAAGGAGATTTATTATCCCTTTCGTTACTTGGATACTTTCTTTCTCTCTCTCTCTCTCTCTTTCTTGATAATCAAGTAAAACCTATGGGAAATGCATTTGAATTTGCTCCATTTTCAGTAAATACTAGAGTACTTCAACCATAGCGTTCCTATGCCCTAAACCAAAATTTATCTATTTCATACAGTTCTTACTCTTTAAAAAAACAAACACAGAAATAATACACTGGATAATCACACATTACTAACAATTATCATTGCTGCTAGTGTCATCTTACAAAGGAATCATTTGCTCTTCTGACGGGGAGAGCCATTCACAACCATTCCACTCATGCCTGCTTTAGCCCAGAAAGTAGGAAACTCTGTCCTCCTCGAAGTTTTTAAAAGGGATTCCACTCTCTCTCTTTCCACTCCTCCCTCACTCATCCTCCCACAAAAACCGGAATGCCCTATCCGGTAGAATTGTAGAAAAGGGTGATTTGTCACCTACTCTCTTCTCAGATCTGTCTGTATGTGAGGGCAACAACTGTCCCATCTACCTCCTGCCACACACTTTCCCCCAAACCCCTGTACTCTTCTGTTGTGTTCTCTTAAATATTCCAGTAAATTCTCCTAACTGCCCTGTAGGACAAGACGGTTTGTTCATTATGTCAGCCTAGAAAAGTTGCTATTACACCATTTGCAGATATAAGAAATATATAATGGGAAGGGAAGTATATTACCTTACTATATAAGGAAAGAACATAGCTGCCTATTGAAAATCTAGATGTGTATCTTGGATCCTGGCCTATGGCAAAGGGGTATAACCTTTGGCTGGATAAACTCATAGGAACCTCCAACTCCTTCACAAAGGGAATTGTTCTCAACACACCCTTTTGTTAGTTTCAAAAATTATACCTTAGGTAAAAATACACATGTATGAGAAGGGAGTTTTCTGGGGAAAAAATGTATTCTATGTATATCACTCGACCTGGCACAGAGTGAGCAGGTAAAGACTACGAATTGTTCCCTAGTGTCCACTCTCTTCTTCCTTCTAGAAAGAGAAGACCCTACATTTTAGGTAAACCTACAGCCAAACAGTTGAAGATATTCCTCTGGTGTTCAGTATGGCCCCTGAAAACATTCAGGCCAAATGGGCAAAGGTAGAAATTATCTAAATTCAGAGTCACCTCCTGAAAGATAAATCATCTTTCTTTGCCCTTGTACAGCTATGACAAGGGCACAGAGGTAAATCAGCTTCCACTACAGAGATAGCTGACACAGTTGCTCAATTCTTCTCTTGGACACATTTTCTTCATTTGGTTTCCAGAATACTATAGTATCCTTATGTTTCCTCTCCTGACTTAACTGCTTCTTCTCAATTTTCTTTGTTGGTTCTTTCTGTTCTCCTAACACTGAAATTGCCCAGAGCTCAACCAGTCCTTGTTCCTCTTCTTAATTATAATTACTACTTTGGTGATAATTTCATGGCTTTAAATGCTTTCTATATAAAGGTGATCCTCAAATATGTCTCTCTAGCCTTGATTTCTCCACTGAACTCCAAATTAATCTATTCAACTACCAAATCAAATTTTTCCATTTAGATGTAACAAAATTTTGACATGTCTTAAACTGAATTCCTTATCTTCCTTCAAAAAAACTGTTTTATCTATTGTCTTCCCCATCTCAATTAGTAATTAGTCCGTCCCTCCACTCTTAGGCCAAAACCTTTGGAGATACCCTTGGTTCTTGCATAGCACATCTAATCGACCAGCAAATGTTGCTCTATGTTTTATAATGAAAATCCAACTTCTTTGTACAATTTCTAATGCCACCAGGTCCAAACACCATCATCTCCAATCTGGATTATTTTAATAACCACCCCAGTTCCTTCTTCCCCGATTTCTAAGTATTCTAGCCAGAGCAAACCTTTCCTGCTGAAAATATTCCAAAGGTTTAAAAGATTTCATAATCACTTATAAAGACCAACAAAATATGACCTCTTGTTGCTTTGCTGACTTCATCTCCTAATTAAGATCTCCCTCATTCTGTTCAAGTCACAATACTTATTTATTCCAAGAATACAATTTGCAATTACCATCCCAGAGCACTCACAATAGCTGTTCTCTGTCTGGAATTGTCTTCTTTCAGAAATCTGCATGACTCATTCCTCACTTCATTTGCTGAAATGACACCTTCTCACCTTAACCAACCCTATTCACAAAGGCTAATACTCTATCTCACACACGTGTGTATGGTTGCATGAGCATACACTGGAAACCTTCCCTATTCTGTGTCCCTGCTGTATTTTGTCAAATAACACTTCTTTTTAGCAAAAGGTACTATTTATGCATATATTCAGGTTACTGATTGCCCCGCCATACTATAAGAGGTTATAAGAGGGTAAAAACTTATGTTTATTTTATTCCTGATAAGCTACTAATAATGCTAAGCATATAATAATAGTCTCTAAATGAATATTTCTCAATGAATAAATAAATGATCAAAGCCCTCCATACAGTATCAGTACTCCCTCATGCCTAGCCTATTTTGGGAGAAAGAGAAAAACTTCTATATTATTTTAGCCATTTGTATTATATCCTAGTATATTTTGAAACATGAGCATCTGATAAATGTTTCTTTTCATCTTCCTTGCTCTGTCACAGCTATCGGTTTCCTCAGCTATAAAGTAAGGCACTTGAACAGGATGATTTCTAAGGTTCTTTCAAACTCTCAAACTGGACATTCTAGATGCTTACATAGATGCCAAGGGAAATCATAACTATGCAAGGTAATGAAGGAAAACTGTCGAGATACGTCAGACAGAAACTTGGGGTTGAAAATCATACTAAGAGTGATTACTTTCTTAAATTAACAGTCTTACCATATTTAATGGAGTAAATAAAAAATGAACCAAATCTGCAGCACTCGGATTCTGGATGTGAGACTTCAGTTTGGACTGTAGCATTAAGAAAACAGATGAACAGATTACTATGATGTCATCAAGCAAAAAACAGATGCTCCTAAAGGTCCAACACAGATTCAAAGCAAGAGTTCTTTACTGTTAGTTTCACTTGTGAGATACGAATCAGCCTAGGTAAATCAGATTAAAAGAATTTAGTTTAAAAAAAAGTTAGGAGTTGCTCTTTTTTTAAAAAATTTTTTTAAAGATTTTATTTATTTATTTGACAGACAGAGATCACAAGCAGGCAGAGAGGCAGGCAGAGAGAGAGGGAGAAGCAGGCTCCCTGCTGAGCAGAAAGCCCGAGTGGGCTCACGGAGCTCCATCCCAGGACCCTGAGATCATAACCTGAGCCCAAGGCAGAGGCTTAACCCACTGACCCACCCAGGGACCTCAGGAGTTTTCTTTTTTGATAATTCACTTGGATATACAGGTTTTATTATCTGTTGGCCTAATGAAAAGCAAATCGAGACACACATACCGAAAAAATCCACAACAACTTTAGCTCTTCATTTCATCAGGAATATCCTGGCTAGAATTTGATTTCTTTCATTTGTTTCTTTTAACTATATACAAACAAATTTCACTTACCAGAAGGTTAAATCCATGTTTAAACTTTTGTAAACAGTCAATGAACTCATCAGGAGGGGGAGGTTTTGCTCGCAGAGTTAAAACACCCTCTAAAAGAAATAAACGGGAAGCGGGACAGATGAAAGCAAAGTTATCAGAAAATCTATTAAATGAAAAAGTAAAAAGCCACATTTGTGTCTGTAAAATTTGATCATTCCAGATACAGCACTTCTTAGCTACTCTGCTGCGTCTCATAGACTTACTGTAACAAGCTAAGATAATCCAACATTTCAAAAGGACCCTTCTCTGCTTAGGCACTACTAATTCTTCATCAATTCCATAGATATATGCTGTATCCTTTTTATGTCCCAATGACTATACTTATCATCACAAAGACTATAAAAATGTGTGAGTTATAAACCCTGCTCTGAAGGGCCTTAAAAACTTTAGAAGACACAAATCGGTACATAAAAAGATATACCAAGGAAGTGCTATAGAAAGAGACTGCACTGGGTTGGGAGATGGAAAAATGGATACCTAAAAGATGTTTCAAGGGGAAAGTAGCTTTTAAAACAGGATCTGAAAGGTCTGTTACACAGCAATTTGGTAAGAAAATGTCATAGTTGGATATAACAGCATCAGTTTAAAAAAAAAAAAAAAAACATGGGGAAAGGAAACTCATGTATGTGAGAAGAAAAACCAAAGCACAGAAACCTGAGAATGGGAAAGTAGACCAAGGTTGGATTGTGGGGTGACCATGACAATCAGGGGGTTGGAGTAGACTTAAATCTTAAATAGAACATGGACTTAAATAGAACATGGAATTAACATGCTGTTCAGAAGAATGAAGTGACTACGTTAGAGCCTGAAGACAGCTGCCCTCCAGAATAAAAGACTGAAGGCTTGAAGACTCTGAGAGAGCCGGGTAAAAAATGATGACAGCTTGAAGCAGACATTAGCTATGAAAATGAAAAGGGAAACAACTGGATATAAAACACACTGAAGGGGCGCCTGGGTGGCTCAGTGAGTTAAAGTCTCTGCCTTCGGCTCAAATCATAGTCCCAGGGTCCTGGGATCGAGCCCCGCATCAAGCTCTCTGCTTTGCGGGGAGCCTGCTTCCCCTTCTCTCTCTCTGCCTGCCTCTCTGCCTACTTATGATTTCTGTCTGTCAAATAAAAGAAAAAAAAAATCTTAAAAAAAAAAAAACACACTGAAAAACTAAAATCGATTTTGGCTGCATGCTGGAGAATGAAGTCATGCAAGAATCTGTGCTCTTAAATCTGGATGACCAAGAGGATAGTACACTGAATAGAGTACACAGATAGTACACAGAATACAGCAGGAATAACTGCTTGAGACATAAGGAAGCAATAATACTTAATTTCAGACTATAGGGAGGTGAGGTATATTCAGATGTACACATCTGGAAGAAAAATTTACAGGTCACATGCTTAGGATGTAGACATGAGCTAGAGAAAGACTGGGAGGTCATGCGTCATGAAAGGGATATCTACTTACTATTCTTTGATGTACTTCATTTGCTCCACAATTCTAAGTTTATACATTTTGAGGCCTTTTAAATAACTACCTACAACATACCCCAAAACCGCTTGCACATGAGCTGGATATATTGTTTGGGAGTTATGGGATTAAAAAATTCAAATCTATTGATATTTGTTAACTATTTTAATGAGAAAAATCAATCCTTTTAACAAAACAATGAGGTTCTCTAAAATAAATCAAAATATGGTAGGAACAGAGCTATGATTTTAACAGACATTAACGAAGGGGTCACTGGCTGAATCTCAGAGTCTCTGTGATTTAGGTTAAGTATCCCAGAGTCTTTTCTTACCGTAGCCAACTTGGAACCAAAACCGACCATTCCCTGGACTCTGCTTAGTCTCTGCCTAAATCCCAGGTGCAATCCCAACACTAGAAAAGGGACTTTTTGGCCCACTGTCAATGGAGTTTTGCTAAGCAGTTCCCAAGGGCAGAAACTCTGCCTAACACTGGAATTCTGAATGGTTTAAGAAAATCCAACTCACCTCCTGGTCCTTTCTTTTTACCTTTCTTACTTTTCTTCCTTTTAGAAAGCTCAGAAAATGCTTCAGCTGCTTTTTGGAGTTTTGTGATAAAAAATTCAATGTCATCCAAAATATGGTTTAATATTTGCTGGAATTAGAAATCAGAGAATAAAATATAAGCCAAAATAAAACCATTTTTGCCTTGACTGTATACTGTTAGTCAATAAAGGAAAATCAGAAAGCTTTTAAAAAAAATACCTCCCACATGCAACTCTCAAGTTTATCACTAATTCTATGAAAAAGAATTGAACTAAATATACCTATATGTGCAGCTAAAGTCTGACATTTTTCTTTACCTTAATTTTGTTCTATTTTCAATACCATAAAGAAAGCATTCACAATATCTATTCAGATTATTATTTTCAACTACTTTAATTCTCTCATGGTGTTCTCCCACATAAAGTTAGAGGGAAAAATCTGAAGAAACACCTTATTAGAAGAGCAAAGAGAAATTTTGTTTTTCTAATAAATGTGCCAACAATATTATTTCATGGAATTAAAGGTTTATAGAATGTTGTGATAACCAAATAAACACACAGATAATCTAGAATCATTATTAATGAGTTTCCATGTGGTAAAATAGAATTCATGATGAACTGTTTTCAGGGATTATTGGATCAGTTATTTTTCTCCTTAAATGGTTTTATTTTTAATTTTTATTTATTTTTTAAATTTCTTTTCAGTGTTCCAGAATTCAGTGTTTATGTACCACACCCAGTGCTCCATGCAATACGTGCCCTCCTTAATACACACCACTAGGCTCACCCAACCTCCCACTCCCCTCCCCTCCAAAAGCCTCAGTTAGTTCCTCAGAGTCCACAGTCTCTCATGGTTTGTCTCCCCCTCCAATTTCCCCCAACTCCCTTCTCCTCTCCATCTCCCCATGTCCTCTGTGTTATTCCTTGTGTTCCACAAATAAGTGAAACCATATGATAATTGACACTCTGCTTCACTTATTTCACTCAGCATAATATCTTCCAGTCCTGTCCATGTTGATACAAAAGTTTGGTATTCATTCTTTCTGATGGAGGCATAATACTCCATAGTGTATAAGGACGACATCTTCTTTATCCATTCGTCTGTTGAAGGGCATCTTGGTTCTTTCCACAGTTTGGCAACTGTGGCCATTGCTGCTATAAACGTTGGGGTACAGATGGTCCTTCTTTTCATTACATCTGTATCTTTGGGATAAATACCCAGTAGTGCAATTGCAGGGTCATAAGGAAGCTTTATTTTTAATTTCTTAAGGAATCCACACTGTCTTCCAAAGTGGCTACACCAACATGCATTCCCACCAACAGTGTAAGAGGGTACCCCTTTCTCCACATCCTATCCAACACATGTTGTTTACTACTGTATTTTTAATTTCATTCATTCTGACTGGTATAAGGTGGTATCTCAATGTGATTTTGATTTGAATCTTGGATCAGTATTGATTATCTCACATACTATAGTCTTAGGTGACTTTCTCAAGTACATGTGAAACCTGACATTCTTCTAATTTAAAAGACTAGAAACTGGGATTAAATAAACTTTTAAGTATAATAAATAATGGTATAATATAAAAATTAAGTCCCAATCTTCAAATTCCTATATATGTTTCCAAACAAGCTAGGAATGTATATAACATAAATGGGAATTATATTGAGATCATATTTTATTATTACATCACAGGGCACTGTCATTCTGTTAAGTAAATTACTATTTTATTGCTAATAAAAATAAATACAGCTTTATCTTGAATAAAGAGTTAAAATCTACATATCTGCTTTTTAAAAATTCCACTTAACTTTTATGTTTCAGGCATTATAAACATTTTTAAATAAATGTCATGAAGAGATATTTAGCAGACATTTCAATTATGAATTACCAACTACCAAAAAGTTAAAATTCCCCAAATCTGATAATTTAAATTCCTTTATAAACTAGTTAATATGCTAGTTCTTCTACTAGAGCCCTATGCTACTAAATATTGGCCTAAAGGCAAAAATGGTTAAGAAAAAAACAGTTCAAAGGGCATAACCACCAATGGAAAGAGAAAATACAGTATGCACAAAACATCTTTATTTAAATCAACTTTGTTTTCTCTGCTGATATTTTTTTCCTCTTCAAAAAAAAAGGCAATGGGGGCTCCTGGGTGGCTCAGTGGGTTAAAGCCTCTGCCTTCAGCTTGGGTCATGATCCCAGGGTCCTGGGATAGAGCCCCACATCCGGCTATCTGCTCAGCAGGGAGCCTGCTTCTTCCTCTCTCTGACTGCCTCTCTGCCTACTTGTGATCTCTCTTTCTGTCAAATAAATAAATAAAATCTTTAAAAAAAAAAAAAAAAGGCAATGGCCTAAAGAGGAATGTTGGACCTACCACGTCTCTGTCAATTCGGGCCGCCATCATCTCTGGTGGTTCCTCCTGCTCATGGTACTGCCTTGGTTTCTCAACTGAAGGAAGAAGAATCACAAGTCTTTCAACCTGTTACCTAAGCGAGATCAATCTAGGTAATGAAACATGAAAAGCAGCTAGCAAAGAGTGCCACTTGCAAAAGGAAATACCTTCGCTGGACACAAAATCAAAACTGCTCATCATCTGTGAATGACATGCATTCTTGACCTCACCAAGAAGCACTTGGCCAGGCTGATGTGCTGGCCTTCAACCTTTATGATGTCTATTTACCCTGTAACTTTCCTCTCTATTTTCCCTCTTCTCAAGGACAGCTGCCTGTAGAACCAACCCTAATTTCTCACCCTATAACTCCTACACAAGAAAGAAATATAAACTCACATTTAAGCACCTGCTCCTCGAAAAGGGGTCAACTAACTTCTAATGCAACCTCCCGAGTTTATACATTCCACCACTGTGATTACAACAAAGCTCTGGGGGTTCTGACATTAATGTACTTTTCAAAAATTCTAGTTGTCATTAAGCTTAAAACCCAGTGTTGGGCTTACTGATTTACACTTTCTAAGTATAAATACCTACAGGATTTGCAAATTAAGTAATACATATCTTAAGAGCATTCAAGATGTTAAGTTGGCTCAGTTAACTAAAGCATGATGTTAATCATAAGGTTATTATAATGTACTCCCTTCTGGTTAATACTACCATTAAACAGATACTTCTACAAATATTTCACAATAGATTAAATAAAAGAAAAATTGTACAGATGAAACAGGAAAAATGTAAGATCAATAATGGAAAAAACTCATACTACATCATCATGACTCATGATGTTCAATATAGAAAACTACAAAAAATACTGGGACTTCTGTATTGCTATACCTCTTCTATGCCTTTCCCTACAAATGGAATACTGGCCCCCAAAAGAAGAAATTATGGAGTCTTATGAAAGTTAATTAGTGGTTCTTAAGTACTTTAAGATAATTAGAATTTATATTTATGAAATCTTGCCAGTTAAATGCTGTTTTACATGGAGTTAGTGGCTTCCTACAGAAAGCAACATGTTGAACTTGAAATATAGCTAGTTAGAATTCCAGATTAGCCCCAAAATATCATTTAGAGGGTGAGGTAAGCAGAGATTCAGTATCTCGAAGGCTTTCTCACAGTCTGTGGCACCACTTGGAACCCACTGCCACTACTCTACAGAGTTCACTGTTGGAAGTCAGGATAAGTGCATGTCAAGGATTCAAAGGAAAAGTTTAGTCTGAGTTAGCCAGAGCCTTCAGAGGGACCAAAAAGATACTCCTTTTGGGGGGATTTCCAACCAAAAACTGGCTTGGATCCAGACAGAGCCTCACATGATAAGTGTTACGTTCTATTTGGCCTAGTAGAAAATAAGAATTTCTGAAAATTCTTACTCTCATTTAAGTAGATAAGCTTGCACAGCATTTTTTAGACAAAATCTAATTAGAGTCCCAAAACATCCCAGAAACAAAATTTTCTCTTTCTTGTAAATTATATTAGGTTTTACAGATGTTTTCACAAATTTACTCAGAATATTTAGAAACTCCTCTTAAAATATTTCCTCAGCTTCAAGGAAGACTATTTTGATCCCTCTCAAAAAACCACACCTCTTCTACCAAAACAGTAGTAACAAAAGTACCATATGAACACAAAAAGTAGGAAACACTCTAAACTCCAGTTTTCTTAAACACAAAATTTCACAGAAAGAAAATGGATCAACAGAAATTTGTATGATTTCTAAAAATAAATTGTTATGAAGTTAAGTATTCTGCTACTTCATTTTTGATAAATGGATGTTTCAGAGATTTCTTTCTTTCATCTGATTGGTAGCTGGATTTAAGTGTAAATCTCTAAAAATAACTTCAAGGATACAAAAAATATAAGTAAAATGGAAAGCAATTCAGAAATAAAAAAAAGTCGATTTGGCAAAAATGAGACAAACCACATGTTGTATGTATTACACTGCAGTAGAGACTGTTGTAGACATTTGCTTTCAGATTCACAGAAACCCATGAATTATTATCCCTACTTTACAAGTGAGGTTGAAACACACAGAAATACTGTCCAAGGTTATTACACAGCAGATCCTGGTCGTACTCCAGGGTCCAGCCTTTGACTCAGCAGACTTAATGTACAGAGTCACTCACTGATGGCCACCAAGTTCTATTTTTTAACTACATTGTTAGTTATCTGCATGAATAATGCCTTATTAGATAAAGGATAAGTGACTTAAGTCCATTGAACAATAGGGCAAAAGAGTGATGCTCTAGTCTTCATCAAACTCAAACTCACTGGATCACAGTTTATTTACTCATAATGAAGAGACTGGACCAAACATATTTGAAGGCATTTTCAGTCATAAAAATTTCAGATTTGATTAAAAAAAAATTAATAAAACCAACATTCTTACATATAAAAAGTTATGCTAAGTTCTATGCTAGGATTATTTGTCTTTGAAAAAAAATGTCAAGGTAAAGTGATGATGCACAGAGAGGGCCCCTTTGACAAGTTTAGCAAGAAGGAGATGCTTTTACTCTTGTCCTAATACTGCCCTGATAGCCTTTATCATGTAAGCACAACAATTTTCCAAACAGGAGAGTGGTAAGATAATAATAATGGAAAGAATTTTGAAGGACAGTCTTTGCAAAAAAAAATTTTTTTGTATATAAAAAATGTATAATATGTATTACCATTTTTTGTTAGTTGAGTCAAACTTCCTATTTTTGATCATATTTTTTTAAAAAGACTGTAATCCTAATGCCATAATTATTTAAATGACTGATCTGAACCCTCATATACAATAGTCTTATAGTGTCCAACACTTGAATTTCCTTCATCTAAGTGTGGTATTTTTTTTATTAAAAAAAAGCTAACCTCAAGCTTCAGCTCAGAAATCAGTACCTGAATTTGAGCAAGAATTATGTCACAACCCAAAGTCAATGTTAAATAAGCAACAGTCCCTAGAGATACTCACAGTCCCCTTGGTCAGCGGCCCATGCAGACCAGGCTGCCACCCGACTACGAACATCCACCTGGGTAACGGTCCCAGGGGGCACCGGGGCAGGAGCTCTTGGTGGAGGCGGTATACCGGGATCTGCTTTGGAAATCATCCTAAAAAAGATGAAAAAAAAATAGAATTTTTACCATCTCCATGTCTATCAATTCTCAGTTTATGGTATTAGTTCTTCAACCTTAAGAACAATGTCAGGGGGAGGACAAAAAGGATTTCCTAACCATTTCATATTATGTATATTTACAAGTATATATGAAATACAAAAACACAGAAAATTTTTAATTCATCTGAACATTAGGTTTAATTTTTTTCTGGGTCTCCCATGACTGGGAGAGGTCTCCACATACCTATTTGTACTCTCCCAGGCTACCTTCCCTTAAACTGCCACTCAGCTGTCCTGACCCTGACTACACATATGAGAGAAGGCTTCTCAGACAAAGACCAGAAAACACACAGAGAAAGGTGCACACGTGTACTGGACAAACTCGGAAGAGCGAATGAGCTGAAATCACAGGCTGTATTCTGTAAAACAGACCTTCATTGAAGATAATTTTTCTAAGTCCTTAGAGCAACAAGAAAAACAAACCCAAAAAACAAAAAGAAAAACACAAATAAAAAAAACCTTAATTTCTTTCAATGTTTTTACCTCAGGGCTTCTGGCCGCCTCTTCTGTTTCCCTCCTTTACTGTCACTGATTGCACTCTCAATGTCTTCACTAATGAGGTTTGCCTGCAATGGAAGACAAGTTATCTGGGGGGTCATAGATTTTTCTTGTCTTGATGTATAGGTTCAAACAGCAACAACAAAAGGGATTATGTTCCCTGTCTGAATCAGTAAGCGTCCTGATGCAAAAGAAAAGTGTTCTTTTTTGAAAATGTGCTTTCAAAACATGACTCTTGGCAGTTTTTTGGTGTGACTTTTATGACAAATTTCAAAAACTGAAGAAATTCTCAAAGATTATTTAATCCAGATCCCATTAGTTTAGACAAAAGCTATCTCTGCATACAGCCAATGAGAAAAGGATTTGCATATGCTGGAATTGTAAGTATATATGGAAAATGTAACTGTGAGAAAATGTCTGCCTAAAAAGAAATGAAGGGGTTAGAAGTGCACGCCTGTAGAGCAGAGCTCCTTCCCCTTTCTCATCCTCAGGCTCCAGGAGGGGCACCCATTAACCTACTGGAACAAATCACTCAGTCCCAGCAGACACTTCCAGTTCGGGACAAATACAATGTAATCATGGGATGAACCCCAACCCTAAGATAGAGAGAGCATGAGTGAGGAGAAGTTCAGAGGGAGAAGCAGAATTCCCATGGAGCTGGGAGCCCGATGTGGGACTCGATCCCGGGACTCCGGGATCATGACCTGAGCCAAAGGCCATCATCCAACCAACTGAGCCACCCAGGCATCCCAGTTGTACCCTCTTTGATATCTACTTTATTTTGTCATTTTAGGTAAAAGCTAACGTTCTCCAATTAACTCCTCTAATACTTTTCCAACAAGAATATTTGATTTGGTCTTCTTGGGAAACAATGAGAAGTTAGCAGCTTCTTAAGTTTATTTTGTTTGGTATGAAGTTTATTTATGGCCAGTGATGATTATTGCATATTAAATTCCTGCTGGGATGTACTTACCTTCTATTTTCGTTCCTGCCTGTTCTCTGTCACTATGTATGTTTTTCTCAAATATGTACAATGTATATTCTTTTACCATAAGCACAGATAATCATAACATTTTAGAGCTGAAAGGAAACGTCAAGATTATCTAATCTGTCCTCTTTGCTTTATAATTAATGAAACTAAAGAATTCTCATATAATGGCTTGGCCAAGGTCACATTCCCTATTAAATGTGAGGGCTAATGCACCCTAGTTCAGAGTTACTTCTATAAAACTATCTTAGTTTCAGGAAGACATCATAAACATCATGTCAAAGACTCTGTTATGTGTGATATTAAATAAAATTGAAGATGCTTAGGAACCCTGAACTTCCTGGACTCATCTTTCTAAGGAAAATTTTACTATAGAGGTGGGCAGGAGCGTTGTATAAAACGCCGTAATAAAGAAACTTCAAAACTCAAAAGTGATGTTGTAACATGACCCATATAAAAGAAACTACATCATATTTCATTGTGTTTATATTTTCAATGTGTCAAGGGTAAAAAAAAAAAATGGCCTCATGTGGAACATAGCACTCATGAGCAAAAACACAGAGCTGCATAGTGTTATTTGAGTTTTTAGACAAAACAGTAATTCAGTAAATCTGTTTCAGACCCATCAATACCACCATCCCCGATCAGATAAAGCAAGCCCTTTATTCTCAACATTGAAATCCAGAAACTTTACTCAGCACAGTAACTCTTAGTTTCACAGTAAATTTTAGAGCACTGAAGCAAACACCAGATTTAAAATGTCTTTTAGTTTAGTCCTCTGTTTTAAAAATATTTTAATTAAACTTCAATATATTTTCAGAAAAAAATATTCACATTAATACTTACTTAATACTTAACAAATCTAACCTTGCAAAATTCTTAATACCTTTCATGACTTTCAAAATGTACTACATAAAATTCTGATGAACATCACTATGTAAACTATATAAATACCACAGTTATTTTCAAGTAAAATTTTTAGAAAGTCATCTATACATAAAGCAAGAAAAAGAAAAATATGAAATAGACTGTTGACAGTCAATCTTAATTCATCTATCATACTTTAATGTCAAAGAAATACAGAAAAGATCAAATGACACTTCACGCTAATCTCCCAACATTTCTTTATAAAATAAAAATTACCTGTATGTTTTATAATATAGTCACAGTGATAAGTCACTGCTTTGGCAAAGCACCAATCAACTCAACCCCAAATGATTCCCCTTTTGGAGAAATCAACTCATCACCTAAAAATATTCAAGGTTGGTGATAATTTCTAATGTCCAACAAAGCACCACAAGTGATATGTATTTGCAAATTACGGTGTACTGTGAATACCAATCTTCAGAATACAGCATGTTTTTACTGGTAACTGTGCTTAACTACTTTCACATTATTACTTAGGGATTACCCATCCTGAGCAATTATTCAAGTCACATAATTAAATGGTGAGCTTTAAATCTGTATCATGGAAAATGTCTAAGGGTTTCATTACAATAATCCATTTTATGTGATTAGTGCAGAATAAAATAGGATGGCATGATTACTTATTGTCCATAAAGCACAATTTTAGAAGAATCAATTTTTAATTATATAAGTCCAAGTAACTCAATGAAGAATTCAATATATTACCTATGCCTGTTTTTTTTAAATTAATAGAATGCATCTTTCTTTTTTAAAATACTACTCTATTTCCTCTTTATTTACTGGAACTCCCAGAAAGATATTAAGGTATTTGTTTTCCTTACAAAATCCTAAGAATCTAGAAATCCACTGGTCATGTGACTGAAGTGGCTAATCTAATAGCTGTCAGAACATCTAACTGAAAGGGGGAAAAATTTGCTATTCTTTTACCTTAATCTCATCACACTGGAAAAGATGAAGATCTGGCTTGTTTTGAGTTGGCTCTTTGCACACCAGGGCAAGAATTGAATCATAGTTACAGGAATGCATCACAGCTTGGCAGTGCTGGATTGTGCTTAAAGGAAAATTCTCTAGTTCATTCTGTAAACAAAGTAAAAAAATAACTTGTAATTTTTATTGAGTATCTAAAATCTACTGAACAAAGAGCTGTAGACACTGTACAAATAAGTTTTGAAGTCTGAAGTCCACACTGACGGTGAATACTAGTAAACCCTGCAGACATAGAGATGGAGTAGATACAAGGTGGCAACAGAGAAACAAGGTGGAGCTAGAAGGTGAGTGGGAGAAAGAGCAACAAAAAGGAAATATTTAGCAGAGGAATGAAGTTACGTTCTTAATAAACAGAAGAAATACTGAATTTAGCACTACTGACTTCCTCAGGTTGTGAAGTAGAAATGATATTTTTAAGAGAAAAGTAAAGTGGGGCCTCTTTCCACAATGATTCACCATTTTAAATGGCATTTTTTCCTCTCTGCCTATATGTCAGAATTTCCTTTTACTTGAACATTGAACAGTCATACTCTTTTAATTTCTACCTTCAGTAATTCCAAATGTTAGGCTAAAAATAATACATCATTTATACTTTTAAAAAAGATTTTATTTATTTATTTGACAGAGAGTAAGAGCGCAAGTAGGCAGAGTGGCAGGCAGAAGGCAGAGGGAGAAGCAGTCTCCCCACTGAGCAGAGAGCCTCATGTGGGGCTTGATCCCAGGAACCCAGTATCATGACCTAAGCTGAAGACAGACGCTTAAGGACCAAGACACCCAGGAGCCCCACACTTTTTTTTTTTTATTTCAATGACTCTCTCAAATGAAAAAATTCATTATATATATATTCATTCATTCTAGCCAAAAATGTTAAATAGCTGGGCCAGAAGGATCTCACTAAAAAATACATTCTTCAAAGTAATTAACATGTTTGTTAGTATGAAAGTGAATACTCCCTAACCTATAAACAGTTACCTAAATAAAATACTGACAGATACTTAATGAGCTTTCTGAATTCTATACTTAATGAGATATATTTAAAATGCTTATTGTGATACTAATGCCTTTATACAAATAGTAAGTGGATCATAATGAATTAATGAGAGAAACTGATTTTTTAAGTAAAGAAAATACAATATCTGCAGGGCACCTGGGTGGCTCAGTGAGTTAAAGCCTCTGCCTTCGGCTCGGGTCATGATCCCGGGGTCTTGGGATCGAGCCCCGCATTGGGCTCTCTACTCAACAGGGAGCCTGCTTCCCCCTCTCTCTCTGCCTGCCTCTCTGCCTACTTGTGATCTGTCTGTCAAATAAATAAATAAAATCTTTTAAAAAAGAAAATACAGTATCTCCAATAAATGAAAATTGTTAAATAAAGAACAAATAAAAGGAAAAAAGCAGCAACTTTGATTACAGATAGCATATACACACATACAGCATACCATGAATTTATTCTAACTTTTGATTCCCTGAGGTCCAGCAAAGGCAAATTTGGGTTCCATCAAAATAAAATGCAATTTATCAGAAGACCAGAAATAACAAAATTTTCTTTCTTTGAAAAAGTAAATTAAGTACTATCCTTCCTTTATATATAATAACGTAAAACAATGAGGATGAGAGAAGCACTCGGTTGCTGTTCTCTCACTGTGTCCGATGGAGTTGAGAAAACAAAGGGCAGATCTTACTCTGAGTCCTACCAGAATAGTCTAAGATGATAAGGACCGCTGTTTTCTTTATCTTAGCAACTCAAATGCTTATCAGATGATGGGGCTCAGAAAAGTCCTGTGTTGAGAGCTCCAGCATCATACCTACCAGTGGTTGTGCAAAATAAAGGTGCCTGCTACAGGGCTGGTGAAAAGTTAACACACACACACAAACACACAATCCCTTCATCCCAGGTTACTCAGTGACGGTTTGCCTAGTATATAATTAATATATGTCATAACGAATAAGGCTCCACTGGGGCCTTATTTCAGTGTTATGATTTTTTTTTTCTCACTTCCTCCATCTCATCCTTTGTGGTTTAAAAAAAAAAAAACAAAAACATGTATCCCTCTATCTCTAGTTTCAGGAACTGATTTTTGTGGGCATAATGTCTATGCAGTAGTATATTTCTTCTTTAAATTCACTGACAAATATTTTATTTTGTCAAACTTTCATCCCCTTTTAAACAATATGACCTGCATGCCAACATAAATACCTGTGGAACTTTCCTGGAAGTGAAATCATCTAAATTTTACAGACTTACCTTTGATTCCAAATCAATCAGGCTCACAGCTCTGTCGTCCACTTGAAGAATCATATCCTGGGTCCACACTTTGCCCTTGGCATCGAGCAATTTCAGCTTCCTTATTCCATCATCAACAGTTATCATAGCATCTTTCCGATCCAGAACAAAGGTAGTCAAGTGCTTATGATTGACAAGAAGGAAAAAAGTACTTATAACACACACATCCAATCCAGAACAAAGGTAGTCAAGTGCTTACGATTGACAAGAAGGAAAAAAGTACTTATAACACACACATTCTCTTAGTTTTCCAAAAGAAAGCGACCTAACTAACCAAAGTGACCTAACCAAAGTCAGTGACCTAACCAAAGTCAGCGAGTGAAGCAGGGAGGGGCCAACACAAGGTCTCCTCCAACGTCTTGGCTCTCTTATTAAGATAAGAAAGTCAAGCAGGTTTTTGGTGAATGGAGTCATAAAATAGCTAAATCTGTATAATACTGAGCCATGCTGAGCTACATAAATAGAACATAAATTCTGAACAGCTTAAAAGCATTCTCTTAAGACTGATCCCTCCCACATCATTCCAGGCTGGTTACTTAGGTGCTGAGCCACAACAGGCCCTTTGCACTGCGGCTAGAAACAGACATAGGCAGACAGGAGTGGGTAGTCAGCTACCACTGTAGTAACTGTCAAACTCGCCACGGTACTAAAACGAAACCTCACATCTCATGAAGCATGCTTGCTATGGGTAGAAAACAGAAAATAAGAGCAATTTAAAAATTACTTCCTACTTAAATATGTTCTATAGGAACCAAAAGTCACCTATGTAGATTCCAATCAAAAGCAAATATATCTTAAAAGATAACTACACAGGAAAAATCAAACAAGAAAACCGTTGTTTAAATAGGTCTAAATCATGACTTTAGATAAAACTAAAACTATCATATGATCTCCGTGATATGAGGAAGTGGTGATGCAACATGGGGGTTTAAGTGGTAGGAGAAGAATAAATGAAACAAGATGGGACTGGGAGGGAGACAAACCATAAATGACTCTTAATCTCACAAAACAAACTGAGGGTTGCTGGGGGGAGGGGGTTGGGAGAAGGGGGTGGGATTATGGACATTGGGGAGGGTATGTGCTTTGGTGAGTGCTGTGAAGTGTGTCAACCTAGTAATTCACAGACCTGTACTCCTGGGAATAAAAATATATGTTTATAAAAAATTAAAAATTAAAAAAAAAAAAAACTAAAACTAAAACTAAACTACTCAGTGAAATCAAAGGTGTAATTTCAAAAAAAGATTCTAAAATATAAAACAGAAGCACCTGTCCTGTTTTTAAACAAAATAAAGCTGCCAATGATAAATAAGTGGCCAATTTATTTTCTATGAAAATGGACCCCAGACGAACAAGATACTTTGTTATTTTACACCTCAGTTTTACAAAAATCACAAAGAAAAAGATGAACACAACTCACAGCACATCACAGGAATAAAATAAAACATAATTCTGATTTTACTACCCAATTTTTAGGTCCCTCAGGGTTCATTCTAAATTTTAGCAAACATCAAAACATCTTACTTCGACACGATATTGGGATATATCGGACACACTGCTGACACTGTCCCGAGCATAATTCTTCCTTTGTTCTGAAAGAGAGGTTGAAGAAGTCATTATTTAGCCACTAACAGGCTGAAGTTCATGTATCAGTGTCTTGTGGCCATCTCTAAAACGAGTCTATCTCACATATAAATACAGTAGCTGAAAAGTCACCATTGTGTGGCATATCTGAAAACACTCATTATTCACATTAAATGAAAAAGCCTACAGAAAGCTTAAATGATATGCAAGAACAATTTGACCCAATACAAATTTTCAGAATCCCAAAAGTAAATCTAGAGTATCAATGTTGTCAGAAAAAGAGTTATTTAGTGTATGGGTTTTATTCATCAGATACCTACTCTTTGGTAAAAAGATAAAAACTGGCTTATAATTCTCTTCTCTTAGTGTACAGAGAACAAAACAGAATTGCCCAATACTGTCATAGATACTGTATTCTAGGAGTTAGACTACCTTATCAAGATAATGGCCACTACAAGGAACATCTCCTTTCACAACATCCAAACTATAGAGAGTGTCAGAGGAGATTCAAAACATGATTTAATCATACCGATTGCCATTAAATTTTAACAGTTTCCACACAGCTACAGAATAAACAAATGTGATACTCAGAATTGTAGATATTGGCTTTTAGAAAATAGGAGAGTCAGGTAGAAAGTTACTGCACCACACATTGGAAAAAGCAAAAATAAACCTTTATTTTCTTTCGTAAAATGCTGCAAAACCAAAACATAAGATATGTGGAGGCAATATTTTGTATTTGTTGTTCTCTAGTCAGGTAACTTGCTTATTTGTCAATTCAGAGCTGCCTATTCTTTCTAAAACAGAATGGTATGATGAAAAAGAAACCTGAGTAAGAACCAGAAGATTACTGACTCTAGCTTTGGCTCTCTCACTAAGTAGGATGCTCAATTAAGGCAAGACGCTTAGCTCTGGACCTCAGCACTCTTCTTGTAAAATGAAAGAGTGAAGTAAGATCAGACCTCAAGACTCCCACAGCACTAAGATTCAGACCCACACAGACACAAACACACATGCACACGTGTGCACACACAGGCACATACACACGCTCCTCATCTTTCCTAATATCTAACTGCTGTCAAATATAAACATGTTTCTTTCAGTTAATATAGAAACTTTTAGATCTTCTTACAACTTCAGAAGTTGAAAAGTTCTCCGGAGCTATGAAAGCAAAGCAAGTATAAAAATATAAAGTATGGGGCGCCTTGGTGGCTCAGTGGGTTAAAGCCTCTGCCTTCAGCTCAGGTCATGATCCCAGGGTCCTGGGATAGAGCCCCGCATCTGCATCCGGATCTCTGCTCAGCAGGGAGTCTGCTTCCTCCTCTGCCTGCCTCTCTGCCTACTTGTGATCTCTGTCTGTCAAACAAACAAACAAATAAATAAATAAATCTATCTTTTAAATCATAAAATATATATATATATACACACATATATATATGTATGTATATAAAGTACATATACAGATTTGGAATGTTAACAGAATTTTTGAAAACTCTGATAGAGTATTGTTTCACAATATATACAGTAGTAATCATCTTCTATAGTTACCTTAAAACCTAGATGAAAAATATCCATATTCCTCATATTATATCAGTCTGATATTATTCCTATATCTTCTATTTTGCTTTTGCAGCATTAAGTTATGTAACTGAAACAGACACACTACAAAATTCGGTATCTTCTACCTTTTTTCTTTTGTTTGGATGATGACCTGAAGAAGTATGATCCATCTGTTCCTACCAAAATAATGTGATCAAAAAGAAAGATCTGGTTTCACCTTAAATTTTTCTATTTCAATATAACAAAATGTACATAAGCTTCACTTACATGACTATATTCTACATACTGAAGAAAAAAAGACCATAAACAACCATGAATTTTCTGATTATTAGCCGAGCATTAATCAATGTGAGATAGTTAACAAATGGAAAACTGTTCTCAGGAGAACTGGTGACACACAATATAAAACTGAGGAACATATCTGACAAAAGCACTTTGAGAAATAATCACTATTTCAGGATCACGGGTCTATCGCTTTCCAGCACGACTCTCTATGGCAGATGCAGGACATGGAGGTGGTTCTGTTTCCTGTGGTCTGACCGGCACAGCAAGAGAAATGGCCGTGGTTGCCATGGTAGCCAGTTGTGATATGGGAACCCCAGGACACTCAAATGCTTCACTGAGTCTTTCAAATAAGTAACTGGTAAACACAACTGAAGCTCAACTGTATGTTTTGTAATTAAAGATTCTCATTATGAAGTAGTAAGATGTGTTTTCCCCCATTTTTTAATACAGTTTCTTAATATCATAGAAACGTATTTTACAAGTACAAGAGAAAAACACTGCCTATTTGATTGTCTTTGTAAAGAACATGACATTCACTGATCACTGAATGCCTAGAAGATACGTGTTATTTCTAATACTCCAAATGCAGAATCCATTTTAGAAATTGTTAACCTGCTTTCTCTGCAATGTTGCCCAATAAATAAGAGGCATGTGTTACAAGAAATTACCTTTTAAAGATCCTAGCAGTATATAAATGCCATAAAATGGATTTATATAAGCTAGTAGTCCTAGTGATTTAAGCCGATGAATAAATAAAGGTTAATATTAACATTTTAATACAAAAATTTTGAAAGAAAGTTCCTAAGAGGCAATTATGATACATTTCTTTTTTATGAGCATCGTATGTACTCTCAGGCACAGTCGTAAATAGTAATTATGCTCTTAAGCAGAAAATCTCACCAAAAGCCTTAAAAAAGCATGAGAAATCTAAATGAAGTCTCAGTGATACTCAAGATAAAGCCTCTAATGACGTTCCCTCCTTTCACAATGGTCATCAGCCTGGGCCACACACTAGAGTGAACTTGGAAAAACAGTGCCTGGCTCCCCACTGCTAGGGATTCTCCTGTAACTGGTTCAGGATGAGGTCTGGGCACTGGAATTTATAAACGCCAATTCTATTGTGCCGTCAGGACTGAAAACCACTGGTCCAAAATTTGTACAAACGCCAACTCATCTACTACATGTTACTCCCTGAAGTCGAAAATCTTTCTTTCCAAATTAAGAGCGTGAATCATAGTCAAATAGTATATTAAATCATCACTGAAGAAATCTGGCAGCAGATTTCTGGGTTTCTCATGTTATAGGCAGCTCAACTGCTCAGACAAAAGCCTTAGTTTCTATCTCCTTTTCTCTCTCAATCTGAATTGATTTTTCCTACTCGCTTCTATACCACAGACCAGAATATACAAACCCAAAGAAATGGAATAAGGTGAATTCAGTAACCAACGATGAAAATCCTTTACAGATTATTTTCGCATTATCGGATTGATGCTGCAGAATTTGATAATTCACTTCCAGACTGGGAGCATTAAATTCAGATTTCAGAAGACTTCGGGTGACTGTGATGTATGGATGTAGGTTCATCGACTGTAATAGCAAACATAACACTCTTGGTGCGGGTTGTTGATAGTGAAGGCTACATGTGCAAGGTGGTACGTGGGAAATCCCCGTAGCTTCCTCTCAATTTTGTTACGAACCTAATACTGTAAGTCTTATTTTTTTTAAATGTATGTTTTGGGGTGCCTGGGTGGCTCCGTTGGGTAAGTGTGTGACTCCTGATTTCAGCTCAGCTCAGGTCATGACCTCAGGGTCCTGAGATAGAATCCCATATCAGATTCCGTGCTCAGTGGGGAGTCTTCTTAGAGATTCGCCCTCTCCCTCTCGCCCACACTCTGTCTCTCTCAAATAAATGAATGGATCATTAAAAAAAAAAAAAAAAGAGCTAATATTCAGATAATTTTATTTTCTCTCTCTCTGAAAATAAAGCATAGCTTCAAAGTGAGGATTTGGCAATTAAAAAGAAAAAAAAGTAACATAAAAGTAGCTGCTGAGTATTTATTTCTCTCTCTAAATAAAACAATGGGCTACTGTTTTAATTACTTTAAACTTTCAAGCACAGTAAAAGAGAATTCCTTTTCCACTATTTTAGTGTATAATTTCCACAGAGGTGAGGTGCTTAATGGGAATCAGGGGAACACTGCGGGGTAAGAACAGCCTCTCATTATCTAGGCCGCCACAATCACAGTTTGACAAATCAGTATCAAAACTAAGATACTGTTTTTAATAACAAACAAGGTCACTTTTACAAAACTAAATTATTTAAGAGTTAATTTTACTTGCCTATTCAACAAATTGTTAAGACAGCTTATCCCATGAGAAGAAAAGAAGCTTTAAAATTTTCAGGTAAGGTGAACACTGCCAGTCTTCTTGAGTCATAAAACACCAGCACATTCTATGAAGCTGAACTGTGACTCTAACATGGCCTAACTGCCTGATAATATATAATCATGGGCCATTTATTTCTTGAGAATTAAAAAAAATTGCTCTTAAAAAAGAAGATTTGGGGTGCCTGGATGGCTCAGTTGGTTAAGCAACTGCCTTCAGCTCAGGTCATGTTCCTAGAGTCCCAGGACTGAGTCCCGGATTAGGACCCCTGCTTGGCAAGGAGTCTGCTTCTCCCGCTGACCTCTTTCCTCTCATGGTCTCTCTCTCTCAAATAAATTAAAAAATAAATAAATAAAAATAAAATAATAAAAAATTTAAAATAAATAAATAAATAAAAGATTTACATATTTTCTCCAGTTAAATACTCACTGTAAATGAAGATAGAGAAAAGAGAAATGGATTTTAATTCCTGAATGCCACCTGAATGTGTAAGAGATTGCTGGGCTCCAAATCTGACAATACACAAAGAGATTAATTCCCATCCAAGTTCAGAAGATAGAAAGGGACAGGAAGAGAAGATAGGTACAAATAAATAAATAAATAAAATAAGTAAATAAAATGTGGGGTACAGATCTATTAAGAAAAGTGCTATATTCAGGAATATTCCTATGAGATAAGTCAAGCACTGTGTAAAAATAAAGAAAAGTTTATTGTAAAGTCAATTATATCGAAATGAATTATATGGTTTACAGATTAGTTATACTCAATTCTTACTAGTCCCTCCTTGAGAAGAAAAAAGAAAAACAGGAAAAACACAAATATATTTTCCTCCTTCCTGGCTTCACAAAAAAGTTCAAACTTGAGGCACCTGGGTGGCTCTGTGGGTCAAAGCCTCTGCCTTCGGCTCAGGTCATGATCCAGGGAGCCTGCTTCCCTTCCTTTCTCTCTGCCTGTCTCTCTCTGCCTACTTGTGATCTCTGTCAAATAAATAAAATCTTTTTAAAAAGTTCAATCTTAAGGCTGAATGAATAGAGAACGTGTCTATCACATTTAACCAATACAACAAAACAAATTTCATAGTTACTATAAATGTCAGTAATGATAAAATATATATATATATATACACAGCTAACTGGAAAGTCTGTGAAACCTGAGTTTTTCTGGACAGAGGATGACTTTAAACAGCTGATTAGTATAAATGACTGTATTACAAATTCAGCAATATTGAATTTACGGAGAAGTTACTCTTCTAGGAAATTAAGCTATTCAGAACATAGCAGAGCCCACACTTAAATGAGTCCTCTGAATGGCAGACCGATGTCACAAGTCTGTACATTGAAACTTGCACATTTTAATATGCAGACTTTAATGGGATTCTTGATTCCCCACTTATAGCTTACTCTACTAAAGATTTTCCTTCTAGTTTTTCAGCCTGTATGTATCAGAAGTAATGCCAGAAGGAGGCACATTGACAACAGGCAAAAGTAACAGGCTTGGGACATAGCCACATGGAAAAAGTAGCCACAGATGTTCAAAAGGGAAAAGATTTTGAATGATTTGGTATAAAGGTAGAGAATACAGCCTCTGAGCACACCAAGGCACACGAGCTTATGTGCACTGATGACCGTCTGAGTCATCGACGGGAGACTACAGGCACCACGCCCTGGAGGAAGGGAAGTTTTAATATATTTTACAAGTACTTCCTTAAAAATGATATTAAATTTTAGTGCTTAAAGACTCTGACAAGCAGGCTTGTTGGAGAAAAATACAAAATTTTCAACTCCTCAATAACAGTAGCCAAATGAAATGTTACTGTCATGAGGTATGTGGAGGAAACTGAAATTAATATTTATTCTCTATTTATGTTGTCAGGGACTTTGGTGATGTAGAGCCTCTCACATCCTGGCTTTGAAATTTCTTGTATCATAATGAAGAAATGACAAAGCAGGGTTATTAAACTGCAGTATATTTTAACTCCTTTCCTTGAATAAATGAGCACATATCCAAAAGAAGCAAATATATCATCATAATCATATAGTTCAGAGTACAAAAAAATATTTCTAGTAATATCTGGAATATAAGCTTAAAAATATGATGAAGATTACCCTTGATCCTGTCCAAGCATCACTGAGATTACACATATAATATCATTTGGAGGTAACATCAAAATATTAAATTTGAGGGGCTTGATTAATCTGAGGACCAAGGACAAAAAGTGGCTCTCCTATGTTCTTCCTCAATGCCATGACAGACTCATTACTTCTATTTTCTCATATAAACTTACCACAATATTATTTTCACTTCTATTTTGTAGATGAGGAAACTGGGGCCAAGAGGTAAAATCATTTGCCCAAAATGGCAGTCCTCTGGTAGAAGGCCCATAATTCAACCCAAAATTGCTTGGCCCCCAGAACCCATGTTGTCTCTCCGAGACTGAAGTTACTGAGTTCCTGAAGCAATGTAGGGGGGACATGATGGTGTCAGACCTGAAAAGCATTCTCATGAAAAAGACAAGCTGCATGAAACTCTAGAGGCAGTCAGTATCAAACCTGTGGCCAGCGTATAAAAAACAATGGTCATTACCATAAAACTCATGTTCCAGTGCACTAAATAGTATCTTCATAACCAAAGAAGTTCATGTACCATCCAGGAAAGAAGCTAATTCTTGAAAGATTTATTCAACTGGTTTAATCATTGTGAAAGGAGAAATTTTAAAGAAAATGGATACACAGTGATAAACTACGCTAAAAATCTTTACCAATTCCTGAGGGAAAAAAAAAAAGAAAGAAAGAAAAAAGAAAACTCGGGAGGCTAAACACTCAATGCTAACTAACTACAGTTGGAACTTCAACTACAACTTGCTTACTGCAAAGGTTCGTTCAAAATCTGAATGTATTTCTTCCCTATTTTTCACACCATTCATTCCACGGGCACTGACTGAGAGTTTCTTTTGGGAGGGAAGGGGGAGGATTAGATACAAAGAGGAATGAAACATTATCTGCAACTTCAAGGAACTTAAAACCTGCTTGTTTCTCAGCCAAATACATTTGCTAAGTCTTCTTTCTTCTTAATAAATGTCTCTTGGATTTGCCCCTTTCTTTCCCTCTCTTTGTATCCTCTGTTTTACCCATACACCGTTCATTTTGGTGACTATACAAGATTGTCACATTTTCTTATAATCAAGATTTGTAAAGTTATGTGACTCGGACAAATCATCTCACCTTAGAAAGGAACCTCAGCTTGTTCTATATGTAAAAAGGGGAAAACAGAAATTTCCTGCTTATAGGTTACTGATTTTCAATCCTCAGATCTATGATTTTTTAAAGACCCTCTTTACACAAAGTAAACATTAAAATTTGCAAATGACTTCTACATTTTATCCCTTACCCCTTTTCTTAACTCTCTGAAAACAGATTTTTCGATCTATGGTATTTGCGAGATGATCGAAAACTCTTTCATCTGAACAAAAGTCTTAGGGCTATTACTTAGATGTCTGACTGACTTATTTCTATTTATACTCATCATAACCATCCTCAATACTGCTATGAGTGATCCAAGACAACAGACCTTTTATACCCCTGACGAAAAAACCTCAATGGCTAGGCATTTCCTGCAAACAACGTCCAGACTCCCTAGTATGATTCTTCCCACTGTGGTCCATGTTTAGATTTCTAAGCTTACTTCCCAACGCACCACCTTGCACCCTCGAGTTAAGACCAAACTGTGTGCGGTTCATTCATTCATTATATATTCATTCTGCAAGTATTGACTGAGTGTATATTATATGTTAACCACTGTGCTGTGCTATGCTTGGGGGATCCTGAAGTAATCAAGGCAGACATGGCCCAACTTCACAGAGCTCACAGTCTTGTTTATAAAGGGTTCGTACTGCTCTTTACAGCACCCACCAATCTCTCAAATGCCTGCCGCAGAGTTCAGCTCAACGCTCAGCTCCTCTATGAAATCCCTTCTGACTCCCAGCCCTACCACACAGAACTGACCGTCCCCACTGCACCTCAGACACTGCCATCCAAGTTTACGTAGCTTTTTATTATAACAACGCATTTACTAGTCTACCTCACCAAACCAGTGCATAAGCAAGGACCACGTCTTGTTCATCTTTGGAATGACTAGATCGTCATGGAAAAGAGGCTATGAAGACTTTGGCCTGGCACACAGAAGTCCTTAATAACTACCTGCCTAGAAATGAAAGACTGAAGGAATCAATCATTTTGCTTTTTTTTTTTTTTTTTTCAAAACCAAACCAAATCAAACAACTTACTTTCTTCTTTTTCAGTTTCTTCAAGTCATTCTCTAGACTGCAAGTCTGTTACAGTCAAGAACCACATATTACTAGCTCTCTTCTGTGTACATATTAATCTACAAAATAAGCATCTGTTGGATAGATTCTCTGGATCTAAAACTCACAACTACTAGGACACGGTAAGGATGTCTTAATATAGTACTGGAGAAAAGTGAAACTAACACTAATCAGATAGACAAAGCCATATGAAAATCTATCCGTTATGGTATAAAATCCATTTTATAAATGTCTGATTTGAGTCCTAAGGCCCTGTCACTCATTACACGGGCAGAAAGAGTCACAAAACCCTACAATTGTTCCATCTTTAATATAACAATTAAGTAAAATGGTTACAATAGAATGTGACATCTGGATAAAACTAACAGCCAAGACACTGTGGATCCAGATAATGAAAAAAAAGGGGGGGGGGATTCCACATTTATAAAAGGGTGTTAGTTCCTATGACGGATAATAATAAGGATACTCCCAACAATAACAACAACTGTATACACTACTTCCTGATTATCAGGCACTACTAGGTACCACATGAAGCATTTTACATGTACTAACTCGTTTAATTGTCACATCAACTCTGTGAGATATCCCACATTATAGAGATAAGCAAAATTAGGTAGAAGAATCTTCTCCAAGATCATTCAGCCAGTAAATGATAGAACTGAATTTGAACCCAGGATGTCTGGGTCCAGAGTCTTTGTTCTTAACCACAATACTGTTCTGAGTCTTTAACATAATACTATTCTTATTCTTTATTATTGTACAATAATCAAAGCCCATGCAGACCCCGTGAAAAAAATACATTTCCAGACTTATGGGGTATATTTCAGGAGTCCTTCACTTCTTTTTAGTAATGACTTCTAATTTATACTAAAGTTTAAAAATACATTATTTACACATGAGACAATCTAGAGAGAACAAAGGAAATTAAAGCAGAATCAAGGAGAAATCCTGCTACTTTCGCAGTACAGAAAGAAATGATACTATTACACTACTAAAGTTCAAGAGCTATAAGGAAGAAGTCCTGTGAACTGTCAGCCCACAATGAAACGGGTCATTCATGAAGATCAACAATTATATCACAAATAATTAGCTGGGAAAATCCACCTAAGGGACTGACTCCATTTAAAAGACTCCTTAGAAAACATTGCAATACATCCATGGTTGCAAATCACATGACAGTAAGCAGAAGTCATATCTTAGTAGATTTTTATAAAAACTTTTTTAAACAATCCTTATCTCTCACTATGTCACTCCAAATAATATAAACAAGGCATGGGTTCAAATGACGAATCTGAATACAAAAATACAAATTTGTAAAATGTGGTTAGAAATAGAATTACACCTTGTCAAATAAACACACATACCATAAAGGGCCTTTGCACTTGTTTTTGAACTGTGCTCTCTGTCCATTTGGGAAAAGGTGGGTGATGTTCCATAGCCACTGTAATTTAAATAAATAAATAAAGGTCATTGTTCTCGGTTAAAGTCCAAAGTAAGCAATAAAAATTCAAAACTACAAATAAAAATTCCAATGTACCACAATCATCATGTGTTTTTAAAACACATAACTTAGGTTTGTCAAAATGAGACAGATCCTGCTCTGGTCAAGAATATAAACCACACTACCCCAGTGTAGACTGAGGTAGGTACAAGTCACAGCCTCCTCTCAAACTCCAAGTCAGAACCTTCATAAGAAGGAAGTCAAGAAGGCTCAAACAATCTCAGAAGAGTTTAAGCGTGCCATACTAAATTGAGTTGAGAGCAGTGATCCAGTCATAAAAAGTACTCAATGACTGAACCTGTCATGGAATAGACATTATTTTCACAAAAACTTAAAAGGTAAAATAACACTTTATCATTAATTGGACCCGCTTTTCCCTAGCCTCCTGCTACTAATAATGGGAAGTGGAGTAAACATATCACTTGAATTTAAAAAAAAATTATTCAGTAAACATTTATAAACCCAAAAACCTACTAGAATAAGGAATATGGCGGGGGACATGATCCTTTTAATATAACAATTAAGTAAAATGGTTACAATAGAATGTGACATCTGGATAAAACTAACAGATATAACAGGTGAGATCAAAGAATGATTCAATTTTTATCAGGATGTGCAGAAAGTCTTCACTGCCAAGTTGGCATTTCTGCAGAATAGAAAAGACTGGGAAGAAGTTCTACAGACAGGTGGAGAATTAAGTGAGGAAAAGGCATGAGGAACTGGCTCAGTGACTAGCATGGTGTCCAATGGAACGATGCATCTAATGGGGCTGCCTAGAAGAGAGGAATGGCTTCAGACATAGGGAAGGCAAATAGAGGGGATAAGAATTTTGAATTTTTATTCTTTAGATGCAGCAAATTATTTTATGCAAAGACATGCCATGATCAAAAACATTTTTAAAGAAAATAATTCAAATGGCAAGGTAGCCGGGTAGAGGGTACTACAAAAATTATGGTAGGAAAAAGGCCCTACGTAGAATTAGAACAAAAAGAAGGAAGAGACAGGGCGCCTAGGTGGCTCAATGGGTTAAGCCTCTGCCTTCGGCTCAGGTCATGATCTCAGGGTCCTGGGATTAAGCCCCGTATCAGGCTCTCTGCTCAGCCTGGAGCCTGCTTCCCCTTCTCTATCTGCCTGACTCTCTGCCTACTTGTGATCTCTCTCTGTCAAATAAATAAAATTAAAAAAAAAAAAGAAAAAAAGAAAGAAGGAAGAGACAGAATCAAGAGTTCTTTACAGAAGAAAATGTTACACATTCATGACTAAATGGATATTTATTGTAAGAAAAGGGAGGAAGACTGAGGGTGTGGCCAAACTTTCTGGCTTGAGTAACTGATGGACATGATACAATTTACATCATGAATAACCTATGAATTCTGAAAAATAATGAGCGAACTCCAGACCACAATGGCCAACATAAAGTAACTACAATATTATCTACAATAAATAAAGGGACAGCCACTTATGTCAGGGACCTGATTTCAACTTCTACCCAGAGCCATAGGGATTACTTTGTTTGCTCGCCTGACTTTCTATTTGATTTACACAGTGAAAAGTATCTTGACAGATTGGACTGGAAGACATTTAACTCTCCTCAAATGCCAGTGTTTTATAAATAAAAGTAATAGCATACTCCAGAAAAACGGAAATATCGGAAGTATACATTCCACCATGGAAAACAGTAATACATAAAATAACAGAAGAAACTGCCTTCTAGTAGGTCATTGTCCTTGAGGCAGATATTACTTAACCATCTTTTTCTTTCCAGACACAGTAAACTTTTAAATACAATCACAGTTTAGAATTAGAAAGAAATTTTATATTAATGAAGAATAAACTACATAAAGAACTGGCAGTTAATCTTTTCAGTTAAAATATAAAACAAAACCACCAAATCAAATCCAAAAAGAACCCCAACAGGGGTGCCTGGGTGGCTCAGTCAGTTAGGCTTCCAACTCTTGATTTTGGCTTAGGTCATGATCTTGGGGTTGTGGGATGGAACCCCATGCTGAGCTCTGTACTCAGAGCAGAGTCTGCTTAAGGTTCTCTCCCTCACCCTCTACCACCCCCACCCCTGGCCAAGAGTCCCGGCTCATGCATTCTCTGTCTCTCCTTCTCTCTCTAAAAATAGATATATAAATCATAAAAAAAGCACCCCAACAAATTAAATATAAACCTTCCAACTTACTTCATTTGAGCTTGATACATTCCAAAACCACTGGGATGATTAGAAATATGACCATTCATTGTGGTTTTCAGTCCTGGGTTCTGAAAAAAGAAAGGCACATAGATTAAAGGTAATAAAAAGGTCAAGACATTTCAGTTTCAAGTTATGCATTCAACATACACATGTCACTGCCGGGATGACAGAAACACAAAGATAAAGATCTGCATCCTTAAAGAGCTCTGGCGCCAGAAGTGCAGATGGACATATAAACAAAGATTCAACTGGCCTTTAACATTAATGTATTAGAGCGGTAAGCAAACTGAGGCAAGTTAAAGAGAAATCTAAAATATAGTTCTGAGTCCGCTACATATAGAAGGCATAACTGTATATTCTGCTCAACCCTTACACAATTCTTGGTTTTATGAAATGTTACTTTGTTTACTGTTTCATTATGAAAGTACTATAGGTTTATTAACTTTAAAAACTTGAGAAAAGTGCAAAATACAGAAAAGAACAAAGGGGAGAAGCAGTACCCAGAGCACTCTCATTTAACAATCCTGTGAGTTCCCTCCAGTCTTTTTCTTGCATCTACCTTTCTTCTTTCTCCCTCCTTCAAAGCACATTTGACAACATTGTGTATACACACACTTGGATACACCTTTTTTCCAAGAAGGTATCCATTTGCACATTCTTTTCACCTTTTGTGAGAAAGCAATTTCAAAAGTTATCACCTGACATTTCACTTCAGAAAACATTTTTATTTTTATTTTTTATTTTTTTTTTTAAAGATTTATTTATTTATTTGACAGAGAGAGATCACAAGTAGGCAGAGAGGCAGGCAGAGAGAGAAAGAGGAGGAAGCAGGCTCCCTGCTGAGCAGAGAGCCCGATGCGGGACTCGATCCCAGGACCCTGAGATCATGACCTGAGCCGAAGGCAGCGGCTTAACCCACTGAGCCACCCAGGCGCCCCAGAAAACATTTTTAATATGTTTGACAAACTTAACAAATTCTTTCAAACAAGATGAATAAACAAAACTTCCTTCTTGTTAAATCCAATAGCCTTTTCTTTCCTTGTTCTCCGAGACAATACTGCTTACACCTAATTTCTTTCTCTTTTTTTTTAAGATTTTATTTATTTATTTGACAAAGAGAATCATCAGGCTCATGAGCTAGCACAAGCAGGGGGAGGGGCAGGCAGAGTGAGAGGGAGAAGCAGGCTCCCCACTGAGCATGGAGTCAAACAGGACTTGATCCCAGGATCCTGAGATCATGGCCTGAGCAGAAGGCAGACCCTTAACTGACTGAACCGCCCAGGAGCCCCACACCTGATTTATTTCTATTTACTCCTGGACACTTCCTCCTTCTTGTGTTCTGTGACACAATCCTGGATCTTATCTTATTTCTCTTTGTACACATTACATTACTATGTCTTTTCAGTAACTAAGAGGTTGGTAAGGCGCATGCCAGCACTATTAGAAAACAAAGGCAGAGGGAGCAGGAGATTTAACAACTACTGAGTGACTATTATAGGTCAGTAATACCACAGATACTTCCAAGGTGAACAGAACACAGTCCCAGCTTTGGGCCAATAATCTACTGGGAAAAACACTCAGTGAATAAATATGAAATTAAAAATTGTTGTTTCTGTTACAAAGGGTGATATGGGGGTCCATTTTGAAAGGGAACTTCATTCAGATTAGAAGGCCATAGAAAGCCTACACAAAGAAATTATATTCAAAACCACTAACTTCAAGTTAATTCTCTCTCATTTGTCAGCTTTCAATTCAATCACAATGTCCTCTGGGAAGCTTTAACTGAACTCCCTAAAGAGGGAAAAGCCCACTATCAGACATTCTCAGACTATACACTTTTTTAGTTTTGTCGAAGTACTTTCCCCAACTACAAACAATTTTCAAAGTACTTATCACAGGTCTAATTTTTCATTTGTTTAATTCCTGACTCTTCACTGGACTAGAATTTCTAGAAGGGCAGAAACTTTTGTTTAATGCTGATTCTCAAGCAGTAAGAACATAGAATAGGTATTAATTAAATATTTATTCAAAGAAAGAAAAAAAAAAAGAAGGAAGTCCAGGTCCCACCTTTGAAAAACTTTACTGCATTCTTAACAATACAAAATTAATTCAAATGGAACACATAGTAGATAAGTTCCAGTGTGTGTGGCTTGATTTTAAATCAACTAGAAATTCAAAGGGAAAAGCCAAGCTGACTGCCATAATTTTTGGAAGGGGTGAGACCTGACCTAGTTCTTAAAGAATAGTTAAGGATTTATAAAGGTCCTCAAAACACTCAAGTTTCATTCAAGATTTCCCAATGGTCCTGCCCATACTTATTCACAGCTTAGAAGCAAATTTCTAAATTAAGGAACAAAGAAATACTTCTCCCCTTGATTTACAAAATTACAAGTATTACATTAATTCACAAATTACTACATTTACAAAATTACATTACACTTATATTACATTGTTATATTGTTTTTATTGTTGTTTTGTTCTTCTTCAGTTTATACTTCGATATCATCAGTCATAGGCAGGTAAACCAGTTCTCTGGGAAAAAATTAAATCCTGATTTGTAGTGCTTACTGATTTCCATAGTATAAATATTTCCACTATAGCTCATCTCAAGCTAGCAATACTTCTACAGCGGCTTACAAATTTCCTAAATATCTCACAATTGGTTCTCATTCACCTGTTAAGCTCCAAACAGAACACATCATTGTTCTATTCTAGAATTTGGGCCAGGACAGAGGCCTGGAATCACCTTCTGGATCTAGAGCCCATGGCTAGACACAGTCATTCACAGAAGCCTGGAACCCTGCTTCTGGCACTAACTAGCTACACAAGTCAAATAAGCCTCTGTCTCAGTTTTCTCACAGTAAAACAGAGATAATTCTTGGGTCTTTCTAACTCACAGAGCTAGTGAAAAATTAAATGATGGATGTATACGTTTCTTCTCAAGTTTTTTTTTAAAGCACTCTTTCAAAGCAAGCTGGTTCGTTCAGTATATAAATTAAACCCCCAGGGTTTGTACTGGTTTTGATCTGGTTTGCATTTTAAAACCACAGCAGCTGGTTTTAATGAAAAGTGATAGCCACAGCATCTCATCCTTTTCATGTTTAATTCTTCATGACAGTCAAATAAATGCATGGTTTGTGTTTTGTTTTAAAACAGTGATCTGTCAGAATAAGAGAATATTAGAAAAGGGAATAGAAAATGTCAATTTGCTAAATTGAATTTTAAATATAGAAACTTTTCCTATTTGGCAATCATAGTGTCACTTGTCACAGATGCTCATGTAGCAATATGGAGTTTTCAAATATTCAAATATAGCAATTAGAGTGCATACCTTGTACAGAAAACAATTACAAATGCCTGGTTTTTCCTCAGGCTTTTAAAAGACATATCCAAATTATAGCTATGTAGAACATATATATAGTTTAGAGGAACCTTCAAGTCTTACTAAAATAGAAGTATAGTATTTTCTCAATATCAATCAAGAGTAATTCTGTACCTTTAAACCAATACATTGTAATCACTTAAAATAATTATTTTGATTTCTCTCTTTTTTTTTTTCTTTAATAGTGCAGAGAAATTCTGAGGCTGTTTACAAATTAGGACGATTTGGCAGCCAGTCTATATTCAATCCAGAATGTTGTTGGCTTAACAACTAGCTGAAGAACAACACTTGTTGCAGAAATTTAATAAGCAACTAAAAAGCACATTAGTACCAACTGTATGTTCGCTATTGTGATAGATTTCATAAGAAGGCCTAATACAGAGACAAGCCATATATATATACTTTATCACTGCTTTCTGAGTATTTCCCTCCAACTCTAGCTGCTGTGATGGCATCGTTAGAGCACATTTACTGCTTGATTTTATACATGGGAAATGACTAATATCTCAGTTCAAGAACACGGTCGATACTTTACTGATCTGGGAAAACATGCTGATTTTAAAAACAACTACTGTTATTTATTGACACTATAACCTGTACCAAGTATTGTGCTAAATGTTTTCTAGCCCTTACCCTGTTTAATAGACACATTAATTTTTGATGAAGTACTATTTTCCATTCTCATTTTATAGATGATGACATTGAGCTCAAGAGAGTACATGCCATTTGCATGTACCTTTGAAATTTTAAAAATCATCTAGATCCATGAATGACTAGAGAGGAACATGCTATCTGGATGCCTGGGTGGTTCAGTGAGCTAAGCATCTGTTTTTCGCTCAGGCCATCATCCCAGGGTCCTGGGATCACCCACCCCGCTGGGCTTCTGGTGGGTGGGGGTTTCTGCTTCTCCCTCTGCCTCATAGCGCCAGCTCCCCCCCCCCCAATGCTCACACTCTTGCTCACTCACTCACTCTTCTCTCTCAAATAAATAAAATCATAAAAAAAGTAACATTTTGTTTCTTTATCAGATATAATCATAAGCAGAGAACAAAAAGGGGGAAAGAAAATGACATTTGATGAGCCCCACTTCATAGGACATTTTAGAAACCTCATCTCATTGCATCCTTAGAACAGCCTTAGCTCCATTTTGTAGGTGAGCTGTCAGTCTCAAATAAGTTAAGACACCTGTCCAGGTGGTAACACAAGAAGCTAGAACCGGAAACACATGGGTTCACTTAGATGCAGATTTATCTCGGTAACTCCAGTACAGTACTGTAAATGGATTTTCTCTCCTTATGATGTTCTTAATAACATTTTTTTCTAGCTTACCCTATTGTACTGCATAGAGTACATAATACATATATAAAATACGTATTTATCAACTGTTTATGTTATCAAGGACCTTTCCGGTCAATGATCACTATTAATAGGTAAGTCAAAGCTACAATCAGCTAATAGTAGGAAATCAAAAGTGCTATGTGATAGTTTTTGACTGTGAGGGGTCCGGTGCCCCTAACTACCTCATGTTGTTCATAGGTCAAGTGTATAAAAGTAGGTCTTCCGAGTGCTTTAGCACGTAATACTCATATATTTACCTGGATCATTTGCATTTCTTCCATTATAATTAAATACATATTAAAGGAAGGGAGAAATAAGTCTCCAATTTAGCTGGAATCCTCCAACAAAAATAAAAATACGGTAGGACAGGGAACAAAATTCAGAGAGAGAAGAAACTGTCTTAACCCTTCTTCATTACCAGGCTCCCTATCCCCTATCCCACTAAAGCATACCTTGGGGTTGAGTTCTGGGAGAAATGGTGGTAGGATTGGCTGTTGAACTGTTTCTCAGCAAAGTGTCCATTAAATTTCATAAATGACATGAGGAATTTTAACCGAAATCTCCACATACTTATTTAGGTATGAGTTTTCCTTTTTTATATATATACCTTGTCTACATAGGCTTGAAAAAAATCTTTTATCAAAATGTTTATCTCCCTGATTGTATTATTTCCATAATTCATAATGGACTTATACTTAGCCTTATATAATGACTGCTGCAATAAACTGACATTTAAAGGAGTATATACTTTATCAGTGGAAGTTCCTGATTTAATCATTCTGTGACATAATTAATCAGCAAACACAGCCCTCAGTGCCTGGTCACCATGGCCACACCCCTAAAACAGACTGTCATCTACTCCATCACATATCATAGAGGGCTCATTAAAATTACAACTAAATTTGGGGTTTTTACATTTTCTTGTAATCAACTTTTCTATTTTTAAGGCACTTCATATTTACAGAAAAGTTGTGAAAATAGAACACAAAGTTCTTACATAATCTGCACCCTATCTCCTTATTGTTAACACTTTGCATTAGCATGATGTATTTGTGACAATTAATCAAGAATATCAATATTTTATTATTAATTAAAACCAATACTTTATTCAGACTTACTTCACTTTTTTATGTAATGCTTTTTTCTGGTCCAGGATCCTGTCCATAATACCACATTGCATTTAGTCCTCATGTTTCATTAGGCTCCTCTCCACTATAACCATTTCTCATACGCCCCTTGTTTTTGAAGACTATATTAGTTTTCTAGGGCTTCCATAACAAAGTATCACAAATTGGGTGGCTTTGAACAACAGAAACTTATTCTCTCATAGTTGCGGAGGCTTGAAGTCCTAAATGAAGCTAAGCTCTCTCTGAAGGCTGTAGGGAAGGAATCTTCCTTTGTCTCTTCTAACTTCTGATGGTTGCTGGTAATCTCTGGCTTTCCTTGGCTTGTAGATGCATGACTCAAATCTCGGCTCTGTCTTCATATGGCCTCCTTTGGGAGTCTATCTATCTCCAAATTTCCTTCTTCTCGTAAGGACACCACATTAGGATTCACTGGCAAAGACCCTGTCCAAATGCGGTCACATTCTTACGTACAGAGTGGGAGGACTTGAGCATATCTTTTTGGGGGACACAATTCAACCTGCAGTAATGACCCTGACTGCCTTTTGAGGAGTACTGAATTTTGATATACTATAGGATACCTCACAACTGGGATTTGTTTGAAGTTTTTCTCATGATTAAGATGGAGTTAAAGGCTTAGAGGAAGAAGACCATAAAGATATGTGCCACTCTAACCACATCATATCCAAAGTCCATGTTGTTAGCTATGACAACACTGCTTATGCTAACCTTGCTCACTGACTAAAGCAGCATGTGTCATGTCTCCCCATTATTAAGTGACCTCCCTCCCCACCACTCTACAGACCTGTTTAGAAGAAGTCACTATATGTAGTCCACGCTTACATGGTGGAGAGTTAAGCTCCACCTCTTAGAGAGGGAATGTCTGCGGGAATTATTTAGAATTCTTCTGTATGGGAGATTTGTGTATTTTTCCACTATCTTCCTATTTATTCTATTTTTTAGTTAACAGAAATGATAGAAAACTGTACGAGAGAGGATCTGATTCATCAAATAGAAACTCTTGATTGTTCATCCCCTGCTAAACTCCTATTTCAGGTGGTTCAGATGAGATCTGAATTAGGCTTCCATTCTGCACTGGGTACAGCACAGTGTCGAGTGAGAGAGAGAAAGAGAGAAATTGAGGCATCAGAGAGATCATAGCCTTTAACACAAAACCTTGGCTAACACCACCAAAAGACAAAAGGAATTTTAAAAAGTAAACATTATCTAAGAAGTTCAGATCTTCCCAGAAGCAAAAAGCTGTTGAGTGCAGATTCTCAGAAGAGGTAGAAGAATATTCCCTGTGGGCATTTTCTTCCAAAATAAGAATAAAAGTACAGCTTTTCCTGCCAGATCAGTTCTCAACCAAACACGTATCAGGGAACAAAATTTGGGAAAAAGAAGTAAAGAAAACCATCTCACCTGCCTCACCTCTTCCCTCCCCCCGAGTAATTTTTTTTTTTTTTCAAATCTCTATTTTTTGAAAATTAGCCTTAAGGGTTAGTATTCATTGACATTCTATGAACCTTTTGGAAAGGTTCCAAAATGAAAGTTTGTGTCACTGACTAGTGCAAAACAAAAGCTACTGAGGAAATACTCACAGAGGAGTATTTTTATTATGAGACAGTGTTTTTCCATAGTAGTACCACAAGCTAAATTTTTACATTTCAACTTATTTTACAAAGGCAAACAGATAGAGTATGTGGGCCAGACACGACCCAACCTGGTAGAAGGAAAACTATGTTCTGAAATCATCTTTAATGAAATGGAAACTCTGGAATTCAAATTTTATTATGACGTATTAAATGGCCTCTAAAAATAGTAAATCATAAAACCTTACAGGTACAGTGAGAAGAGTTTTAACCCACGGATGAGATATAACATTTTAATATTTAACTACCCTGTTGCCACATGATTACCTTTCTCTGTCTTACCTCGAGCAAAGGACATGAAGAGGTAAACAAAACACTGCTGGTGCTTTACTCTGCATTTTTAGTACAGCTCCTCAGGTCGATTTACGGTTTTACAAACTGTACAACTTATTGTTACCGTAAATGGTTACAACCTACAGAGTGGCGAATGTCACCTTAAAGAAATGATTACACTCAAGTCATCCTGCGTTTCTAAATCATAAATACATCCCTTCATGGTTATAAGTAAGAAATGTTTAATTTCTCAACTATATAAAACATTAAGCAATGCAACTCTGTTTATTTTCTTTTTAAAGATTTTATTTATTTATTTGACAGACAGAGATCACAAGGAGGCAGAAAAGCAGGCAGAGAGAGAGGAGGAAGCAGGCTCCCTGCTGAGCAGAGAGCCTGATGTGGGGCTGGATCCCAGGTCCTGGGATCATGACCTGAGCCGAAGGCGGAGGCTTTAACCCACTGAGCCACCCAGGCGCCCCTGCAATTCTGTTTACAGGAAGGTTAAATAAAGCTTTCTACTGTCTTATAATATATATCACCCTCAAATTGTTTCCCAGATATTTTTATTAAAAGATGCTACTTTTCATCTCAAGCTCATTTCTTTTTGTCTGACATACTACTCAAACATTGGTTATTCTGGTCAGAGGACACAGAGGTATCATATCAATAATTACTCATTATTTCAATTTGTTCTATTTTTCTCAAGATATGGTTTTAGAGATACAAATGTGAGCATAATGGTTATATGGGGGCAGATGTATCAGGTTTAACATCCATAACTTTATAAGTCAACAGAAAGTTGATGACTTGGGTTAATAAGGTAAAATTCTTCAATCATTAACTAACCCTTTTTCCTATTATTCCACACTGCTTAACATTTTGTTGATAAAGATAAAAATGGACTCCTTTAAAATACTACTCTTCACTTATCTTCAAAAACAGAGGCAGTCCCAATATGGTGTGAGAAAGTGATTTGACAAAGAGCAGTCAAAACAAAACAAAGATCAATTCCAGTAATTATCTGCATTTGGCTGAATATAAAAATAACTGATCATCAGTCAGTACTGCTCCTAAGAAAACAAATCCTAACAAAATCTTCCTTGAAAACTTTCCCATCTTATTTGGAAATTTTAGGTTAAGAAAGAAAGAAAGAGAGAAAGAAAAGCTATATTTAGGGAAAAAGCACATTACAAGCAGTGTTAGGACAGCATAGTATCAAGTTTAAGGAAAGTTAGATTAGGAGTGGGTCTAGAAAAGAAAATCTCCCCCAAAGAAGGGTTGAATCAAAGAAGGCAACATAAAGATCTTTAGAAATGTATAGAAGAGGAGGGGAGGCAGCCATCATCACGATCATTTAGTTCTATGTGGCAAGGAGAAAGAGAGAAATGCAAAGTGGGCACCTTATGCTTGGTGGGGGGCATGGGAGGGCATTCAGTTAATAAAAGCCTTCCTTCAGGCTGTGATGCATGGGCTGAGTAAGCTGAGAAGAGCAAAGACAAGAGTCAGCATGGTACATTTAGGAAACCACCAGCAGTTCAGAGTTACTGAAGAATAATTTAAGAGGTAGAAAGTAATGAGGGAGCTAAAACAGCACTGCCTTTCACAGGGGGCAAACTTAATTTACATCAAATTTTGCTGGACCAAAAATCCATGTTTACTAACCATTGTCTGTGTAATTGCTATTCACAATAAATATTAAGATTACATTTCTTTCTTTGTATAATCTCTTATCTTTAGAATAATCATCTTACCTTCAAACCTTAGTTTTCCTTCCTTTCCATTAATGTCATCCCTTCCCTCTGCGCCAGGAGTGAAGCTTCCTTTCAATGCATTTAAACATAATCTATTCCACTTTCATTTCTGTCTTTCTGCAGGCATCTCTCCCTGATCTCTGTGCATTGCCTCATGCACAGTGTTCACTGTGGTATCCAAATCAACACTATCCTATCCATTACTTTCATTTCCTCCTCAGACCCTTGTTTCCTGGATCCCATAACTCCCTCTACTTTACTTTGACTTTTTTCTTTTGGGAGGGCACATACTTCAGAGGGTACCAAAGCTAATTTCTAAAGCTTTACATAACTGAAACATGTTTAATTCAACCTTCACAGAGGACCAGTAGTTTGCCTTGGTTTCCAGATCTATACTGCAAATTATTTTTGCCCCAGAATTTTGAAGCCATTGATCTGTTTTCAGTGTCGCTGCTGAGATGTTAGGTGCCATTCTGTTTCTCAGTGACCTATTTTTTTTTTTTTCTGCAGTTCTGGAGTTTGGGAACCTTCACTTTTTACTTTTTTCCCCCTGATTTTTCTGAAATCTCATGAATATACTGCTATAGCTGTTCTTAAAAAATTCAATATATTAGAAACTCAAGAAATCTTTTCAATTTTGAAAATCACTGTCCTTAAATTCTAAGAAATTTTCTTGAGTTCTTTCTTTGAGCATTTCTTCACGACACTCTTCTAAAACTCTGCCTTTCTAAAGAATTCTACTGTTCTATTCTGAGGACTGAGTCTCTAATGTTATTGCCTTTTCGCATTTGTTTGTCATTTCCTGGTGTTTCTGTTCTATTTTTTGAGTGGCTTCCTTAACTTCATCTCCAAAAAAATCATTTTAAATTTTTCAAATCTTCTATCAATTTTCAATTTCCAGGAGCACATTTTTATGCCTTTCTTAAAAAGTAATACTTGTTTTTAATTCCAGATTGCAGTATATTCTTTGATCTTCCTGAAAATATTGAAGATAATATTCTCCTTCTTCCATTGTGTCTACTGCTGTCAATTTCTTTGTTTTCTCCAGGCTTGTGTTGGTCTCCAAATTTCTTTAAATGTCTAGCGATCATTGGTTACCATTCACACTGAAGACGAAACACTAAAAGACCAATTAGAAAGTCTGTGTAGGTGAGTGGGGATTGCCGAAAGGTAGGCTTCACTGTGGAACGGTCTCCTTGGGCTATTCCACTGGGAGACCACCAACCATTAGTATCCACAGGTCTTTTGCACAGAAGCATCAGATTCTTCAAAGAAGCATCTTCCAACTGAGTATGTGGAGAATATAAAACTGACTGCCAAATTTTTAGAGATAAATAGGAGAATGTGCACTGGGGGCATCACACTACTTAGTGTTTCATTGAATTTCCTACCCTCCTTCTATACCTTGGTATCACCCACTCAAGAGTTCTCTAGCTCACATTCTCCAGAGAACTGACTTCCACTGTTGCTCGAGTGTGGGGAGGCATCTGAGGTCAAAGTTCACTTTAAACACACTTACCACTGCTTTCATGTCACTCTCATTGTCAAGTCTTTCTAAGATTCTGAAGTGTCTCTCTCTAGCAGCTCAGGTTCCAGCTTCTTAATACTTGTAGGCCAGTTACCATTACCCATGGGCTTTCCAGAGTCACTTTATCTCACTGGGTTTCTACAGGTTATGAATCCCCTTACTGTGACTGTTTTGGAAGGAGTGGAATAAATCTGTGTTTGATCTGCCTTTTTCTGTGACATATTTTCATTGTCAAACACTGGTAAATATTTATTAATGAAAACCTTAGGAGAAAAATTCAAGTCACCTCCACTATGAACTTGAGAGGTTAAGATGGACTATGAAATATGAGCACAAGTTTATACTAAAAACAAAAAGACTAGGATAGCCAGAGGGAAAGCAACACAAAAATGAAGAAAATTTACCTAACATAAATTCAGCTGATATTTTGGTAGTGTGTGTTTAACTACCTGTTGTTATATATAACAACAAATGCTATTTTCAAATCCCAGGAAAGAAACAACAATTATAGTGTTTAAAAGTGAGGCAATATCCCCCAACTAAATCAGGGATTATTGTTAATTTTAAAAATGCCTTAACTGTTTTTCTAGAAATTAAGTCATACCTTTAAATGCCCAATAGAGTTAGATGACTAAGTGAAACTTAGATAAATAATCAGTGATTTAAATTATTCAGATTTTTTTCCAAAGAGAAGTCCTATTTACTTATTTTTTTAAAAGATTTGCTTATCTATGAGAAAGAGAGAGAAGGTGTGTGGGAGAAGGAACAGAGGAAGAGAATCTCAAGAAGACTCCTTGCTGACCACAAAGCCAGACTGGGGCTCAAGCCCATGACCCTGAGTTTATGACCTGAGAAAAAATCAAGAAAAGAGCCAGATGTCCAACCAACTGAGCCACCCAGGCACCCCAAGAAGCCTTATTTAGTGAATACAGGTGGGAATGAATTCTTTGTCAGCTCCCCAAAAGAGAAATCAGAGATATCTGCATTAGTTTTAAAATCAAGTTGCCCATAAATGTAGTGTGAAACTCTCTTATTAGGAGGTTAGATATTTACATAGTCATAAAAATTAAAGAAGAGGGGCCCCTGGGTGGCTCGGTGGGTTAAGCCTTTGCCTTCGGTTCAAGTCATGATCTCAGGGTCGTGGGATTGAGCCCCATGTCAGGCTCTCTGCTCAGTGGGGAGCCTGCTTCCCCCTCTCTCTCTGCCTGCCTCTCTGCCTACTTGTGATCTCTCTCTGTCAAATAAATAAAATCTTTAAATAATAATAATAATAAATAAAAATTAAAGAAGATAAAACTTTAAGTCCAATGGGAAAAGATTTATAATTGACACTACTAAATTTCATATTTAAAGGCAGTAAATATAAGCTTTGGCTATGTATAATACTAACCTTGAAAAATGTCTACTATATTCTAACAACAGAAGCACTCAAAAATAGGAGCACAGTTCTTCATAAGCCTCAAATTACCCATGAACTGGGATAAATCTAGACATATTTCTGTTTGCTACTGTAAAAAAAAAAGATAATTTATTAAGCATTTTAGTGTGTGAGTTACTGTGCAAGCACTTTACATACATTATCTTACTTAATTCTTATCCAGCTTACGAGGTTGTAAGAGCTTACTTATACCGGACAGTACAAGACCCCTCACCAAGAGGGTTCCTGGGTTTGTGGGAGGAAGAATTCAAGAGGAAGTATTTTAGAGAAAAAGGACAAAGATTTATTAAGTACAGAAGAATGGAGCTACCTCACAAAGAAGTGGTCTCTCCTCCCACATAAGAAAGAGGACCCCTACTTCACTTCTAATGAAGGATTTTATTAGGTTTTTTGTGTTTTTTTTTGTTTATTTATTTTTTTTAATTAGCTAACCTATAGGGAGGGAGGGGCTTACTCTAACTTTGGATTTATCACTTACATTAGGTGGTTAGTTATTCCACTGTCTTAGGGTTAGGGAATTACCCACAGTAAGCATTTTTAGGAATGTCCAACTTTTGTAGCTTTTATTCCTGGAGGGAAGGGAGTCTCATAATTTTCCATGAGTTGAATCTTGTGATTCTGTTTATGATACTCATTTTTAGGTTAAGGGTCAGCCTAAAACCAAAATGGCTTTACTTTGGTCAGCTTGTCTCTTTAGTCTCCCTTCCCTCCTGCCTCATCATTATCCTGTGTTAATGAGGAATCTGGGACTTACAAAAGCTATAAGTAAAGACGACTTGGCCATGACAACTACGTACCATGGCTAAGGTATACCAAGTCATGTTTTTAACTATCACATACTTCCCTTTAAGTATTGATAAATCCAGTATTTTTAAATTGGTTAGGGATATGTCAACACTGATTAATTAAAAGCCAAAATGACCTTCGTAAATTCAAATAAGATCCATTCAATAGTAATCGTCACCAGCCAATACCGGTACTAATTTATTCAATCATTCACTCATTCAACAAACATTTACTATGTAACCATTATTTGCCCATCAGTGATCTAGATGGGCACTGTTAAATAAAACCTCCTGTGATGCTGAAAATGTGTGATATCATCAATATCCAATACAGTAGCTAAGCACAAGTGTTGAACACTTGAAGTGTGGCTAGTACCATTGAAAAACTGTAATTTTAATTTATTAAGTTTAAATTAGCTTAGGGGTACCTGGGTGGCTCAGTTGGTTAAGCACCCAACTCGATCTCAGCTCAGGTCTTGATTTCAGGGTCATGAGTTCTCACCCCATGTTGGGCTCCACACTGGGCATGGAGTTGTTTTTGTTGTTGTTGTTGTTGTTGTTTTAATTAAATTTAAATTAGTTTATATTTAAATATAAATAGCCACATTTGGCCAATGGCTATCATACTAGACAGGAAAGCTCTAGATATCAAGGGCCCAGTTGGCAGACATGGTTCCCACTTTCATGGAGCTCACAGTCTAGTGAGAAAGCCAACATGAATGATAATAAATATTACAGTTTCTGTTAATGGCTTAGAAGGAAAAGAATAGAAAAGGTGTATTTATAAGATATAAAGTCAGACTCAGTCACATCTAGCAATGAACATCTAAAAACTATAGGATTAAGAGATTCATGCTGAAAATGTTATTTCAGGGTTTCCTCATTTAAACTCCAGGATAGGGGCGCCTGGGTGGCTCAGTGGGTTAAGGCCTCTGCTTCGGCTCAGGTCATGATCCCAGGGTCCTGGGATCGAGCTCCGCATTGGGCTCTCTGCTTAGAATTTTTTGTGTTGCTATAAATTTATTATAATAAGAGTACACGCATTTGTACAGAAAAGAACTAACAGTGTAACTTATAAAGAAGAAAGAAAAGGAATGACTTTGAATGCTTATGAAGTAAAGGCAAGACAAAATCAGGATGCAACCTAGAGTTTCAAATGATTACAAAATTCCAAAAGGTCATGGTATCACCTTGACTTTTGATCAGCAAAATCCCTGCCTGTAACAGAGTATTAATCTATGGGAACACATTTCCAATTGTATAATAGCAATCAATAAAACTAGAATTGACTTTTATATTCAACTTTCAGATAGCAAATGTTTTTACAAACATGGTAACATATGAACTGTTTCAGGGTTCAGCTATAAGGTAATAAAAAAGGCTCTATGAAAATGTAGAAATAATCCATTTTATCTCTATTAAGCAGAAGTATATACAGTGGGTGATTTTCCTCCAACTTCTTTGGAAAATATATTTTCTCAGAAATTTCAACAAATCAACTTAAAAAAACCTTTGCTGATTTTCCTAACACAATTTTACATATTTTTACTGAATTTGATGAGGAAAGGAGTTAAGTTTTCCTGAAGCTACTAAACTAAGCATCAGCATAGCTTAAACTCAGCAAACTCATTTCAATATATTACACTATAAGAGAATACATGATTATTTCTGATAAAACATTTTTTTTAATATTTGGTACTATTTCTTTTTTTTTATATTGTATGCTTTCATTTTTTCTTTTTTTATTAATTTTTTATTTTTTATAAACATATATTTTTATCCCCAGGGGTACAGGTCTATGAACTGCCAGGTTTACACACTTCACAGCACTCACCAAAGCACCCTCCCCAATGTCCATAACCCCACCGGCCTTCTCCCAACACCCCTCCCCCCAGCAACCCTCAGTTTGTTTTGTGAGATTAAGAGTCACTTATGGTTTGTCTCCCTCCCAATCCCATCTTGTTTCATTTATTCTTCTCCTACCCACTTAAGCCCCCATGTTGCATTACCACTTCCTCATATCAGGGAGATCATATGATAGTTGTCTTTCTCCGCTTGACTTATTTCGCTAAGCATGACACGCTCTAGTTCCATCCATGTTGTCGCAAATGGCAAGATTTCATTTCTTTTGATGGCTGCATAGTATTCCATTGTGTATATATACCACATCTTCTTTATCCATTCATCTGTTGATGGACATCTAGGTTCTTTCCATAGTTTGGCTATTGTGGACATTGCTGCTATAAACATTCAGGTGCATATGCCTCTTCGGATCACTACGTTTGTATCTTTAGGGTAAATACCCAGTAGTGCAATTGCTGGGTCATAGGGCAGTTCTATTTTCAACATTTTGAGGAACCTCCATGCTGTTTTCCAGAGTGGTTACACCAGCTTGCATTCCCACCAACAGTGTAGGAGGGTTCCCCGTTCTCTGCATCCTCGCCAGCATCTGTCATTTTCTGACTTGTTGATTTTAGTCATTCTGACTGGTGTGAGGTGATATCTCATTGTGGTTTTGATTTGTATTTCCCTGATGCCGAGTGATATGGAGCACTTTTTCATATGTCTGTTGGCCATATATTTGGTACTATTTCTTAAAGTAGTTTTTAAACTCCATATATTTGTGTCATGTAAGCAGTAAAAATCTGTTAATAAGAGGACTGCCAGGATATTAAGTGATTTTTTTTTTTTTAAATTGGAGCTGGGGGTGGAGGGTCAGAGGGAGGTAGAGAATCTTAAGCAGGCTCCACATCTAGCACAGAGCGCAATGCTGGGCTCAGCCTGATTTCACAACCTCACAACCCTGAGCCAAAATCAAGAGCTGGACGCTTAACGGACAGCCACCCAGATGCCCCTTAAGTGATCATTTGATGAGCTAAACTGGAATCATTTCAGAAGCTTCTTGTGATAAAATTTGAATCAATCTAATATTATTGCCTCCTAAAACTTAAATTTATTTTTTTTTAAGATTTTATTTATTTATTTGACAGAGAGAGATCATAAGTAGGCAGAGAGGCAGGCAGAGAGAGAGAGAGAGAGAGTGAAGCAGGCTCCCTGCTGAGCAGAAAGCCTGATGCAGGACTCGATCCCAGGACCCTGAGTTCATGACCTGAGTCGAAGGCAGCAGCTTAACCCACTGAGCCACCCAGGAGCCCCTTAAATTTATTATTCTTATACTTAAATCAATCAATGATTCCTCACCACTCTCCAGAAAGCATCCAATTCAATTAGCTAGCATAGTACTCTTTTCTGATCTAAATTTTTATACATTTAAAGCTTCCTTTAGGGGCACCTGGGTGGCTCAGTGGGTTAAGCCTCTGCCATCAGCTCAGGTCATGATCCCAGGGTCCTGGAATCGAGCCCAGCACCAGGCTCGCTGCTCAGCAGGGAGACTGATTCCTCCTCTCTCTCTCTGTGCCTGCCTCTCTGCCTACTTGGATCTCTGTCTGTCAAATAAATAAATAAAGTCTTTAAAAATAAATAAATAAATAAAGCTTCCTTTCCGCCATTTCTGCCTTCCTGCCACCTTCCCTGCTTCATCCCAGACCACTCTTCCACTCTGAACCCTCCCTATACTTGCAAAGGCAGACTATACATCATTTTGAAGATTCTTGCCATCAAGTAACATCTTCTATCTGGAATATTCTCTCACCCAAAAATCTCCCTGCCACCTTCATCTGGACAGCTCCTAGTCAAACTTCAGATCTAGAGAGGTCCTCCCTGATTTCCATTTAAAGTAGGATGGAGAGATGCCTCTTTCATGTGTTCCCATTGTATTTGAGACTAACATGAAGATGCACTTAGCATACTACAGTAACTTCCTACTTTTGTTGTTTGTATACAGGACTATAAGTTTCTTGAGGGCAGGGGCTAAATAATTTTATTGAACACAAAGTGTGAAGCAGAGTGCCTAATACATAGTAAGTTCTCAGTAAAAATGTATTCAGTGAATGAAAAACATTATGCCAACAATTATTTTTTTACTTGGCCAAATTAAGATGTTTATCTCAAATCTTCTTAAGAAAAAACAGAATGAAACTATGTTCTAAAAGTAAGAAAAACTAACAGGAACTATTTTAGTTAGTCAGAGTTAAAAGCAGACTATATTTAGCACCAACAGCCTCTAACAGAAGCCACTCAAGGAAAACAGCAAGCACCGTCCACTACTATGCCCCAATCCCTCTAAGTTACCCCGTTCACACTGTAAAATACACATCTCCCTCCCCTTGTCTTTCCATCTTGACTTCACTTACCACCAGCCACCTTCCTTATTTTTCCCAAATGGAAAGGAAAAAAAAAATCCTCATCTAACCATATCCTCTCACCTTTGCAATTCTGCCCCTTGTCTGATAGTATCAGTCCTACCGGAATCTAACCACTTTCTGCAAGTGTGAGGAAATTCTGTTCCTAGACTTGCCATTGGGACATCCTGGATGCCAACTTGATTTAGGTTTGTTGTGAGATTAGAAAACACTGAACACCAAAGTTAATATTATTCCTTGCTTTGTCAATACTATTCCTAACTCTGGGTCCTTGGACATGGGATGTTCATTTGTACTGATTAATCTGGAAATTAAGGTATTTCCAGGAGTTCTCTGCAGCTCTAAAGTCTAGTGCATTAGTTCGGTGACATCAGTCACAGAGGCTAGCACACCGGCTCAGTGTACTTCTTGTCAACTAAATTCACTCTAAGGATCACCTGACAAAAGAGAAATGGAAGAAAGTATCGTATTTTCTCATGGTGTTGGGGAGAAGTCAGGGGGAGTTAACATAGGTAACTTTGAGGACTTGATATACATTACCCTCAAAACCTCTAAAGCATGCCTAGACTGCCTATAAAGAAAGCATGTAATATACATAGATATAGATATATCTATATACCTATAGATAAACAGATCTATTTTTTTTACAGTTTAGCTGGTAAGAAGCCCTGGGAACAGCACATAGCAGCACAGAGTAGCACACTCCTCCAAATTCAGTTAGCTAGGAAGAATAAGATTTAAGATGAATGTCCCTGTTCTCCCAAGAACCAAAGCTGCTCTATTCTGAGATGCTAAGAAGGAAATGTCTCTAGGAAACAAGTGTTTGAATTTTATGAGATATGATATGTTTACAAGAGTGGTACTTAATCTTAACTGCCACTGTTGTCACCTCGGGGAAGGCTAGTTTTGCCAAGAGCCATGTGGCTGCTTCCCTGCCATGAAAGAAGTAGGATGAAGCAAAGTGGCCCTACTCCAGAAGCAGCGGTAGGTGCCAAGACAGAAAATCAAAGAATCCACCTGATCTAGGCCCAGACGCTTAAGAAAGAAGTGAAAAATGACCGACTAATAATCTACTGATGTAAGTGGGCAAAGGACAGGTGATCCACAGCATGGATTTGGCTGCCCTTGCCAAGCTTACAAAGCCTCAAATGGCAATGCTTGACTCAGAAAACAAAGCCCTTCTGCTCCCCTGCACCCCCCGGAGGGCATGAGCAAGCTTGCACATAAGGTAATTCCCCAGCATCCAAAGACCACTTTCCAATTCCTAAAAAATAACAGTATTTCTGCCAAGAAAATAAAAAATGGTTTTGGGGCGCTATTTCAGAGCTCCTGGAAACAATCAAAACTTACTCCAATGTTTGTGCTGTGGTACCTTGGGACAGTGAAAAGAGCATACCATGAAGATAGAAGAGACGAAAAAGCACACGTGGCTCACTTAAGATCTATTACCTACAGCTACATCTCTTAGTTCTTTATTTTCCTGAAGAAATGTATATTGGGAGGGAAATAGAAACGGAGAGGTCTTCTTTAAATACGGATTTTTAAAAATGAGATTCACTGAAGTAAAAACCAATTCCAATCAATCAAATACAACTCAAGAGAAATACAAGATCCTCAGAGCAAAAACATGTTACCAAATACATTCTCTCTCTCTCTCCCCCACCCCCCCACCCACACACACAGAAATTTCCTTTGCTTACCATTCCAGGCCCAACACATTCTGTCCTCAGTAATTTCTCCAGTCCTCCACATTCTCTTTCGCACTCACACCTATAAACCTTCACTTCGTCTCACTCTCTTCTGAGCATATCTTGCACTGATTCACCTTCAAGCCTCTGCTCTGATCTTAAATGCTCTTCCTGCCACTTCATACCTCCCTTCTAGCAACTGCTCAATTCTACTCTTAGTACCTACATTTCAGTCTTCCCAGACCAGACATTAACAGTATCTAGTCCTTTGACAACGATTTATCATGTTTAGTATTTTTTAATGTAGTTACAAAGAAGAACTCTATTTGTTCCTTTGTATCTCTGACACAATTCTGGGGTGTGGCAAATTAGTACAATCTTCTGCAAAGTAAATGCTGTACTAAAGTCAAATGTGTGCTAAGAGACGAGACCTGGAATTGTAGTGATCAAAGACATTTACACATGACTACCTGATACAAATGAGTCTTGAGGTAAAACTGATGCAAAATAAAAACTAGTTTAGAAGTACAGAAACAACTGAACTGTTTTTTAAAAACATTAACAGAATTTCAACAATCACTATTAGGTAAGAGTGGAAAAACCAATAAAAGTACTATTGTTGATGTGGTCATGTATCAATGATTTTAACACATGATCTAAAAAGCAGAACTTTGGATAAAAGTAAGCCTATTTATATCAAGGAGGTTCAGAACTGACTCAGAGGAAAAAGTATTATCCTCTGACTCATCAAGACCACTTCCTGAAACACCCAATGTTTTTCTTGGAAGGAAGTCTATACAAGTGCCATTTCATTCAAACACTGATTAGACAAAATTGAAGTCTAACACAAAATGGACAAAAAGACATGTATTTTCCAAAGCCAACCAAGTTTCAAAGTAGACCATTCCATAAACATATATTATCTGGTCATAAAAGGGAAGCTTTTAAACACAGAGAAAAAGGAATAATCCCACGTATATTACAATGACTAAATCACTGACTACGTACACATATCCCTCTTTATACCATAATCTCTTAATAATAAAGAAACAACCTTATGATTTTAATCCACAAAATTAACTGATGTCTTTGGCTTCAAAACAATCATTTTTTTTTTTCAAAGTAATTCTTTTCCCTCTCCGAATCAACTCTGTAGCCAATATTTAATAATAATTTACAAAAAGAATAAATGATACTTATTAAAGGCTTACTAAATATGGCACACTAAATATGTGCCAAACACTGTTATAGGTTCTTAGCATACATTAATTCAACTGATCATCACAACCCCTCTAAGAGGTAGGTACAATGATTATCTCAATTTTACAGATGAGGAAACTGAGACACAGAACAATGAAGTACTTTGCCCCATGACACCTAGTACATAGGAAAGCCTCAAATAGGCTTTAGACCAACTCAAGAGCCCATATATTTTCTCTGCTGTGTGACCACATGCCTTCCATTAGAATGCCTAGTAAGCATTCTAGCACACACACACAACCCACACATATAAGCAAACATATACATATCTGTATAAACAGTTCATTTACATAATTTGTGCCAAAATTTCCTATGTCCTCTCACATTGGTTTTTAACTCCTAATGTAACTATAACATCGATGATATAATCTTTTACCTAGAAGAATAATTACCTAGATAAGCTTTGAAACACTGCACTTTCCAGATACATTTATGTCCTTCTCATTTGTTTTTTATTTCTAAAGCACTGGAAATATCTCACAGAACTACAAAAACACCAAAATGATACTGTCCTGGACACAGCCCTTGGGGAAGAAAAATACACATAACATTTCCTATTTCAAAATAACAAGCAATTAAACTGAATCTTGCTGTTTGTTTCCTCTTGAGTAATCTAGACTGGAAAGAGTTCAAATATCTGATTCTTGCAGTATTTTGCTTTCAGTAGAAAGACCATCTTTTAAGATGCCAGTTCAGCTAGTAAGTATTCACTCATATCTATACCTGGTTCACAAAACATAGTTTAAATACCAAATGGCTGCATATTTCTAGTTCTAAACATTTGAAAAAAAGTTCCTAGTTAGTTAATGAGGCAGAATAAGCACTTTGAAAAAAGCCCCTCCACTCTGCCCTTCAGATAATTAAAAAGCAGTATAAGAAGGGCCAATTTATCCCAGAGTGTGAAGTCCTTACAGCAGCAGCCTATGGAAATAGAATATCCCCAGGGTCAACACCACTCTGGAGGTGCTGAAGATGGACAGGTGCTGTTGGAAGCTGGCCTGCCCAGGGTGATTTTAGGGCCAAGATAGAGTCATCCTGCTTTATTAAAGTGTATCATTTACCCAAGTGACATACCACTGGAAATTAATTTATTAGGTTGAATTAAGTGTTTTTACCCCTAAGAACCACTTTTAAACTTCAAGCACTTCTAGAAGTAAAAATATATGGTATTATGGAGACATAAGTATGAATTACCAGATACTTTCTACTAGGATAAGCAAAATTTAAAGTAATGTGAGAATAGCTATGAAGTCAGTGTGCCCATTAATGTAAGAAATCTGTACAGAAATAGAGCAGTAGTAAGTTACCGAGAGAACATGACTAAGAAAGGATGATTAAAGTCATCTAGGTTTTTTTTTGCCTAAACCTACCAGGTGGTGGACTTCCTAGCAAGGACATATAAACAACACGGCTGCTCTGTCCTAGGAGCATTCAATTTAGCAAAGATGTAATTACAATGCAACTTAGTAAACGCTATGGTCAGGGTATGAACAATGTGCTATGGAAGCATCCACCTAGGGTAGATTGTTGGTAGGGTTCATATAAGAGGTAACAGTAGAACCAGGTGAAAGACACAGTGTGTCAATCAGTAGGTGTAAGGGGGCAGTGAGAGAACATTCTAGGCATATGCAAAGAGTAGTACATGGAAGGACATGAGTTTCAGGGCATAGTCAGATAATCACTGTGGCTGCAACCTAGCCTATATAAAAAGATAATGTGATTGAGAAAAACTTGATGCCAGAATATGAGTGGTCTTATAGAACATGTACAGAAATTTGGGTTTAATTTTTATGCCACCAGTAAATCAACCGTGGGATTAAGTCATATTGCCAATTTTTAATAAAATAATTATGGGGGCATGCTGGAGGCAGACTGAATAAGGAATCAAAGTTAATTAATTTTAAGAAAATTGTATTGGTTTCTTTCATTCTTACGTGAAGTATCCGAATTGTATTTTGCTCTACATATTTTTTGGAAAAAATTAAGACTCACCTATGTCATAATTTCTGAGTTCTCCAAGGAGAAAGAGGAGGATAGTTTAACTAAAATGTGTTTACCAATAATTTACAAGGACACAGCCCACATTTTCTAGAGTTACAGGTTATGTAAGGCATCCGTTGAAGCGATATTCATCCTATTTTAGAAAAGTTCATTTTAAAAATCCAGAAAGTAAGAGAATTGAAGGTAGTTTTTTGTTTGTCAGTGAAAAAACATTCTTTTAATTATGCATTTGCTGTGGAGAACTATGGCAGTGTTCCTCAAAAACTTAAACACAGAATTACCATATATATTCCCATAGTTCCACTCCTGGGTATATACCCAAAAGAACTGAAAGCAGGTACCTAAAGATATACTTAGACTCCATGTTCACAGCAGCATTATTCACAATGGAAAAAGCTGGAAGCAATCCAAGTGTCCACTGACAGGTAAATAGATAAGCAAAATGCATATATACACAATGGAATATCACTCGGCCTTCAAAAGGAAGGAAATTCAGATGCGTGCAACAACATGGAAGGAACTTAAAGCCATTATGCTAAGTCAAACTAAGTCAAACAGACCAATCACAGAATGACAAATACTGTATGATTCCACTTATATGAAGACCTAGAGAAGTCTAACTCCTAAGAATAGAAAGTAGAACGGAGGTTGCCAGAAGCTGATGGGGATGGAAGAATGGGTAGTTACTACTGAGTGGCTTCAGTTTCAGCTCATGAAGATGTATACTTAAAGACAATGAAAATGGTAAATTTTATATCATGTATATTTTACCATGATAATAAAAAAAATAACTGAGGAATGAATGGACAACTGAATGTCTGAAAGCCCATCAAGTATGACCACCTGGTCCAAGGTGAAGGCTATCAATGACGAGTACTGAATGTGTAAAGAATTTCTGTGGCAAATACACACGTTAAAAAATTAAAATTAGGGGCGCCTGGGTGGCTCAGTGGGTTAAGCCACTGCCTTCGGCTCAGGTCATGATCTCAGGGTCCTGGGATCGAGTCCCACATCGGGATCTCTGCTCAGCAGGGAGCCTGCTTCCTCCTCTCTCTCTCTGCCTCTCTGCCTACTTGTGATCTCTCTCTGTCAAATAAATAAAATAAAATCTTTAAAAAAAAAATTAAAATTAAAACCATCCCTACGGTTTTATGTTTGTGTCTATGTACCTATCCATATGTACAAATGTGTGTGTGTATATATTTTTAAATTTGAAATAAACTAGATCATATACTCCACTTTAGTAAAGATCAAGACACAAAATCCCTAATCTATAAAAACAGTGAATTAAACTGTGGGGGGGAAAACCAAGAGCCCTGATCAAGATTTTACCAATTCTCAATTTTAGGTTCATCTCTCATATTATTTAGCAGTCTCTCTTGCAAATGCCATTTCTCACTGATCCTTCATTTTCTCACCAGTCAAAAGGAGTATCTATGTTTTATCCTACACACAATCTCACAATATACAGAGTGGATAAAATAAGACAATGTATACATACAGTTACTTATAAAATTTAAAATAAGCTGGAATAGATATGTTCCTTACAAAAGGATCATTTGACTTATGAAACAGGTTAAAGGAATCTTTAAAATTTCTCTGCATTTTTCACTTTTTTATTGAGCTCTTAAACAATATGAAGGACATAGAAACTTTAAGGAAAACATGCATTGAACAAAATAAAATACATCAGTATTCCTAAGGGTATAAATACATACAAATATCTAAGTCACTAATTTCAATACTCAAGAAAGAATCTGTTTAAAATAAACACCTAAGAGTGGGCACCTGGGTGGCTCAGTCAGTTAAGTGTCTGCTTTCAGTTCAGGTCATGATCTCAGGGTCCTAGGACTGAGCCCTGCATCAGGCTCCCTGCTCAGTTGGGAATCTGCTGCTCCTTCTGCCCCTACCTTTGATTGCACACACACACACACACACACACACACACACACACACTCTCTCTCTCTCTCTCTCTCTCTCTC
>NC_081562.1:58548120-58654933 GCF_022355385.1 Mustela nigripes
GGGGGGCAGTAATTGTTTTCTCATTTTTTTCTCAATGACAGAAACAAAACTTAGAGCTCTTGGTAAATACCTACCTCATCTGCTGGCCAGTGTTACTCTTTTTGTAAGGAAATAGATTTATGACATCCAGTAAGGAATTCCTCAAACTTCACAGGAAACCTCCAACAATGTGATGCCATTAGATGGAAGTCCTCTGAAGTGTAAGCTTAAGTAAAGCATATATAAGTGTCACCATTAAATCCTTGTATAAGCAATTCTATGTATGTTGTTTTTACCACTTAGAGGCTACTTTTTTTTTTTAACTCAAAAATGTTTTCTTTCTTTGTTGTCCAATTCTCATTTACCTTCCCACCTAAAGTAATCCTCTCTCTTTCCCTGACTGTTGCAAGCCTCTACTTCACTTCCATTGTATAGTCAATACTTTGTAAAAATAGTCCTTCCATGGCTGCTATAACTTTATTTCACAGACTTGGCAAATATGCAATCCTCTCCTCATTCTTTCTACTTTATGAATTCCTCATTGTGCTCAAACCGCTAAGTGAAATTATCTAAAAGTCCAAATATGAGTTCGAAGAAATATTCTCCACAAATAAGTATTTGAGTACTTAACTTCTTAACTTAAACCTAAAAGCTTGATGCTCATGTGCTATTTGGGCACCAGTGATCACTCATGAACCAGGGATTGTATGTTCTAGTATAGGACACCCTTCCTGTACTATCCTGTATTTTAGAAAAGTGGCTACATTCATTCCACCTCAGATTCATTCCTGACATTGTAATAACGCAAATTCACTTTCCTTCTCAGGATCACATCCAGCTTGAACAGTCCACGTTCTTTTTTCCTGCTTTTTCTGTGCAGTCTATCTCTAGGTCAAAGCTCCATTCAGATACTTTGACAGAGGTTACCAAGGTTTGGGACACCTCAGCTGCAAGTGACCCAGGGTAATCTGGATTACCAACAACCTGAGTAGTTTAATGTAATTAGGTAGACTTCAGAGAGAGGGTAGTAGTCTTCATCTGGGTAATCGCTATACTCACAATTATACCATGAATTTCCTAGAGAAGTGTCCATTCATTCTTTGCCCATTCAATAAATCTTGCCAAGGGCTTTCTATGTGCCAGCAGATGCTATATGCATAAAGCTGGATATACAAGGATAAACAAAGCAGATATAATTCTCGTCCTCAGAATTCTCAGGGGATACAATGACCTTCTTTGATATTCCTTTGAATATTCCAAGCTCTTACCATCCTCAAGGCCTATCATTATCTGTCTGGAATAATTATCCTCTTTGTCTTTGCCTAACTCCTATATTTCAGCTTAAAGACCCCTCTTGGGAAGTCTTGTCCTGACCTTCCAATCTATACTAGTAGATCCTTCATTATATGATTTCACAGAACCTTGAAATCTTCTTCTTCTTAAGGCTTTATAATTAACATATGGGCTAATATTTGTCTAACATGGGCTTTTCAAAAATAAATTGTTGCCTGGTGCACTTTCTACTGAAGCAGAATAAACCTTCCTATTTTTTACTTTCTACTCAAAACATTTTAAGTCTCCTCTTTCTTTTAGGTGAATATTATTTTTAGTTTTTAACAAGAGTCCTGAATTTTTTCTTTATCTTTGTAACTCCACAGTTTAACCGAAGATCTTCCCTCATATGAAAATTTTATAATTAGGGGTGCCTGGGTGGCTCAGTGGGTTAAAGCCTCTGCCTTCAGCTCAGGTCATGACCCCAGCTCATGGGATGGAGCCCTGCTTCGGGCTCTCTGCTCAGTGGGGACTCTGCTTCCTCCTCTCTCTGCCTGCCTCTCTGCCTACTTGTCACCTCCGTCTGTCAAATAAATAATTTTTTTTTAAATCTTAAAAAAAAAAGAAAATTTTATAATTACAATTCTCCAACCAATTCTAATTTTTGTATGTAAAATTTAAATGTTTTGTTTATATTTTTAGATACTAACTTAAGTTACTACAAATGTCTACATATGATACCATTTAGATATTTTCAAGCCAGAATTCTGAATGATAGATACTCAACTTTTACCATTTTCTTATCTGGGAAACCCAGAGAAATATATATGAATCCCACTATTTCTTAAGTGTGAAGCTTTTGATTACTTAAGCCTCTATGAGCCTCATTTCTTCATTTTAAAGTAGTTATAATATCTTTCAAGGGTACAAGAAATAAATATAAAGTATACAAATCCCCTAGCAAAATATATAAAGTAAATATCAATTCCTTCCCACATGTGGAAGGAAAGAAAGGCACAAGTTCAAAAATGTAGCCCTCTATGAAATATAATAACAGTTTCATGACCAAATCTGATTTCCTCAGAGAATAAGTCTAACTTTTTTTTGGACAATATTTCAGGTCAGGTGTTGACAAAATTTCTGTAAAGGGTCAAGTGGTAAATATTTGAGGTTTGTGGGTCCCATATGGTCTCTGCTGATATTCTTCATTTTTGTTTTTGTTTTTAATAACCTACTAAAAATGTAAAAGTCATTCTTGGCTTGGAGAAAGAAAACAGCCCACTGGCCAGAATTTGTTAATCCCCTGCTCTAAATACATAAATACTCATTGGTTCCACCCTTATTTATCTTATTACCTGTATAATATTTAGCTTTTAATCAACACTCAACTGAAGAACTACTCTCTCTACTATTTATCAACATTTCTGTTTAACAAATATCAATTAAACACTTGTTTAGTTGTTTTTATGTAAAGCTCTATGAGGTGACTGGCCACCTAAACAAAAAGTGATTCAGGACATGCAATAAAAGAAGTACAGATAAAGCCTCTCTCCTCCCAACCCCTCCAGAATAAAGCCTTTGGAATTCTTCATCTAGTGTCACTTCTCTCTTCCCTCTGTTTGTTTTTTGTTTTGTTTTGTTTTGTTTTCTGAGCATACTACTAATCAGGATTTACAGTATAACCAGTTTATGCTCAAGACCTCAGGTTTCTCTCATACTATAACCCTGTACTGAAATTGGTGCTAGTTTTAGCTCCTTTATGAGAATCTGATTGGGCTTTCTGTACCAGAGTCAGAGGTCTGTGTACCACAGAGCTAGAGGTCTCTGTACCACAGAGTTAGAGATCTCTGTACCACAGTTAGAGGTCTCTGTACCACAGAGCTAGAGGTCTCTGTACCACAGAGCTAGAGATCTCTGTACCACAGTTAGAGATCTCTGTACCATAGTTAGAGGTCTCTGTACCAGAGTTAGAGGTCTCTGTACCACACACAGAGGTCTCTGTACCACAGAGCTAGAGGTCTCTGTACCACAGAGCTACAGGTCTCTGTACCACAGAGATAGAGATCTCTGTACCACAGAGTTAGAGGTCTCTGTACCACAGAGATAGAGATCTCTGTACCACAGTTAGAGGTCTCTGTACCACAGAGTTAGAGGTCTCTGTACCACAGTTAGAGACTCCCTCCTTTCAATTCTGACATAATGTTATAAATTCATCCCCTTTTATTCCAGTTTCCAACACAATCATTTCTCCTACTCAGCTCAGTTCACCTTACTGTTAATTATCAAAATTTTCTCCTTTTTATGTATAAGCTCCAGAAAAAAAAAAAAAAACCTGAATTAGGTATTAGAATTAATTTCTGTTATTATTCTGCCTCTGACAATCTGTGCATTTTTTAGCCTGGGCACATTTGTTTCTTCATTTATTACTGGGGTTGAAATAGCGTGGGATGTCAATCAGACACAGTTAAGTGTCGAGGAAATAACACTTGTAGAAGTTATTAATTTATCATCTATAAAGCACTCTGAAAGACCACTAAAAGGTAAGTCTCAGAAGTCAGGCTTGCTTGTAGAACTGGCTCTGTCATTTATATTTATGAGTTATCTACCTTGGGCAAGATAATTAACCCTTCTAAGTTTCATTTTCCTCATCTGTAAAATACAGTAATCACATACTTTATAGGGTTTTATGAGGATTACATGGCATAATCCATGTCGAGCACTTATCTTAGTGCCCAGTACATAGTAAAGGCTCAAAAAATGTTAAACATAATTATTATTATTATTATTTAAAGTAAAGATATATTTTCACTCGAGTCCATAGGCTTTTTATATTTACATCTTAGCCTCTACATGCTTTTGAAGCTATCCATTTATTTCCACCAGTAAATTTATGTCCTTTTTTTTTTTTTTTTAAGTCCTTTGGCATTTTGCTCTGTTGTGCTGTGTTTCTCCTACAGTTTAGTGTCTTCCACAATCAAAAAAGAGGGAAGACGAAGATTGGAAATGAAGGAAAGAGAGAGAGAGAGAGAGCCATCAGTTCACACTCTGTATGTTAGCAATTAGTAAAGCCAGTTCTCTTTTCATGAACATACATATTCCTAAAGATTATGATGCTATACAAAAATCACATCATTAAAAATCACAGGGCTTATGGACAAAATGCGGTTACAAGCACAACACTCAAAAACTCTTGTCAGCGATGCTTCATAAAAAAAAAAAGAACCTAATAAATATCACAACACAGTTTTACATGTGTCAAGTAGTTAGAAAATCAATAAAAACTACAATAAACATGGCATCTGACCTTGAGAAAGATCTGAAGTTTGCCTGTGGAATTGGCTGTCCAAAGAGTTAAAGCTTATGAGTTATCGTGAAAGGGTGGATAAAGGGTTATCTGAAAGTGGAGGGAAAATTATAAAACAAGATAGAGGTCTTTGTGGCTCACAATGTGAAATGAAGTTAGGTGGCCGGAGGATGTCTGAGGTCTGTGCACATGCATTTTATGTATTCGTATGAGGTTCAGTCCAACCAGGGGGCACTCTCTGTCACCTCCTGTTTCTCAAATAAAATCACATAAAACAAATGTGAAATTTACATTATCCTCAAATTGTTCTCCAGTACCCATAAAGTAGATAGAAACTCCCATTTTCAAAACAAGCATTAGAGCTGAACTGACTGTATGCGTTCCCAAACTATGAACTCGTGACAGATGTTCTCTGACTCAGAACTGTAGTCATGATTTACAAGACCTGTGTTACTCTTCAGTTTCCTATCAACCCAAAGTCTTTAACTACAAAAGATTGTTTTTTCTTTATCAGTAGTGAGCCATTAAATATGATCTAAATTTTTTCTTAACTGCATCTTTGACGTTTATCAGCTTTTGCTCTTGGGAACAGCTCAGACTCAGACAGCCATGCCATAATTGTTTAGTTCCCTAACTGCTCTCCCTGTTCCCCACATGTCCATACCAACAGAGCAATAAAATGTCTGGTGGTCAATAACTCACTGTCATGTCATTCCATTTATTCAGTCACCAAATATTTATGAGCATTACTGGATACAAGGAAAAACAGGAGAAATATGACGAAACCAGCTACACCCATCTTAGTAACAGAGTAAGAGCCTTAACTCAGTGGAACATTTAAAATCAGGCAGTGTTATACAGGAGTTGTAAAATATTATAACATGTGTTGGGGCACCTGGGTGATGCAGCAGGTTAAATGTCCAACACTTGGTTTCTGCTCAGGTCATGATCTCACTGTTGGGACAGCAAGCCCCACATCAGGCTCTGAGCTCAGCGGAGAGTCTGCTTAAGATTCTCTCTCCTTCCCCCTCATGCTCTCTCTCTCATTCTTTTTCAAATAAATAAAATCTTTAAAAAATATATTATAACAGGGACGCCTGGGTGGCTCAGTCGGTTAAGCCGCTGCCTTCGGCTCAGGTCATGATCCCAGGGTCCTGGGATCAAGTCCCGCATTGGGCTCTTTGCTCGGTGGGGAGCCAGCTTCTCTCTCTGCCCTGCCTGATTGTGCTCTCTGTCTCTCTGACAAATAAATAAATAAATAAATAAATATAAAACAACATATATAAAAATAACTAACAAAAGATATAACACGAAGCACCTTAAGAAAATGTAGAAAATAAAATAAAACAGATTACTTTCAAGGTTGTTATAAGGAACTAGGAGAAATTTAATGGGGGTGATTAGCAGACCTAAAGGATGATGTGAATTTTGATTATGAAGGAAAGACATTCTAATTGCTGCATGAGTGAAGAAAAAGGCAGAAAATGTGAGATATATAAAAGCATGAAGATCAAGTAGCTCAGGGATTAAGATACACGACTACAAACTACAAATAATAAGTTATATAACACACTTTGGGGGCACCTAGGTGGCTCAGTGGGTTAAGCCTCTGCCTTCAGCTTGGGTCATGATCTCAGGGTCCTGGGATAGAGCCCTGCATTGGGCTCTGCTCAGCGGAAAGCCTGCTTCTCCCTCTCCCTCTGCCTGCCTCTCTGCCTACTTGTGATCTCTCTCTCTCTCTCTCTGTCAAATAAATAAAATCTTTAAAAAAGAAATAAATATTAAAAAAATGTTACATAACATCCTTTGAATTTTATCTGATGGGAAATGGGAAAGCCACTGACAATTTTTAACCAGAAGAGTACAGCATCAGTTATGAATGGGCAAAAGGGAGCCCAACAGGCTTTCACAAATCCAGGCTTTGAATAAGTTAAGAGACTTCATTCAGAGTCTTTGGAATGCCAAGCAAGAGCAGCAGGAGGGCTTTCCCTAACAACAATCCCCAGCTTTGTGTCCAAGATTGATATTCACAGCTCTACTTAATGGATCCTAACTGTGTCATTTGGTCTGGCAAATTATATAAAATAGTGGAATAAAAAGAAATTACCTGCAAAATCAGAGGGAAGTATATTTCTAGAAACAATGAAGGAATAAAAGAATAGAAGGCAATCTAATAGTAATAATAATATTATCAGATATTTAAATCTGATCATTAGGGTCATGTAATTAGGAAAGTTAAATAATTTGGTTATGAATTACATCTACATACCTGACACAACATATTTTTAACCCTAAAGAAACTGTCCACCAATGCTCCCCAAAGCAAAGCCTTCTTGGATAAAACTTCATATAAGGTCTAAGGAAAGCTTAAGAAATATACATTCCATTGCAGATCAGATTTTACCTTGCTAAATACAAAGAGATAGTATATCACATATTGCTTTAAAATTTTAGAAACTATATTAAGAATTAAAACTACCACAAGTTTCTTCTAATCATAGTCCTGAATATACTTTTTTTGGTTTGTTTTTTCTTTTTTTTTTCTAAATCTAGTTAATAAAGTCTATACAGAAGACAGAAATATCACAAATTTTAACTAAAATAAGAAATATCCTGAGGGGTTTGGAGGGAAGGGGGGATGAGGGTTGGATGAGGCTGGTGGTGGGTACTAAGGAGGGCATGTATTGCATAGAGCACTGGGTGTGGTGCATAAACAATGAATTTTGGAACATACACACACACAGACACACAAAATTAAATTTAAAAAAACTAAAAAATATATTTTTTCATACAGCGGAAAGATCAAAAAAAATGTTTCATGAAAAATTTAAAAATACATACACAAACCTAAACTCTAAAATTTAAGAAAAAAAAAATTTTTTAAGAGAAGGAGAGATTAAGATTCAAGGCAGGGAAATGGGGAGGGACAGAGGAGAGGGAGAGAGAAAATCTTAAGGAGGCTCTAAACCCAGCACAAAGCCCCAAGTGGGGCTCAATCTTAGGGCCCTGAGATCAGGCAGAACCTGAGCCAAAATCAGGAGTTGAACGCTTAAATGACTGAGCCACCCAGGCATGCTTAAAATAGTTAAGAATTTTTAAAGAATAATTGTTTAATTAAATTAGAATTATCCTACAGGGAAAATGATCAAAAGACTATATGAAAATCTACTTTGTTAGAAAAAAAAAGAAAGAAAGAAAAGAAAAAGAAAAAGAAAAAAAATCTACTTTGTTATATCATCTGCACAAAAATTTTATACAATTCAAGTAAACTATTATTTAAAATCTAAAATATAATAAGCTAACTTTTGTCCACTTAAAATTCCAAGGCAGTAGCTTGATGAATTAAAGAAAGATGATTTCACTGAAAAAAAAAAAAAAAAAGAAACTGAAAAGGAAACTTCTCTACACAATTTATTTCAGAATTATATAGAAAATGAGTTTATACATCTTATCCTCTCCAAAGTCATTTTCTCATATGTATAATTTACTAAAACAGAAGAAAGTGTTTCCAAGCCTATCTGTAGAAAAACAGAAACCACTTTTAAAACACCCCAGGTACAAGAGATGCAGGGATATCCTCCTTAAGGTGAGAACAGGTCAAAGAACAAAATACATAACATTCCCAGAGCACATATGAAATTTACACTCAACAGGACACTGACACTTGATTTAGAATTTGGCCTATAAAGCTGACCAAGACTTTGCAACAAGGTTAAGAATAACTCAAGCCATAAACATTCCAAGGAACCTCACCTATGTATGCTACCAAACAGCTACATACATGATGTTTGCATGGGTAGTTTCTGGTATAAATTAATAATGTTCCTTATGGTGTAGTCCTAATACAATAACAGACACATTAGAGGAAAACCAACATATCCAAGAATGTACTTCAAAAAGGATCAATGCAGGCATAACCATGGCATGTGAACTCAAGAATGCATTACATTCCCCAGCACCAAATCAGAATGTAACCAGTTATTTACTTTTGTTCTCCATCTAGTTTATGATGATACAATATTAACTCTTATTTTTAAATAGTATAAATCTTAACCTCTCATTTAATCACCAGTAACAGAACAAGGAAAAGACTCCTCCTGAGTAAAATTAAATGTAACAAATCTACAAGAGTTACAAAAAATAGATCCCTATGTAAGAATTATATAAATTTCTCGCTAAGCTCAAATTTGATATTTAAAACAACATAATTATATAATTGATTTTTTTTCAAAGAGTTGTTCCTTAAAAATTTCCATTAATTGACTATTTAAATGTTTACAAGTTCCAATAATATTCGTGGGTTTAGGGGAAGAAAAAAACCTTTAAATACACATATTCACCACATTTTAGGTCCCAAGCAAAATGTTTACACAGAAATTTGGCAGTGTTAAGTCGGTGGACTCAAAGCCAATAATAACCTAAGAAAACTGAACTTAATAAGCAAATTCTCATAGTACAACTAACATTGTATAAATAATCCAAAGCAGTTAAGATTTATAGTATAATCACAGTATTTTGCATATCAGAGTAATTTAAAAGTAATTTTAAGAAAACTTGATATGTTCTGTCTGTGCTTCCCCAACTATTATTACTCAACAGATTTCTTCATACCTATAATCTGGGGGGAAGGGGAGTTTTTCTCTTAAACACATGACCTAAGAGAAGGAAATCCTTTAAATCCCCAAGAGGCAGAAGGCAGGAGGCAGGACTCTGAGGAAGCTGAGGTACCAATTTCAACAAGTTCAGAATCCACTTGGAATATCAAAAGGGAATTTAAAATATTGTCAAAAGGCTAACGGGTACTAAAAGTATTACTGCATGTTTCAAGGTCTACAAATATCCTCTGTAATAATTATGCCTTTGAGAGCCCTCCTTAGCAAAGTAAATATTCACAAACTCAACTTACCTACTCACACAATCCAGGCAAGACTCCTCTAAGCGATCTTCCAGGCAATACTGAGAGGACATTCCTCTCAGTTCCCTCTTGGTGCCAAGTGACCTTCGGCATATCAACAGAAGGGTGGGACTCTAAGCTTCAGTTTCAGCATTGTACTGTAGCGAACAAAGTTTCTCCTTTGGTTTCTCTAGGGCGTTAACTAAGACTTCCTCTTCTTGTTAACTAAGTAAACGCAACCACTACTGCATGTCCAACTCTTCCCTAAAGTGATAAAATAAAGCTTTAAATGGTGCAAATAATATAGCTAACACTAACTGAGAAATTATTATGTGCTCCAAACTAATACTATACACGCAGATACTATTATTATGCCCACTGTAAAGAGGAGGAATCTCCTCTTTACATAGTGGTTAATAAGTAACTTGTAGGAATTTCAGATACAGCAATATGGTTAAATGAGCTAATGAAGAAGACCTCCCATGGGAGACAAATAAATAGACAAAAATGAGTATAACAAAATTTTAAAATAAATACACAGCTTTACTTACAATAAAGAAAATCTGCTGGTACTAAACCAAATCTAGAACCAATGGCCAAAGTGGTATGCACAAAAGCAAATATCGCCAGTTATGGCCTCCAGGAAGGATCATGGCTATTTCTTTAGTATGCAAGTCTAACAGAGATTGGTAAGAAGATGTCCCCTCCGGTAAGGAGCTCAGAAGAAAGTACTCTCTCAGGAGAAGAGTTGGGCTAGATTTCTGGCCCTACTTTTTCTCAACATAGGATACAACCTACCCAACTGTACTTCGGTGGCCATGTACGAACAGAAGAAGAGATCTCAGGCACACAAGGCTTAAAGTCAATGGTGAGGTCCCTCTCATAAAACCAGAGCTATTTTCAAAAGGCTGAAATCACATTAAAAAATGATGAGGAGAACAGAACAAATCCACCCACTGTCTTAATAAGACTTCAAGCGAACTTGTCTCTAACAATCGGGAGAGAAGTGCCGAGGAAATGCTACAACCAGAAATTAAAAATCCCTATGCCTGTGTCACAACAGTTTTGAAGTCTGAATTCATATAAGAATCTTCAAGCTAAGAAATTAAGATAAAACTGGGTTCTGTGCTTATGATATCCCTGGAGTATCTGGAAGAAACAAACATGAAACCACTTTAGAGTAACATTTCATAAACAAGGCCACATGGGATCTCTACAAGCTAGAAAAACCAAACCAAACCAAAACCAAAAAACAATCCCCACTGAAGATGAGCCTATAATTTAGAAATTACAAAATATGTAAGAAAAGAATTTCCTGTGACTGGGCATTGACAAGTATACCAAATAGAAAATTTAGCACTCAACTAATTTTATAATATGAAGACAAAAAAAAAAACACAAAGCATTATTAGTAAAAATGGAGGAAGGAAAAAAAAGCCTATAAGGAATAGGTAACTGAAAAACAAAGTAGGTTTTACAAAAACCATACAGAATTTATGTGTAAAGATATACACATTCTCCGCATGGAGCACCCAGAGTTCTCATTAAGTTTTATAACTTAAAAAGAGAATAGTGTTGATATAGATACATAGAATTTTAGACTTACTTAGGAAAAAAACAATAATCAATGCCGGAATTCAATTATATGGTAGCATCGATTCCATACCAACTTTCCCTGTCTGCTATTTCTGACCACTCTGCCCTTGCAACTTCTTATTGCTGGAAATTCTGACCCATCTCCAGGCCACTGTGAACCATCTCCAGCACCCTTGCAAAAAGATGGAGTGGAAACTGTGATGTGCCACCCAGATCCCCTTTCAGGACTGAATGATTTATTCCCCTGCTGTACAACTGCCAGCAGACAGCCCTCCGCGATCAGCTCTCTTGAGAACAGTCTTGGCTAAAGATTCTCCTCATAGAAACTCTTGCTCCCTTCCCATGGAGCCCACATCCAAAGACTGGTTGACATGGGGACTATAAAGACTTGGCCCTGTCTCCCCAACTGGAGACAGTGGTGAACAGCCACTGGGCTTCAGAACTCTCCGTTGGGTCAGATCTCCATGAAGACCAACACAAAAGGGACGCCTGGGTGGCTCAGTCCATTAAGCGTCTGCCTTTGGTTCAAGTCATGACTCTGGAGTCCTCGGATTGAGCCCTGCATCAAGCTCCCTGCTCAATGCGGAGCCTGCTTCTCCCTCTGCCTGCTGCTCCCCATGCTTGTGTACTCTATCTCTCTCTCTCTTTCTCTCTCTCTTTCCCCCCCTGACAAATAAATTTTAAAAACCTAAAAAACAAAAACAAACAAACAAAAAAACCACTGCACAATAGCCTAACTTTCCTTCTGCCCAATACTGGTTTCTCCCTTCCCCTCCACAGGGGTTGATCCAAAGAGCACTTTCTAAGAAACTTCCAGCACACTAGTTTCCATCTCAGAGTTTGTATCCTGAGGACCCCAGACTGCAACAGAAGAGCATCATAAACAAAAAGGACAGGATATGGGGCAGCACTATTAAAGGAGTGAGAAGAGAAAAATAATAAAGCTTTGAAACCAATGAGGAGAATGCTGGAAAGTGCTAATATTTGTTTGGTGAGATCAGCAGCACAAGGGAAAGTCTTTTTCAAAATAAACAGTATAATCACAAAATTCCAACACATTTCAATTGTCTCGCTGAACTTGAAAGCAAACAGGGATCCTACGGGGTATCCTGATTCTGACCCATCTTTTTTAAAGATATCATTTCTTAGGTCAATGGGTTTGCTAAATGCCAAATATGTTGCGGCTTATACACAGGCCATTGATACTTCTAAGACAATCATTTTCCTAATAATCAGTTCAGTGGTACATTTAATTCCCAGCTGGAGAGCAAGGTTACCAATAGAGATGTATGTATGCAATTTCCAGGTTCCTTCAATAGTCCTAGAAAAATGTGCAGCAACCAAATCTATATATAAGAAATATATAATATTTCTTATGGCTACTTCTGATAAATTCCCTCTCTCAGAGCAGTGAGGAAATCAACAAATATCCCAAAGCCTTGCTTGTATTTGTCCAAGTAACAGAATTTTGATATACCTTTTGGTTCTAAACCATCAGTAAAGATGTTAATGACAGCTTTATAAAAGATCAATCTGGTTCAAGTTGGTATATAACTAATCGTTATAAAGAATACTAATAAAAAACTGAATGGACTAAAACCACATTCACTCATAGGCACACCGAGGATGCCAAAGACATGGGACCAATCTAAGCAAGGCTCACGAGTATTTGTTGCTCGTCTCGCCCTTCTACAACAGGGCAGTTTACCAGACGTAGCTATGAGAAATATATTTGGAACACAGTAGATTTAGTTGCTGCAGGTTTCCCTGTAACTACTGAAGGAAGCTGGAAATTGGACACCCACACCTCTCTGCTGGTAACCTTGTCCTACATTCCACACTTTGTAACCATAAATACAGAGGCAGACAAGATAAGCTATAGCAAAACGTGTCAAGTAAGACCACTGGATCTGAAAGGACAGGAAGTCATTAACATATGTTATTAGGGCAGGCAAGCAGAATGGATCAAAGTGTCACAATGCATTCACCTTGGAAACATGACAGAACTTCACTCTCAGTTCCTTCATTCTCAGTTTCTGTACATCTTCAGTTCAATCACAGTTCCTCGCCTGTCTTTCATTACTTCCTCTCCTAAAAACCACCATCTGCTTCGTCTTCTGTAAATCACTCCTTCTACTCTTTCTGACTTTATAACTCCTTTAATGTAAAAAAGAAACTAGTAAGTTACTAATACGAGAATCCAAAAGAAGTTTCTAAATTCTAAATTGCATATTGCCAAATATCGATTACATACAAGTTAAGCTAGGCTAAATTCATATGGGTAGAACAATCAACCAAATGCTTTACAAATTACCTAGAGATGAAGTAGCAGTGCAATATAATTCATATTTGGTGAGAATAATATAAAATTATTAATACATTATAGGCAATAGAACAAATATGCATGACATGTGAATGAGATGAAGAACCAACTGGTTCTTATGAAAAAAGACTGAATGAGTCATTATCATTTTGGAGCTACTGTTTGGACACAGAATCTGGATTAAAGGTGGAAAAAAACAAACAAACAAAATATATAATGGACACTTCTTGGAATGAATAAATATACACAGTAGGACCAATAATATTCATTCTTAACATAAGTTATTTAGAAGAGTGGTAGCATAATTAAATCTTCAAGCCTACAGATGGCTTGATACTCTTAAGTTAGGGAAATACTAATTCTGAGAAAAATGAACTGCAAAATTGGGTAAAATAAGGGTAAATGGTAGTTTCACCTTAAACTGGCAAAATTTAGGTCTACACTCTGGGAAACACCACAGAAATTCATTTGTTTATGGATTTTAAATGTCATTTTCAACCCACTATTTACCACACAGTTCCAGTAAGTCACACTCTTATTTGGCCATCACATTCAAAAAGAAAAAAAAAATTTAATGGTGGAGAAAAAAGCGATTTCTCACTTCTGTTCATGTCCTATAACCAAAGACAAGTAGAAAAGTTAAAGACCTCAATACTAAGAAACTGAAGGCTGGTGTTTATGCACCAAGTCTGCCACTTAATAGCTCTGTAACCTTGGGCAAGTAATTTAACCTCTCTTGGCCTCCATTTCATTACCTGTAAAAATGTGAGATCAATGAGACATATTTGAAAGGTCTCATTCAGGTCTATTCTAGAACGTTTACATAGTTCAAAGTTAAAAACAGAAAATCTACTTAATTAGATTTTGGCTAAAACATAATAAATGGCAGTTTTACACTTTTCAACATAAAATGGTAAATTTTCAGAAAAAAAAAATCACCAAATAGTCAGGAAATCTATGATAACTAAGGAAAAAGTAGTAGTTGCTGATGAGGACATTGTCAATTCACATCACAAATTATGAAACAACACTTTTCATAGAAACTTCAATTTATGCTGAAAAATTCTGATTTAAATGAACTCTGCCAAAGCACAGTAAGTAAAAAGAATTTCTGGGAGGCAGGAAAAATAGAAACTTTCAGCATATTGTACCAGTATTTCCTATCATTATTAAGATTTCACTCAGAGCTTCCTCATTTCACCTGACTCCAGAGGTGCCAGCATTCCAATTGGCTCAGTGAATGCACATCAAAAGAACTGACAGGGTGTTCCCTGTAAAACACCATTTTTAAAAATATCTCCCAAACCTGTGCTGTGCACAAAACGTCAAACTCTACAAAAAAGAAAAAAAAATGAAAGGACTACTTAGTTTTATTAAAATCATGGGCTGCTTCTGGATTCTTAAGTGCCATTTGTAAAGAAAAAGGCATTTCATTTAAGACTACTAATCCTTTCCAGAGTATCTTTTTTAATCATAACTCTGTAATACAGTCAAGAAATTATCACATTAGCTAGGTAATGAGACTTACCCTCTCCTAAAAAGTATAATCATGTGCTAGAGCACTGGGAAGAAAGTCACGGAGGAAGGAGGGGGGCAAATCAGCAAATACAGAACATGAACTCCAAACACTCATAAGGTACTATCTTATCCGAAAATCAGGAGAAATGCCCAAGTTTAATTTCAAAGCATCTACCTACTGAAATACTGCAAAGAATCATCCTATATACACTTGAGCAAGCTAAGTGAGCAAGCCGCCTTGAAAAATTAAATCGGGAAGCATGACAATAGACAGAATGAAATACATGTTTTCAGAGCAGCAGTTTAGAAAAAGCTGTATAAATCGCTGTTAGAATGACATAGCTTATGTCATCCTTCAAAAATAAAACCTGCAATTAAATTTGCACATCCAGTGATCCTTGAAGCTCACATGTTGTCAGTCTGTGGGGGTGGGAGAGGACACTCCCATTAGACAGGCTGCACAGAGAACTGCAGTCACAGAAAGACAAGACACTGCAGCGAACCTACAACAGGATCCGAAGCTGAATGTCACAGTGATACACTGACAGGAAAGTGCCAGAGGTTATATCCATTTTAAAAGTGATTTAACTTGATAAATACCACTGGACTAGAGTTTGCACAGGCAAAAGAATATATAACGATACGGCACCTTTGGCTGAAGAGTTAATACAATGAAAGTTTACCCTGGTTGGGCAAAATAGTAAGAATTACTTTCAAGTTTATTTTCAGTGAATGAAATATTGATCCTCCAAACTTGTTCTCAATCTTTGTTTAGTGTAGAGTTTCAAGACCTTGCAGTGACAACTCTAACATTAGTATCTAATAGGTTTGTATTCAGGACATGGAGCCATGGAAAACAGATCCAATAAACTTAGGTCAAGAGGTTAAATGTGATGGTCAAAAGAGCCATGGATTGGAAATCTAAAAGCTTAACTTCTCTCCTCCTCTATAGTTTAGTCACATGACCTGAAGCAAATCATTAATGCAGGCGACGGAATATAATTGTAAACAACCCAGATTCATATGTAAAACTGGTACAAATACCAGTGCTGTTATTGACAGCCCAAATGACTTTGGCCAAGTGACTCTACGAAGTCTGTTCACTTGTCTACGAAATGAAAATAATAGTTTCTTCTTCAGAGACACTGAATGAAATAATGCATGTACAGGACACAGCATAGTATAAAAAAGCAGTTAAGTAATAAACAGCTTTAAAAAACACCATATTTCTTGAGTTTTCTTTACCTTTTAAGTAATCTATCTTGTATGTTGTCTTAGAATAATTCCCTGTGCTTCATGCTATCTTTATTGGGTCTTTGATTACTTAAGAAAACTGAGTTTTCTCCATTTTAAAATGGAGAAAATTTCTGTATTTGTTTTTAAAATCTTTTTTCACTTTCGTTAAATAGATAACTGAGTATTATTTGTACAGTCATCTGTGATCCCATTTGGTCAAACCTGTCGGTATTTTTGACAAAATTCCCAAAGTCTTTGAGGTCAAATTGATGGTAAAGTTTCCCAGGGGGCCCTCAGAAAATCTCAAAGGATTTGTGTCTCCTCTTATAAAAGAGCGATGTTAATATAATTAGGTTTATTTGGTACGGTAAATTACATGGGAAAGACTGTCAAAAAAGAAATGTGATAAACACTCACCAGTTATATGTATATAGATACATCTTATTATTTTCGTGGCAATATAGTTATTTGCATAAGTTCAATAAGCGTCTTTCCTCCTTGTAACAGGAAACCATTGTAAACATTGGTTGTATTAGAAAGACTTTGACTGGAATGCCATCTTTGAGAATGACATGCACAGAATCTGATAAGACTGGACAGCTTTAAGGAAGTAAGGTTGGCATTAAAGAACCAAAGCTTATGAAGCGTCCCTTCTAAAAACTGCCCAGTGGCTTATAGGATTTCTACTTAATAGGAAAGTAAGGAAGGTCACTTCCTAGCAGAATCTACGAACCTCAGGATATTTGGGGGACCTCAAGAAGAGAGGAATTCACCCACATCTGTAAGTGTTGCAGGCAAAATCTGATGAGGGCTCACTGACTTAGTGTCCTAACCTCAAGAAACTTTTATTTATTTTTTTTACCTTTTTTTTTTTTTAGTGTTCCAAAATTCATTGTTTATGCACTACACCCAGTGTTCCATGCCTTAAAATACATGCCTTAAAAGTATCATCTGGGTTCCTCATTAGAAGTTCCAGCAAATATGACTTTTAAAAAGCATATATGGTGAATCATTCTTCTTGAACACTGACATAAATAACCAGGTCAAGTTAATGAAATGAGACTTATTTTGCAAATTTGTCTTACTTAAATTATCTTTGATTAAAATGGGGGTGACTGAAGACATGAAAATTAAGTTTCAATGGAAAACTAGGGTATATCCACACGGGTATTAAATTCTAGTTCTCTTCACTATCCTTAAGGTTTTGTTATCTATCTAAAAGGTGTCAGACCCTGATTTCCTCCAGTTTCCTAGCCACAATTCTCCAAACTAATGCTTCCAATTTTTCTCCCATCCTTCTGACTTAGAATTACTAAAAATTAAAACTGCCTCTTTCCCAAAGCCCTGCAAGTTGAAGCTGGACAACCTGATATCATACTCAAAGAAATCACAGCCTTCCTGCCTGTTGCTCTATGGGCCACTCAGAAAGTTCACCAGAGCACCTGATAACATCACAGAGACATTCACACTACAAACCAGGAAAACCTGCCAGATTACTACCATCTGCCCTCATGCTATCTATAGATGCTTTGAGTCAAGTATCTATAAATATTCTTTATGACTAACTGCCCTCTGTACTCAACCATGTTTATAGTTTGTTCTAACCATTAACCATTAAACTTATTTTTTTTTTTGGTCTCCATAGAAAGGGCCAGGATGGAGAAACTGGTTCAATGGGCTACAGGATAATCCACTATATCATTTTCTAGATCGCAGTTGGCAAAGTTTCAGACGGGAACAAATGACATGGTTCAGGACATACCACCCAAAATATGGCACCTCTGCTACTGAGTATTTTAAGCTAAAGGGGTTTGAGACAGGATGGTCATTTTGACCTTCCCTAGTGCTTCTCTCCTGAAACAAATCACAAAATCCTTGTGTCAAAGATACCCTCCATTCACCAGAAAGATAGGAGTATCCTTATCTCTGAAGACCAAGGGACACTGAGAAGAACCAGAAAAAACAGGTCTTGCTAAGTTTCCCTCAGTTTACTATACTTACCCCCTACGCTTTGTTCTAGCATATTCCTCCATGATTTGTCACTCTTCATCAAACATAGATAAAAATACTCAGGACTCCTTCGTTTCTTCTGTAAGAAGGCTCCTACCTCATGAAAAGCTTCTTACATAAATCTATGTTCTTTTCTCTTATTAATCTCTGTCAGTTTAATTTGCAGATCCAGCCAGAGACCTAAGTTGGTTCAGGTAAACTTTTTCCGCCCCTACACTCCACAGACACTACACTTCACTCTCACCGAAGCTGCATGTATATCACTTGTAAAAATCTATCTCAATTTCACAGAGAAATTTTTTTTACACAATTCTTAGTTTAGCAGGGATCCCTCATTAAAACACTTTGCCCATAACTTAAAATTTTTCTTGCTGATTTTTCACCTTTTTCTTTTCTTCTAGATCAACAGGATTCATTCTGTTAGTTGTCAGAATAGATTTTTTTATTGTTTGTGTAAGGCATAAACATACATTTTTCCTCTAGACCAAAATAAACATACACCTTGCATTTATGTTATCAGTGTATCAAGTTCTAACTTAGAAAACATAACATAGACCTATTCTAAAGCTATATCTTAAAAGAAAAAAAAAGTAGCAGGTTAGGTCTGTCAGTACTCTCAATAATGGCAGACATTATTCCCTAAATTAACAACCAAATTTGTGTTTCTTTTTTAAATCTGATACATATGTCAATACTTTCTATATACCTGCCTAGATTATTCTAATTATACTTATTTCCTTAAGCTTTATTTATTTGAGAGAGAGAGAATGCATGGGTTGGGGGAGAGGGCAGAACAGAGGGAGAGAGAGAATCTCAAGCAGCCTCCAGGACAAGTGAATAGGACCCTAAAGATCAAGGCCTGGGCCAAAATCAAGAGTCAGACACTTAAGCAACTATACCACCCAAGCACCCCTATTCTAGTTACATTTAATCCAAAACCAAAAGTGCCTGTTGGGTAACTCCCAAGTTAAGATCATTTTACATATTAACCTAATGCCACCTTTTCCATCTAAAAGAGGGCACACCTTAATTTCTACTGCAAACACACATTTCAATTTTTAAAACAATCAATATGTTGACTGTGCTAGTATTAAAGCATCACTTCATTTATATAAGGATTCTTATTGTAATTCTTTCTTTATTTCCTATTGACTTTGAGTATTACAGTATTCATTCACACAACAGAAAAGTTCTACAGCTTCTTAATAAGAAATCAAAATATAACCCAGTCAGTCCCTAAGGTTTATAAACTTTCAGAACTTGATGTCAACATCTAATCCACATCTCAGACCCCCAAGATCAACTGTGCACTTGACGTATAAGATATATTTTAAATCCCACAAAAAGTCGCCATTAATGGACTTCGACAGTAGAGAAGACTAAGATGCAGAAAGAACAAGACAGCTTCTTTTGTTAATAAATTTTGTCAGAAGTTTTCTACATCTTTAAATACAAAAATTAATTCAAGTCAACTATAATTCTATTTTAAAATTTGGCTGCTGTGCTATAGTAAGTACATATTAAAAAGTCACTTACATGGATTTTCAGATTTTTATAGTTCTTTTAGAAAGACATATACATACACCTAACTCCCACACAGATTCTGCTGGCATTGCTCCATTTTGTAAAAGGGCTTGTTTACAGACAACTCAGGATCTGCAAGTAATAGATATTGCTTTCTTGTTAAAACCTATTAATCTAATCCTCAAGGTCCCCCCCAAAATTAAAATAGGATAAGATGCATTAAAATAATGAGTCTTTAGTTCCGTTTGTAACATTTTGATTCATTTAACAATGAAATAAAATTCAATATTGAAACAAAAGATCACTTAGGTATCCTGTTAGGGAACATGAAAAATACTTTGTTCACTTCAAGAACAAACAGTATTCTGCATTCAGTTAGAATACCACTAGCCCAACGATCCATGCCAATAAATTATAAGCCAGCAGATCTTCTACTTGCATGTTAGATCTCTATACCAATTTGTATTCATTTATGGGAACTGTCAGTAATTACAGCAGCAACATGTTTCATCTCTACCACGAGCTTTGCAAGGACTGATATCATTGCCAGAGAGTGTGTGTACGCACACATGCTATAGTTTGTTTACATAGCACTTTCACTTGCATTACTCCTTCTAATTCTTGTACTTTTGTTACCTTATCAAAAATTATTCAATGGGGTTACACTAGTGACTCTTAGTCATACGGTGCCTCAACCACTAATCGGTACTCACCTTGGACATCAGATTTGTAGAAATCTCACTGCAACAGCTCACTGACTCACCACCAAAGAACAGAGAGATGGATGATGGGAAAAAATACAAATGAGGGGGAAAATATGAATTTTAAAAATTCATAAGCTCTGTCAACAATGTCTTAAACTTTTGTTGGAAGTTCATCACACGTAGTAGTGAAGGGGAAAGGAAAACTTTTGCTTTGTCCCCATCCAGGCTCTTTGGCCGGTCTAATAATTAAACTGACATAAAACAGATGAACAGGAGAATAACAAAATTAATTCTTACGTAAGGAAGCTCACAGAAAAAAAGAGTTTCAAAGAAGTAACCAGAAACAGGCAGCTTTTATATCTTTTAGACAAAGAAAGAATGTATTTGTGAGGAAGTGATAAGACAAAGGGGTTTGGGCTTAGGATAGGAAATTAGTAAAGAAGTAGTAACAAGGTTTGTTTATGCAGCCTTCTCAGACTTGAATTCCCTCTCTTTGGCAATAAGGATGCTTTTTACCCTCCAGGTGCAAGAAGGGTAACCCTTCTTCACATGGGGAATTTATTTCCTGCTTTCAGAGCAAGAGAAGAGAGTCAGTGTCCTTAAGGCTATTTCTTAAGTGACTTTAATTCACAATAATCAATGTGCCAAAGCAGCATATTTTGGGGCAGCCTGCCCCGAACCCTTCAATAGGCTGACTGGTTCATAAAAAATAGGGAATTTGGGGGTGCCTGGGTGGCTCAGTGGGTTAAAGCCTCTGCCTTCAGCTCAGGTCATGATCCCAGGGTCCTGGAATGGAGCCCCACATCGGGCTCTCTGCTCGCCAGGGAACCTGTTTCCTCCTCTCTCTCTCTCTCTGCTTACCTCTCTGCCTACTTGTGATCTCTGTCAAACAAATAAATAAAAATTTTAAAAAAATAGGGAACTTACCCTTTAGTTTGTATTAGAGATATAGATACACATACTAAATAGAGTTTGCCCTTGAAGTTAATCTGTTTTACAGATCTACATACATATACTAAAAGCATACAAGTAACACAGGTATATGTATAGACATTGAACACAGCATAAATCTAATAAAATCATACTTACATATAAATAAAAGATCAGAAGCCTTTAATATGATAGCCAGTGAGAAGTCAGTCAGTCAGTCATAAAAACTGAATAAAAAGAAAGGTTTCAGGAAGTGAACTGCCACTTCTTTTCCAATAAGGATAGAAAGGCTTTGTGGGGAGTTGATTCTCTGAAGATAACACCACAATAAAAATTAAAGAGCCTGATAAACCTAGAAGGATTGTTTCTGTAACATGAAAGACAAGTTGAAAAGAATACAAACAGAAAACAGCAAGAAACAAGAGGGATCCTTACTGCTAGGGATGACAGAATCATGGGTTTCAGGAAGGAAGTGAGAATTTCATATTCACCTATGGGATATAAACTTCAGTCCCCGTGGTTGGCAGGAAAAAAACACCTTAAAAACAAATCACCTGGAGAAGGCAGCACTGGCTCAGTAGAATTCAAATATGTGCCAAAGTCCAGGAAAAGAACTTGAACAAAAGTTCTACAGTGATACATGCCAGGTGGATTTATGAAAAACAGTCAAGAGGGAAGTGCCAGGTTTTGTCAAAAGCCTGTTTGTCTATGGAGTGACAGCAATGAGTGAAGAGAAATGCATATGTATGAAGGTCAGTACACACACACAGACAAGATGCTTTCTTGCTGAACACACATTAGTGATACAGTGGGCATTCCTCCCAACAGTGAAATGGTAGTAAGAGGCAGGTTTTGAAGTAACAATGTAAAGCTTTACCTTTCAATTTATTTAATATAAGTTGGTGATTAACCATCCTGCCACTCCTTGTCTCCTAAAAGAACAAATAAATATTTACTGAGTGCCTATTACGTAATGTGTACTACATTAGGTATAAATGAAATCACACAGTCCTCCTAGGAGCAGAAATTATTATAATTAGATCAATAATGTAGAAGTAAAAGAAAGAGAGAAAAGCTCTTCAATTCAAACTAACTAAATGGAAAATCATTTCGATTACTGAGAGTCATAGGTTAGAGAGGACGACGTATGGATATATCATAACCAGAACTAATTTAAACTTTGTTGCATCTATGACTTCTTAAATTTAAATTATTAAATCGATAAGAAAGACTGTAATTCAGTAAGCGATATTTTCCTCAGGGTTTGAAATTTACTAAGCTCTCTTAAATCATCATTCCATTCAGGAAATCTTATAATTTGTATAGTTAAATCTGAATTACACACAAGAAAATAGTTTTACTGTTTAAATCTCACAAAGCCTGTGGCACCTGTGTTCTATTTTCTGGGCTGATTTGACTTCTAAACACCTAAAGCTGGGTTTGCTATTGGGGCACTGACCCCAGGTAGGAAATCCTCATTATATCCAGTTTGGACATTTGGCAAAACATGGTGTGGGTGCCTGGGTGGCTCAGTTGGTTAAGCAACTGCCTTCGGCTCAGGTCACGGTCCCGGAGTCCCAGGATCGAGTCCCGCATCGGGCTCCCAGCTCCATGGGGAGTCTGCTTCTCCCTCTGACCTTCTGGCCTCTCATGCTCTCTCTCACTGTCTTCTCTCAAATAAATAAATAAAATCTTAAAAAAAAAAAAAAGAAAAACATGGTGAGAGTGTGTGTGTGTGTGTACACGTATCCATCTCCAATCAACAAATCACCATTCCCAGTTCACTGTTCTGCTCTGTACTCACCCCTTCTCATTCTTGTTTTGTATTGTAAACCTACGTGAAACAACTTAACGTTTCTTTTAACGTCTGTAGAAACCTACAGGTTTCTGACAACTGATTCCTTGCTTACGCAAATAGAGTAAAGAAAACTATATGCAACACATGCAATGTTGCCTCAGTAAAATTAAGAATGGATAAGCCTAGTTTCCTTCATCATGGTGTTTCTGTTGGTTTTCTTCTTTCTCCCCCACAATGCTTCAACAAATGATGAAAAGTTAACAACTGCAGTACAGGATAATAACCCCCCACAGTTCTGACTGCAATGGAAAAGTTTAAAACTGTGAAATGAATAAACTCCTGCTAGTTAGCATAAAAGGAAATAATCAACAGATTAAAAACACTGATGTAACTAATTCTACTAAACAACTAGTTTTGCATTCTAACTATGCTTTTTAGTGGTGAAAATTTAACTGTGGCCGAAAGTGTGGGCAACAGGTAGTAGGAAAACTCAGGTGACCCAACCTGGAAGAATTACGCCAACCACAGAGCTAATAAGCAGACTATTCATCCCCATGGTAATAACTCTTAAAAAAGACACAGAAGCCAATTCATAGATTCCATTTTCAAACCAGAGAGCTATTTGGGGGTAAACACACATATATAATTTATACAGTACCCTGTGCCAAACTCGTAACAGTCCAAGAGATGAAGCTTAAAGAAATGACAGCAGTGACCCTTTTAATAATATTGACTGCTAATGCATAGAAAGGTAATCTGTTCTCAGGCAAAGAACCACAGTGGATGTTACAAAAACACAATAATAATCAGGGGCATTGTCCAGGGTGTGGAGTCATTAACTAAACTCAACAGGTCAAGCATTTCTCCTAACAGTACCATACCTACTTGAGGACAGCATATACCTTCTGCATGAAAATACAAGTCTGATATTTACACTTTGTGACTTGAATACAAAAGAACCTTAAAATCGAAGACTTTATATATTTGCTATTATTATTGTTTTTTAACCTGTTCCCCTGAGCTCTGCTTTCAAGCCCTTTGCTTTGCAGGTGGCTCTTGTAAGGGAAATCGGGTTTGTCCACATACACAGATTCATTACAGCCCTCTGCCCCCCTATTTATAGGGCCTCTTACCACAAAATGGATCCCAGGCTTAGAAATTTGAGGTGAATCTGGAGATGTGTCACCCAGATACCCCTTTCAAGGAGTAGTTTGTTCGGGTACCTCGGTGGCTCAGTCTGTTAAGCATCTGACTTTGGTTATGATGAGGGAGCAGGAGGCTGGCTGAGGACAAAGCAAAAGCTGGCGCCTTGCACCCCCTCTTCACCCTTTCCCCTCCATAAGTGTAGCATCCCTCAGGCAGCCCTGACTGCCATGAACAATAAGCAAATAGTTAACTTGCAGAGCTCACAATCCTGCTAGACAGGAGCTTGGCTTACAAATGTTCTAAATCTCACTAACAAAGACGATTGATAGCAGGATTGTGACACCCTACCAAAAAGTCTCCCAACTATCTTAATGTTAACGGCTGGCCTAAAGACAACATTGATCCAGCAGCAAGGGCAAGGCCTCCGGCAGGCATGGAACATCCTGGCACCTTGTAGGCCCTCTTTAGCATATGAAAACTCCACTGACACCTCCCTTCCCCTCACCTTCCCCCAACAGCAGGGTATATAACATGCCTACCCTCACAACCCGGGGCAGCAGCAGCTCTTCCTGCTCAAGGGTCCTGTCCCCGTGCTTTAATAAACCACCATTTTGCACCAAAGATGTCTCAAGAATTCTTTCTTGGTCATCGGCTCCGGACCTCAGCCCACCAAACCTCACCTAGGTTCTAGAACTTCATCAGTTAGGTTGTTGCTCCTGGTCCTGGGATGGAGCCCCAAGTTGTACTGGGCTCCCTGCTTGGTGGAAAGTTTCCTTCTCACTCTGCCCCTCCCTCCACTAATGCTCTCTCTCCTCTCTCACTTCTGCTCCCTCTCTGTCTCTCTCCCTCGAATAAATAAAACCTTTAAAAAAAAAAAAAAAAAGAAAGAAAGGAATGATTTGTTGCCTGAGAGTCTGGCAGCACAGTCAACAACAGCCTTGAGCAATCAGCCTTTTGAGGGGCTGCCTCAGGAGCAGCAAGCCACCATGCTGAAGGTCACACCCTTCCCAGGGAGCCCCACAACCAAGGAGTGATCAAGGTGGGGTATAGATACTTGGACATTTCAGTCCAGGGCAGGACAACTTTTCCAGGCCATTTTTGCTCCAAAACTCAAGGTGGTTGCCTGCAGTCTGTGTCACTGATTTTTACAACGTAACCTGATTTCTCTCCCTGCCTATTCATGGCATATCTAAGATTTTAAATAAGCTTTACTGAAAATGGTCATTTCAAAGATAAGATTTCCAGAAATAGTCAAAGCACAATATATTTTGGCATCAAGTTTTGGGAGCAAAATATTTAAGCCAATAAAAATAGGCTAAAAAACACAATTAAAAAAAAATAAAGAGACAAGCCACGGACTGGAATATTTACAAATCATCTTTCTTTTAACATTTCTTTCAGGCACGTGTACGGGTGACAAATTCCCAGTGAGGTGCCGTCCTTGTTTTTTTGTGTTCTTTTTTTAAAGATTTTTTGGTATTGTCATTGTTTTATCTCAGAAAGTCTTTATGTCTCCTTCAGTTTTGAAAGATAATTTGGGGATATAGAATTCTAGGTTGGTGGTTGGAGGTGTGGTTTTCCCATAACTTTAAGTATTTCACTTTCTATTCCCCTCATGCCTACATGGTTTTTGAAGAGAAAACCAGTGTAATTCCTCTATAGGTAAGTTACTTCATGTGCTGTTAGTCACTCTTAAAAATAAAAGCACAGCCTCTCCCTCTAGCACTTGATTCCATATTGACAGTTTCACTTAACCAACATATATTCCAAACACTGGGCTCGGTACTTGGAAATGATCTGAAAAACACAGATTCGATAAGATAAATTAGAACTCAGCTGCTCGTATCTACAGGGAGCTTAGAAACTCAGAGGCTTTAAGACAGAACATTGGTCAATTAAACTATGAAGTTTTTGAGGGCAGAGGCTTTACTGTGGTCTATCATTACTCAACCTTCTTTACACATGCTTCCTGGGTTACTAAGGAGAATTATAAACTTGACAATCAGACATTGTATAAATCTCTACCAGTCTTAGTTGGTCTCCAACAGTTGGCTATCAACACTTTATCATCTTGTTGATTCCACTATAAATTCCCCATAGTAACCATACCCTCAAGTCATATTATAGCATAGCTCTACTTTTCCGTCACCTGTCCTCAGAAAATAATTACATTTCCCGCGTAACTAAAATATTAGAAACCACATGAGCTCCTTATCTACATGTAAATAAGAAAATCTTTTTTTAAAGAAAACGTTTAATAGTACAGAAGACCTATTAGATGTTAAGTATTTTTTTTTTAAAATGGGTTGACAAACGACAAGCTTCCATATGACGTCTCAATATTCCAGTTACTCATTTCAGAAATGCATCTGAAGCAGAAAGTTCAATCAACAATATGCCTTATAGGACCTTAAAGGCACATCTTTACATCATCTGTTATCAATCCTCTTTGGATAGAAGAATCAAAGTGTTTGTTATCCAAGTTTTTCACTGATTTAATCAAATCCCCTAAACAGAATCTTTGTCCTCTCGTAAATATTTATTCTCTTTTCAAAATATTTTAAGGGTTAAATTCAGAATATAAAACTTTTAAGATAAGCTTTTCACCATTTTATATTTTTTCTTTTTAATTAAAGTTTTTCTTTATTTATTCGCAGTAAGCAGAGAGGCAGGCAGAAAGCGAGGGGGGAAACAGGATCCTCGCTGCACCAAGAGCCCAATGCAGGGCTTGATCCCAGGACCCTGAGATCATGACCTGAGCCGAAGGCAGAGGCTTAACCCACTGAGCCACCCAGGTGCCCCACTTTTCACCATTTTAAATATTTCACTCACTCAGGTCTTTTTCACCTCATGCAAACTTTACACTGAATATCCAAAGAGCTAGGGTATTTTCCAAATAGAAACATCTTTTTTCTTGCATAAAAAGATTTCATTGCATTCTATGTAAGCATCACTGTCTTCAATCATCCCCAAATGGACAGCAAGAAGTCACTGGGTGTGCTGTTTGTTTTCTACTGCCTACAGCCTATATGCTCACACTCTAAGATGAAAGACAGAAAGTAAAGTGTGCCACATACTTTTTTGTATGTTGTTTCTGCAAAGATAGTTCAAATGACTGCCTAATTCTGAGAGCAATTAAATCCGAAGCTAAACTGTGCATTTCAAAAAACTCTAACACTATTCTCCAAAACAGCTCAATAGTAACCAATTAACCATCTCAGTAACTTGAATCAGATATCCTGACCTATCTCTAAGCTTGGACTTGTAATGATTCAAAGAATCCACAACTCCACACAACTTCAACAAGAGACCCGATCTGTCAACACTGCATACCATTACAAGCTAACCTATCCATAAGTCCCTTCCGGCTTTATCTCACAACCATGACAATGATAAAAAATTGAGGGAAGAGGATAAATCACCAATGACAATACTTACCCATGCACATATTTGTGTCCATATCATACTGGACACTTCTTTTTTTAATCCCTTTTAAGATTTATTTACTTATTTATTTTAGAAAGAAAGGCAGAGAGAGATCACAGAGCAGGGGTGGGGAGTAGATGGAGAGGGAGAGAGAGAATTTCAATCAGACTCCCCACTGAGCACAAAACCAGATGCAGGGCTCAATCTCACAACCCTGAGATCATAACCTGCGCCAAAATTAAGAGTCAGAGGCTTCCCTGACTGAGGCGCCAGGCGTAGCTGTCCTGGCTGCTCTCTGCATGCTATCTCTTTTAATCCTAACCATCCTATAATGTCAGTAACACGATACCCATTTTACAACCATGAAGTCTGAGGCTCAAGAGGACACTTCACAAAATTTTATTAATGTCAGATGGTGACAACTACGAACAGGCTTTCTCCTACAGGCTACACCAACCTTCTAAAAAGAAAAGCAATTGGTAAAATCCCCCTACAATTATGCTTCTTTAGACTGGTCAATTACTTCTTCTGGGAAACCAAAGAAATGACTTATAAGTGGAACTAAATAAGCCACTTATTTACTAAGTAAGAAACAAAATACAAAAGAATATGCCTTGCAACTGTATTAAGAGAACACAGAAGTAGTTGCCAGATGACTCAGCCAAACAATAAGTTAGAGGTGAAAGTAGCAGCAGGAGAATTAAAACTATTGAGCTGGCACTGGAGATTAAGAGACAGTCCCTGATCGCTGGGAAGGACCTTGAACACCGCCTCCTCAGTCACTCCACAAAGAAAGAATAAGTCCATTGTGTGAGAAAAACATCATATTTTCTTCTGGACTAAGACCCAGAGATAGCAGTGGCAACATTCGACCAAATGATCTAGCTACAGTCATGACCATCACACCAGAATCCATGACACCCGAAGACAAGAGTGCAGGAAGACAGGAAACTTATTACCATTTTCCCAATTTACCACTATCTTTCTCTCCCAAGACATAAGTAAATTACTCTCAAAACATATTTACTAGAAAGAAATACAGTAATCACATTTGCTAAATAGTATCCTGGCACCTTTGAAAAGCCTTGGGCAACAATCTGGGAGACCCAGAATACCAGGTTATGTGCCAACACTGAAGCCCAGAAAGAGGTAAGACATGACATGGGCCGGGTGAGCTGAAGAAAAACAAGACAAATAGAGGACATTAAGAAGACAAACAAAACAAACGAACAAAAACCGATGGAGTGAGAACAAACACCTATTCCGTTTTATTCAGGCCTCAAATGCTAAGGCATCCGGATGAATGGCTGAAACTCCAGGGAAGAGAAAAATCAGAATTAGATGTTTTTCCCACAGCAAGAAAGTAAAATATTGAATATAAAAGTACTAAAAAGATGTAACAGGTTGTCTTTTTTTTTTTTTTTTAAGATTTTATTTGTTTGTCAGAAAGAAAGAGAGAAAAAAAACACAAGTAGGGGGAGCGGCAGGCAGAGGGAGAAGCAGGCTTCCGGCTGAGCAGGGAGCCCATCTGAGACTCTACTCTGTCCCAGGACCCTGGGATCATGACCAGATCCGAAGACAGACACTTAACTGAGCCACTAAGGTACCCCAGTGTAACAGGTTTTCAATAGAAAATGCATTTTTTGTAATCCATAGATTAATAATTTTTTTCAAATATATCCTCATAAGTAAGGAAATTTTTAGTTCTAAAAATGCCAATACTTTCAGAGCCCTCTAATTGGTTTGGCTTTCTTTCCTCTGCCACTTCTTCTTCCTCTTACTTCCCCTCTTCCTTTGTGCTTGCTAGTTCTCTCAGAAACAAGATGGCACAGTCTTCCTACCATTCTGGTGGCTGAGCGACAGTTACATCCAAAAATTTCATACTTACCTAGATTCTCTGCACATAACTGTTAATTCCCATTTAACTCACTGACAGTTTACAGTACTAATATCTCCACCTTACATTTTTCTTAATAAGACACTTACATATCCATGATCTCAATTTATTCTCACAACATGTAATCTGGAAGATAAGCAGAGTCCATAGGCCCATCATTCCCATTTTAAAAATAGGCAAAACAGGGAGCCTGGGTGGCTCAGTGGGTTAAAGCCTCTGCCTTCAGCTCAGGTCATGATCTCAGGGTCCTGGGATCACGTCCCACATCGGGCTCTCTGCTCAGTGGGGAGCCTGCTTCCCTCTCTCTCTCTGCCTGCCTCTCTGCCTACTTGTGATCTCTCTCTCTGTCAAATAAATAAATAAAATCTTTAAAAAAAAAAAAAAAAAAGGCAAACTGACACAGAGAAGTCAGGTAACCAGGACTGGGCATGAAGGTGGGAAGAGCTCCAGATTCAGCCTGGAGCTCTCCCAAAACTTCACACTAACGGCATGTCACAGATAACCATAGTATTTCTCAGAATACATGCAAATGCCAACATTTCCTAAGAAACAGCAGATGGCTTTAAATAGCTAAATTTTTCTACAAATGGACCCACCTTAAAAATGAAAATATGCTCCAATTCTTATGCTTCTACTTCAGTCCAATGAGAGCAGTGTTAAAAATAACCTGTGAATAAAAATAACTGGATAAAAATAAAATCTCATTTTTGAGGTATGACAGCAGTACCTGCTCTTGTTTAATATGTATATTTATTCTCTTTCACTTAAATTTTTTGTTCTCTTTTTATGTAGATTAAAAATTTAATGGATGGAAAAGTTAAAGAGGAAAGAAGTCATAAAGGATCAAATATTGCAATGGGCACACTAACATGCCATCTGATAAATCCTTGCAGTACTCTGAGAAGTACTTAACTTCTAAACAAACTGAACCTGTAAGACTTATACTAGGATCTGAACATACCCATGCCTCAGAGTTACTTTATTTTGCATATTTTTATATTTATCTAGCATTTCACAAACTATATTTGTAGAATAGGAATATTCCATTTTTTCCTATATATAATTAGACTTGTATATTCAGCTCAAGGTGTACAAACACACATAGTAACCTAGGTATTTACAATGAAGACCCACACTATGAGTGCCTGTTTTTAAATGACATTATCTGTGTAACTTACAATATTGTAATATATTGTAAGTAGGCACCTATCCATTAGATAAAGAATCCATATGTGTGAAAATGTTTTTAAAGTTAAACAAGACAAAGAGTTTGTGCTTTAAATAAAAAAAGATCACTAAAAAGATTAATTAAATGAAAAAAATCAAAACAATCACTAATACCGTATAATGCTTAAGAACTAATAATTGCAGAACTTAGAATTCGTCACATGATTCTAAGAGCAATGAAAAGGGACTCTGGAGTACAGGAGTTCGAGTTTGAATCCCAACTCTATAACAGCACAGAAATACTGAAGATCGGCAATTCATTCCTCTGTTCAGATCCTCATATAATCTAATCTCACTTGCCTAGAGGCCACATATCAGTGACAACCTCAGCAATGTCACAGAGTAAATTAAAAAGTTACACGGCTAGTTAAATAGATGCCACAAAGTCTATGTGTTAAACTTCTCCATTTTACTCAGAAAATGCCCTCAAGCTCAGTTTAGATCATTTAAAATCTCATTTTAGAAAAAGTTCAAAGGAAGTTGGCAATCAAATCAATCCATAGCAGTTTAGAAGTACTGGTCAGATTCATTAAATCTGAATTTGCGGAGCTAGGGTTGCTGGAGGTACATAAAGAAAAGAGCAGAGAGAAACAGATAGATTATAATAATAAGAGAAATATGACATATAATGGGAAGAAAAAATTCATAAGGCATCCTGAAAATATTTGATATAGAACCACAGGACCATGCACTATATTGCACCCATATTATAATCCAAATAAAGAGTATGCATAATATATATGCATATTCTAAATTATATTCTATTTAAGTGATAAATTATATTCTATTTAAGAAAACAAGAAAGTACTTGATCCTGGAAAGAAAAATTACCATATTAATAATTTAAAAATAAATTTAAAAAATTCTAATATGTAAAGAATTATACTTGAGGGGTGGAAGGGATAGGGTGGGTGGGTGATGGACACTGGGAAGGGTATGTGCAATGGTGAGCGCTGTGAATTGTGTAAGACTAATGAATCACAGACCTGTACCCCTGAAACAAATAATACATTATATGTTAATAAAAAATAAAATAAAATAAATTTAAAAATAAAGAATTATACTTTAACTCAAGAAGTAGATAGCTAGGAAATGCACTTGTTTGTGAATCTGAAAAGGGTATTACTAGTCAAACCTAATAAATGAGATGCTAATGTAGTTAAATGAGCAAATACAGAGGACCTACGCCACATAATTAAAACCAAGCACTATATTAAATACAACAGTGTGAAGTCTTTCCCCTCATAAAGTTCACAGTTCAACAGAAAATGCCACCATATATATGAATAAATTTGAGTAGTATAGTAGAGGTATAAGTAAGACATTTGGTTGACTCAAATGTTGATGTGCGATGCTTAGACACTTTAATTTAGAAAGGGTTGTAAGTGTGACTTTAAAAAAGCTGGAACATATAAAGTACACAAGAAAAGATATATCAAAAGTAAAACTCTGTGACACGTATTAAAAATGAGCCATCAAAAATTCCCTCCCTCCGGGGCACCTGGGTGGCTCACTGGGTTAAGCCTCTGCTTTAGGCTCAGGTTGTGATCTCGAGGTCCTGGGATCAAGCCCTGCATAGGCCTCTCTGCTCAGCAGGGAGCCTGCTCCCCACTCTCTCTCTGTCTGCCTCTCTGCCTACTTGTGATCTCTCTCTCTCTCTCTCTCTGTCAAATAAATAAATAAATAAATAAATAAATAAATAAAATCTTTAAAAAAAAAAAATTCCCTCCCTCCTTTTTTACTGTAATAGCAAAGAAAGCTACTGACAACAGTTAACATTTATTGAGAATTCATTATGTTCTAAGCTCTGCTCTCAGAGCCTAACATGTTTGAACACATTCAACTCTCAGCAACAACCATATGATGAAAGTTCTATTATTTTCCTGGTTTAAAAATAAGAAAATGGCGGCACACAGACAGTAATTTGCCCAAAGTTATACTAGCTAAGAAACAAAATTTAAATACAGGAAGTCTGGCTTTCAAATCCATGCTTTTCACCACTAGATACCTAAGAGGGAAATAAATGCCTAACGATGTCTTATAGAATGTATACTTCTCGAGACTCTTAGCATCCATATTCATCAGGGATATTGATCTGAAATTCTCCTTTTTGGTGGGGTCTTTGCCTGCTTTGGGATCAGGGTAATGCCAGCTTCATAAAAAGAGTCTGGAAGTTTTCTTTCTGCTTCAATTCTTAGAAACAGCTTCAGGAGAATAGGTATTATTTCTTCTTTGAAAGATTGGTAGAATTCCCCAGGGAACCCATCAGGTCCTGGGATCTTGTTTTTGGGAGGTTTTTGTTTGTTTGTTTGTTTTTTAAGATTTTTTATTTACTTATTTGACAGAGATCACAAGCAGGCAGAGAGGCAGTTAGAGAGAGGAGGAAGCAGGCTCCCTGCAGAGTAGAGAGCCCGGTATGGGGCTTGATCCCAGGACCCTGGGATCATGACCTGAGCCAAAAGCAGAGGCTTTAACCCACTGAGCCACCCAGGCGCCTCTGGGAGGTTTGTGATCACTGCTTCAATCTCGTTACTAGCTATTGGTCTATTGAGGTTGTCAGTTTCTTCCTGATTCAGTTTTGCTAAGATTCTCAACCAGATCCTAGCTAACAGGATCCAACAGTACATTAAAAAGATTATCCACCATGATCAGGTGGGATTTATCCCTGGGTTACAAGGGTAGTTCAACATTCACAAATCAATCAATGTGACAGAACAAATCAATAAGAGAAGAGAGAAGAACCACATGGTCCTCTCAACTGATGCGGAAAATGAATTTGACAAGATACAGCATCCATTCCTGATTAAAATGCTTCAAAGTATAGGGATAGAGGGAACATTCATCAACTTCATAAAATCTTCCTGTGAAAAACCCACAGCAAATATCATCCTCAATGGGAAAAAGCTAACAGCCTTCCCTCTGAGATCAGGAACACAACAAGGATGCCCACTCTCACCACTGTTGTTCAACATAGTATTAGAAGTCCTAGAAACAGCAATCAGACAACAAAGAGAAATAAAATGTATTCAAATTGGCAATGAAGAAGTCAAACTATCTCTCGCAGATGACATGATACTTTATACGGAAAACCCAAAAGACTCCAACTCCAAACTACTAGAACTCATTCAGCAATTCAGTAATGTGGCAGGATACAAAATCAGTGCACAGAAATCAGTTGCTTTCTTATACACTAACCATGAAAATACCAAAAGGGAAATTAGAGAACCGATTCCATTAACTACAGCACCAAGAATGATAAGGTACCTGGGTATAAACCTAACCAAAGAGGTAAAGGATTTGTACTCAAGGAACTACAGAACACTCATAAAAGAAATTGAAGAAGACAACAAAAAATGGAAGACCATTCCATGGTCATGGATCGGAAGAATAAACATCGTTAAAATATCTATACTGCCTAGAACAATCTATACTTTCAATGCCATTTCGATCAAATTTCCACTGGCATTTTTCAAAGAACTAGAGCAAACAAGCCTAAAATTTGGGATGGAATCAGAAGAGACCCCGAATTGCTAAGGAAATGCTGAAAAAGAAAAACAAAACCGGGGGCATCACATTGCCTGATTTCAAGCTTTACTACAAAGCTGTGATCACCAAGACAGCATGGTACTGGCATAAAAACAGACACGTAGACCAGTGGAACAGAGTAGAGAGCCCAGATATGGACTCTCAACTCTATCGTCTAATAATCTTCGACAAAGCAGGAAAAAATACACAGTGGGCAAAAGACAGTCTCTTCAATAAATGGTGCTGGGAAAACTGGACAGCTAGGTAGAGGAAGAAACTCGACCATTCTCTTACACCATATACAAAGATAAACTCGAAATGGATAAAAGAACACAAGTGAGGCAGGAATTCATCAGAATCCTAGAGGAGAACAGAGGCAGAACCTCTTTGACATCGGCCACAGCAACTTCTTTTAAGACATGTTTCCAAATGCAAAGGAAACAAAAGCAAAAATGATTTTTTGGGACTTCATCAAGATTGAAAGCTTCTGCACAGCAAAGGAAACAGTCAACAAAACAAAAAGGCAACCCTCGGAATGGGAGAAGATATTTGTATATGACAATACAGACAAAGGGCTGATATCCAAGATCTATAAAAAAGTCCTCAAACTCAACACACACAAAACAGATAATCATGTCAAAAAATGGGCAGAAGACATGAAGAGACAATTCTCCAATGAAGACATACAAATGGCTAACAGACACATGAAAAAATGTTCATCATCTCTAGCGATCAGGGAGATTCAAATCAAAACCACATTGAGATACCACCTTATACCAGTTAGAATGGCCAAAATTAACAAGACAGGAAACAACAAGTGTTGGAGAGGATGTGGAGAAAGGGGAACCCTCTTACACAGTGGGTGGGAATGTAAATTGCTGTAGCCACTTCAGAAAACAGTGTGGAGATTCCTTAAGAAATTAAAAATAGAGCTACCCTATGACCCTATAACTGCACTACTGGGTATTTATCCCAAAGATACAGATGCAGTGAAAAGAAGGGCCATCTGTATCCCAATGTTCATAGCAGCAATGGACAAAGTTGCCAAACTGTGGAAAGAACCAAGATGCCCTTCAACGGACAAATGGATAAGGAAGATGTGGTCCATATATACAATGGAATATTATGCCTCCATCAGAAAGGATGAATACCCAACTTTTGTATCAATGTAGACGGGACTGGAAGACATTGTGCTGAGTGAAGTAAGTCAAGCAGAGAGAGTCAATTATCGGATGATTTCACTTATTTGTGGAGCATAAGGAATAACATGGAGGACATGGGGAGATGGAGAAGAGAAGGGAGTTGGGGGAAATTGGAGGGGGAGATGAACCATGAGAGACTGTGGACTCTGAAAAACAATCTGAGGATTTTGGAGGGTCGAGGGGTAGGAGGTTGGGTGAGCCTGGCCGTGGGTATTATGGAGGGCACATATTGCATGGAGCATTGGGTGTGGTGCATAAATGCTGAATTCTGGAACACTGAAAAGAAATTTAAAAAAAAAAAAAAAAAAAGAATGTATACCTCTCAAAGCATCACACATTGTTTGTTTTAAAAATATCTACTATCAGGGGTGCCTGGGCAGCTCAGTTGGGTAAGCATCTGACTCTTGATCTCAGCTCATATCTCCAGATGCTTTTCATAAAAATGTCAAAATTTCCCCCAATGACTCCTACTTATTATAAAAACTCAAGAAACTGATATAGAATCAAGCATTTACTCAAACTTTTTTTTAATATTTTATTTATTTGTCAAAGAGAGCACAAGCAGGGGAAGCAGCAGGCAGAGCAAGCAGATAGAGCAGGCTCCTCGCTGAGAAAGGAGCCAAATGTGGCACTCAATCCCAGGACTTTGGGATCATGATCCAAGCCAAAGGCAGACACTTAAGGACTGAGCCACCCAGGTGTCCCAACTCAAACTTCTTAATATAAACTATACAATTAGCTAAACAAATAGGAGATGTAGTAGATGAGGGAGAGTTTTTCTTTGTAGACAATTCCAGATAATAAATCAATATAAAGTAGAAAGTAAAATACCATATTCTGCAACTCCTAATGAATTAAAGTATCTAGGCAAAATAGCTAATAGTATGAAAAAAAGAAAAACCACCATATATTTTTTATATCTCCAGAGGGAAGAAGAAATACCATTTATGTACAAAACATGGGAACAAAGGGAGGAAAAGAAAGAAGGGAAGAGAGAGCGGGAGGTGGGAGAGAGGGAAGAAGGAAGAAACAAAGAGAGGGAGGGAGTGATAGAGGGAGGAAGAAAGAGAATATGCATTTGATTAAACCTCTAGATCCTTCTATCATTTTATAAAAAATACACAGGAGAGAAGTACATGTTAAACTATACCACAGAGACATCATCAGCAATATCTAGCAAAATACATATTAATAACCATAAAGAACATTATTTGGACCTTGAATCAAAATATAAAAAGAAGACTTATGAAACCACTGGCAAATCAACTATTAACTAAATATTTAATAATACTCAGAAATAACTTTTATTTTCAGGTATGATAATTAAATTATGGTTACAACATTTTAAAAGGGGCTGAGGGGCTCCTGTGTGGCTCAATCAGTTAAACATCTGCCTTTGGATCAGGTCACAATCCCAGGGTCTTGAGATCGAGCCCCGCATCGGGCTCCTTGCTAAGCAGGGAGTCTACTTCTCCCTCTCCTCTGCCCCTCCTTCCTGGGATCATGCTCTCAATCTCTCTGTCTTTCCTCTCTCATTCACTCTCTCTCAAATGAATAAATAAAATCTTTAAAAAAAAAAAAATAACATACTGAAACTATTACATACACAATGGTGGTATCTGAGATCTGCTTTGTTTCACAAGGGAGGGAAGAAGTGGGCAGATGGATGAACCAAGATTAGACCAGAGTTAATAACTGCTAAAGCTTGATGGTGGCTACATAGGGGTTCATTCTGCTATTCTGTCTACCTTGTATATTTGAAGGTTTCCAAAATACAATTTAAAAAAATACGAAATATAAAATAAATCAAAATAAATGGTACTTACATATTGTAACAGAAGTACTCTTAAGAATTTAAAACTTAACTACATGTTCCTATGTTATAACAAAATAATAATTCTTTTTTTTTTAAAGATTTTATTTATTTATTTGACAGAGATCACAAGTAGTCAGAGAGGTAGGCAGAGAGAGAGAGGAGGAAGCAGACTCTCCACTGAGCAGAGAGCCCGACATGGGGCTCGATCCCAGGACCCTGGGATCATGACCTGAGCTGAAGGCAGAGGCTTTAACCCACTGAGCCACCCAGGCGCCCCAAAATTATAATTCTAACTAATGTCTGAACTAGTAGATATGTGTCTTAATTGCTAAAATGTAATGTTCTGAGACAATTATCAATGATTTCCCTCATATGAGGAAGTTGAGAGGCAACATGTGGGGTTTGGGGGATAGGAAAGGAATAAATGAAACAAGATGGGATCAGGAGGGAGACAAACCACAAGAGACTCTTAATCTCACAAAACAAACTGAGGGTTGCTGGGGTGGGGGGTAGGGAGAGGGTGGTTGGGTTATGGACATTGGGGAGGGTATGTGCTATGGTGAGTGCTGTGAAGTGTAAACCTGGCGATTCACAGACATGTACTCCCGGGGCTAATAATACATTATATGTTAATAAAAAAAATTTTTTTTTAATTTTAAATGTTATATTCTGTATATAAGTAACGGTTGAACTCTTTATTAAGTATAGCTAGTACACTGAAAACAGCAATTTCTCTGAAATTCATTTATTATGTATCACAACCAATATGATGTTTGTTTGTTTTTAAAGATTTTATTTATTTATTTGACAGATAGAGATCACAAGCAGGCAGAGAGGCAGGCAGAGAGAGAGGAGGAAGCAAGCTCCCCACCAAGCAGAGAGCCTGATGCAGGGCTTGATCCCAGGACCCTGAGACCGTGACCCGAGCCGAAGGCAAAGGCTTAACCCACCGAGCTACTCAGGCACCCCAAGAAGTGAGTTTAATATCAGGTGACATAACAGTACTATTAGCTATCAGAATAATGATTGGATATTGACAATTAGAATATTAGCTACTGTGAAACACTAACAGAACAGTGCTAGGAAATGTGTGTGTGTGTCTATACTGGCACTTTTGTAGCTTATATGAAAGATTAAAATATATTGCATCTTTTATAATATATCAAATCCACATATCACAACATTACATGGAAGAAACTATTTTTTTCATTTTACAGATAAAGGAGTTGGAACTTGCTTGAGATGATGTAAAACATAAGTGAGGGATCAGAATTTGTATTTCCTTTTTTTTTTTTTAAGATTTTTATTTATTTATTTGACAGACAGAGATCACAAGCAGGCAGAGAGACCTGCTTTCCAAATGCCAACAATATTCTCCACTGGTATAAATAATAATTTGGAAAACATATCCACTCTGATGAACTAAGAAACCCCCTTTATACACTGAAGCTATGAGTGTCCTTTATGTAATCAGCAGGACAAGAATTTGCCTAAAACTTTTATTTACCTAAGTTGTAAAGATTTGGGATAAATAATGTTACAAATGTTTCAAGATAAGCTGCTTTCAGTCACATAGCCAAATGTAAGTTATATCTGGAATTTATCTTTAGTGTTTGATGGATAAGTCTACCCTAAAAATACCAAAGTAATTCATTGGACTAATGGTTCTGTAAGAAAATTCTTACCCTTGAAGATAAAGTAGCAATAAGAATGACCTTCCTTCCAACTCAACTGAGGCCCTAGGGCATATCTCCCATGTACCTTAAAGCTTTCTTTTGTCATTCACTACTTTACATACTAGTCCCATAATTGGAATATAAGCTCCAAAAAGACAGAGGAAAACTTTTTTTTTTTGCGGGGGAGTGGGGCTATCATCAGCATAGAGTGCCCAGCAACAGCAACTGCTTAATATGTGTTTGCTGAATTCACATATGAGTATATACACTTGCTTCCCTAAGGACTTCTGGATCAAATCATTAAGTACCCCCCTGTTAAACACTCCATGATGGGACTGAGCCTACCAATCCTGGAACCAGAACCTAGAGAGACTTCCATTGTGGTCTTATCCTACCCTTATTCTGCAGAGGACACATCTACTTCAGATCATTCAAATTCAGCACAGACCATATCCCTCGGTTCCTCTTCCAAGCCTAGCCTCCAATCTGCCATACCAGCTAACATTCACTGACAACAAACACTCTCTGCAAAAAGTACTCTACCAAAAGTTCACGTGATCTTGATGATATCCTAGGAGTAAGTATTAGTATTATTCCTATCTTACAGGTGAAGGCTAAGGCTTAAAGAGGTTATGAAATACATCCAAAGTCCCAAGGTCATAGACCAGAGGAAGGATTTGAGCCAGGGCTGTCTGAATGTGGTCCACACTCTCAATCACTGACTCCCCTGAAGAGAAAACTACTATTAAACAAAACTTTTCAAAAAAGACTCTGACAGTCCCTTGAGATTTAAATAAGCTTTAGTCAGCAACATTAGTTTCCTTTGGGGAGGTCTTTCATTTTTTCCTCTTACATTTTCTGACACACAGGGACCCTAATCAACAGAAGCTACTCTAAGACAGCAGCAGACAGAGTTTAGGATAGAAATCATGCTTAAAGAAAAAAATCTGAGCAGTCTAGAAATCCTGTGAACAAGACTAGAAAAATAATGAAAAGGAGAGATGCAGAATCTAATTGTATAAAAGACTAGATCGGGGACGCCTGGGTGGCTCAGTTGGTTAAGCAGCTGCCTTCGGCTCAGGTCATGATCCCAGCATCCTGGGATCCAGTCCCACATCGGGCTCCTTGCTCCGCAGGGAGCCTGCTTCTCCCCCTGACTCTGCCTTCCACTTTGTCTGCCTGTGCTTGCTCTCGCTTGCTCTCTCTCTCTCTCTGACAAATAAATAAAATCTTAAAATAAATAAATAAATAAATAAATAAATAAATAAAAGACTAGATCGCTATTAATGACTAACATCCATATAGAACTTAAAAGCTACAAAGCCCATAAAAATACACATGCTAATCCACTAAACAGGGATTTCCTAAGATACACGGTGTAATGTAGATTTGACACTGAAACTTTCATTAGAGTAAAATAGTAAAGGCTAATGAGTAAGACAGTTCTTCCCAAGTTTACGTCTCAGCTTTGAGAATCACTGCATGGCTTTAAGAAAGGTACTTATCAACCACACTGAGCCTCAGTTTCCAGGTATGTAAAATATAAATAATACATCTTATACAGTAAAATCATGAGAAAAACCATTAATACATCATGTTGTCCAAAGCCATTAACCTAAGTACATCTGTTCAAAAGCAGCAGCAGCAAAGAAACTATTACTGAGCTGTCCTCAGGCTTAGATTCCCAGGTAGAACCCAGACTGCCTACATGGGGCTCCCCACCCATATAGGTATATCTAAAAACACTGTTCTTCACCAGAGCAGGCTTCAAGGACAAGCAATAAGAATAATTAGCACAGGGACACCTGGGTGGCTCAGTGGGTTAAGCCTCTGCCTTCAGCTCAGGGTCCTGGGATTAAGCCCCACGCCCTACATCGGGCTCTCTGCTCAGCGGGGAACCTGCTTCCCCCTCTCTCTGACTGCCTCTCTGCCCGCTTGTGATCTTTGTCAAATAAATAAATAAAATCTTTTTTTAAAAAAAAGTGTCAAATAAATAAAATCTTTTTAAAAAAAAGTGGCTTAAAAAAATCTAAAAAAAAAAAAACAACTTTTTTTTTTTTTTTTAAACTGAGCTCTATGCCTAACGTGGGGTCTGAACTCATGACCCCAAGATCAAGAGTCTCATGCTGTACCCACTGAGCCAGCCAGGCACCCTGGTTAGCACATATCTTCTAAAGGGTAAAAGCCACTGGCAAACTATTAACCACTCCCAACTTAGATTAACCAAACTGCTTTCCTGATAACACCAAGTTGGGATCAGTACAGTCATTGTTAACAAGTAAGGAAACAGTTTCACCTAGAGTGGAGGCGAGCAAGAATGGAAATAGCTCTTGTAACAAAAAGGCTGGCCTCTTCCTGTTTCATTCTATGAGAAACCCTGTGACACCTCCCTCTGCCTCCCTCCTTAGTCAATTACACGGCTCTAGGTCCAAGGCACAAAAGGATGAAGAACCATGAAGGTTCACAGGAGAGTTAAGGGCAACAGATCAGTACCAGTAACCATAGCCAGGATCTGAGAGTTTGCTGTGTGTCAGGCTCTTCAAGTGCTTGACATCATATTTAATAATTTAATTCTCACAGCAAGGCCACAAGGTAGGCAGTAATATTGTTAGATCTTAAAAAAAAAAAAAAAAAGGCATGGAGAACTGTAATAACTTGCAAATCCTTCAGCCACTAAGCAGTGAAGTTGGACTCAAACCCAGATAGATAACATAATGTGATAAATGCTGGAACACCAGTTATGAGAACATCAAGGCCCCCAAATTTAAGTAAATCAGTTAGGCATAGATCCAGTTAATACATATATTTTAGGGGCACCTGGTAGCTCAGTCGGTTAAGCGTCTATCTCTTGATTTTCGGCTCAAGTCTTCATCTCAGCGTTGGGAGATCGAGACCTACAGCAGACTCTGCCACACCAGTCTCCCTCTGTTCTTCCCCAACACACTCATGCTCTAAAATAAATTTTTAAAAATCTTTAAAATAAACAAATAAATAAATATGGTTTAAAGTCTTAGAAATCCTTAGAAATAAACAAAGAGAAGGTAAACAAAGACATTGGCTGCATCTTTAAACCCTTCATGGGCCATATAGATAACAGCTCAGGTTCACTACCTCTTAGCAGAGACATCAACAGTTGTTACATTTGGTTTTGTTCATACAAAGAAGTTTAAAAACAGTAAATTGTGAGTGATTAGGGCAAAGCATTGCCCTAATGAAACCAGTTGGCATTATTAAACTGATTTACAATCAGAACAAAAAAAAGTGATCACATCATAAAATATCATGAACCACTCTGGCAATGAATGGCTAAAAGGTTAGGCCATCTTCTGTAATACATAGGTTTTACATGGAGTTGCACATCCACCTGATACCTTTATTAGAGAAGAAGAAGCATCACACAATCAAGCCAGTAAAGGTCTTTTTGAGATGAGCCTGCCCACACCAGTTAATTAACCAGATGTTTCATTCAGTGACACATCTAACAGATAAGTTATTGTTTCTTGAAGCAACAGTCTTAGGGAGATTTTCTGGAATTAAACTGCCCTCGGTTTTACCGTGTAAAGAGATTAGTTCTATAATACATGCTATCCTACTAGTCAATCCTCATTATCTGCAAAGTGTAATTTAACATTTATAATATTAGCCCCATACTTTTGTCCAATAAAACATTTCTCCCTGATTTCCTAATTTATTCAACATAGAACTTGATCTTCCCCCACAAAACAAGTTTACTCTCCAAATGTACTCATTTATTTTAATGCAACTTTCTGATCACTCAGCTTGAAACTCTCATTGTTACTGACTTCTCCATCTTTTCCACTCTGGATCTCCTAATGCCAGGATTATTAAAATATACTTAACTGGTCTTCCTATTTCAACTAACTTCTCCTTCTAATCCTTTTTCTAAGACTGAAAATTCACTCTTAGAAAGCAATGCTTTTACTTTGCTTTCTTCTATCCCAGAACCAAAGATGGCAACATATAAGATCACCTAGAAGCAATATTCACTTTGGTAATCAAGAAGGCTGGGTTCTAGCCCCAATTTCTCCACTCACTTGTTTGAATGATTCATTTTGGTTTCCTTACCTGGAAAACATGAGTCCTAGGCTATAAGAACTCTGTGATCACTTACTTTGAGAGTAACAAATCTCTTGTCCTGGAATTCATGGTCCAACGTAACAGAGCTAATTGAACTCATCTACAACTATCCCCCAGCAAGTATTCTCCTTAGCTACTGTCTATATGCTCCTAAATATGTCAGTCATGCTTGTGCCATACTTATTCCTTCTTCTAAAATGACCTCACCCTTCTCTTATCAAAAACATTCTCAAACAGAAGGGTTACAAGGAATTATGTTCTTCTTTGTCCTTTCCTGACATTTGCAAATTTTTTACACTCTGTATTATGTATGCACTAAATTTTCGGGGGTGGGGGGGGGGATTCCCAAACTAGAGCTATAAGGAAAAAATATCTCAACACACAAACCCTAGTGATAATTACCTAGTAATTATCAATAATATGTCCTTTTTCTTCCTAGAGATTTTATTCCTTGTACACATCTGGCCCCATTAACTCTAAAATTTAACTTTTAAGCTGTGGCCCCCATTAAAGGACTCAATAGTGAATGAACTGATTTTATTTTGGTTCTTTGAAGAGCACAGTCTAATTTATCAATGCTCAGATGAAGTGGATATCAATGTAGTTAGTGAAAGTACTTAATTTTAGCATCAACAAATTCACTCCATTTCCAAGGAACATTTTTAAACACCAAACCATACTATTTTATGAGCAGCGAGTTAGTTCCAATCATATCAATTCAGTAATTTTGTAAGTTATTTTTTATGAGCTGATCTGAGAACCCCCAATTACCCTCTCCAAAACCTCACTGATAAGAAAATGCCAGTTGATGAAATAATAACCGGGAAGGAAGGCCAAACATGTGCTCAGTTCCCCCCGGGGATCATTCAGCTTCCCGAAAGAAGAAAACAAGGACCCAGAGATACCACACAGACCTGATTTTTGACATACAACATAACCAATACTCATTTACAAAAAAAAAAAAATCAGTGCCCCTTAACATACTAAAAAGAGCAAAGAATGTGCTCTCAGAAGGCCTGGGCCACGCCCACCATTTACTAACATATCACCACAGGAAAAGTCTCACAAACTCATGTCCTCAGGTATCTCAGCAGCAAAATGGGGATCGTCATAATACCAGCCTTGTCTACTACATAAGACCTTTGAGACTCAGGGGCACCTGGGTGACTCAGCGGGTTAAGCCTCCATCTTCAGCTCAGGTCAGGGTCTCAGGGTCCTGGAATCGAGTCGCGCATCGGGCTCTCTGCTCAACAGGGAGCTTGCTTCCCGCCTCTCTCTGCCTGCCTCTCTGCCTACGTGAGATCTCTCTCTCCCTCTGTTAAATAAATAAATAAAGTAAAATCTTTAAAAAAAAAAAGACCTTTGAGACTCAAATAACACAATTATATAAAAGTGTTCCCATAACAAAAAAAGGCTTCACAATGCAAATTAAGATATTATGTAAGTAATATTCATAAATCAAATATTCACCAATTGTAAGTATTTATTATCAAATAAATTTACCTAACAGGAAAACTAAAATGATAAGAGAAGAATCATCCTTAATGATACCAATTTTCTAAGTCTGGGTTTTTATATGTCTTGCTTTTTAAAGTAGGACACACCTAACTCCACATAAACGATTTCAGACAGTTAAGTGTCTGAGCACCTTAAAGATCTCTAGGGAGAGAAATTCCATAGCTCTCTTGGTGTTTTTCCCTCTGGAACTGAACAACTCAATGTATAAAAAAGTTCTGATTTCTTTTATCTGACATAAAGAAAATAAAACACACCAAGGTGGTGTAAAACAGTAATTGGCTAAGAAAAATTCTATTCTACAATAAGTTTTATGGCAGATAAAGAGACAAAATATCCAAGGAATGATGGACCTAAGCTTTCTCTCTTTCAACAAATCCTTCCTTGCAGAGGTGAAAACATACATTGCCTAAACAAAAGAAAAAAAAATGCAGATCAGGTTTCTTAAATTTCATAATGGAATACTAACCTTGACACTTGCCAACGTAGCATATAAAACAAGGTCTTCTTTTTAACCCATACCACAGAACATCAGTGCTTCACACACTTTCTCAGATGTTATCATTAAACTCCTGACAAAAGCAAATACTAAGACAATTGATGCTAGAAAGAATTTAAGGCCCATTTAACCAAATTTCACAAGATCCATGCCTGGAACAAGATCCATGTTCCTTTGGAAGAGCTGAATGTAATGTACCTTAACTACAGTACTTACATTGTTAGCAGAATGTTTTATTACCGGACTATTTAAGGTTATGCCTTGGCTCTTACTAAGGGGCAATGTAAGAAATAAAGACTTTAAGGAGGGCTTTTTTAAAGATTTTATTTATTGAGAGAGAGAGACTGAGAGAACAAGTGGGAGGAGAGGCACAGGGAGAAGGAGACTCCCTACCTAGCAGGGTGCCCCACCCTGGGGCTTGAGCCCAGGATCCCGGGATCATGACCTGAGCTGGAGGCAGACGCTTAACTAACTGAGCCACCCAGGCCAAAAAAATGTTTTTATTCTGGCTTCCAAACTGTCCAACATGCTATTTCGTACATCTTTTAATATAATATCTTCCTATAGCAAGCACTCTCTGTGGCATTTCACTGACAATTCACATGTTACAATTTATTGAAATTCTTACTTGCTTGCCCATCACCTCTCCTGGACATTAAATTTAAGGACAGAAACTCTATTTTATTCAACATTATTTCGCAAATACTCAGGGCAGCGCCTAGCATATAAGGGAGCTTAACGATCATTTACATAATGAGTAAATCACATATCTGAATTTTACTTTCTTAGGTCATATGTTCAGTCCAAAATAGAAAATAATCATCTCCTTTAAAAAAAGAAGTCACATCTTCCACTTATTTATCCTCTCCACCTCTTCCTAGAACTTTCCTTACTTAATAAATATCTGATGAGGGGAGGACAAAGACAAGAACAATTATGCCAAGAGTAGTGGTGGAAAAACAAATCATCCTCATCAAAATAACACAGAGCAAGCATTTTGTTCATCATTAAAATCAAATACAGAAATAGTAAGCAATTGTCCTTGTATATTAAAATTATAGATCATTATTTTCCTATTTTCTAGGTTTTCCAGCACTGGTTAGGAGATTTTACTTGTGATATCCTACAACAATAAGCCTAAAAAGAATCCGTACTCAAGAATCTAGGCGGGCTAGAATAATTCATCAAAGAAAAATTGATCACCTGCCCTAGAATATTTACATTTCAAAAACCTCAAGCTTCCTGCCTTTTGCCCCCTAAGGCCATGATTTCAGATGATAACTTTCCCTGGTTCCCTCCTGCTGAGGACAACTGCCTGGAGAGTTGGACTCTATCTTTCTGAACCTGCCGGGTGCTTGGATGATGATAAGGAAAAAGCAGGGAGCCAAGAGTGACAGTGATCTCCTACCCTGTAGAGGACACACCTGCCATTCTGGTGCTCAGTGTGAGTTTGCCATGGCCCTGCCCTAATTCCAACTCGGGTTTTAGGTTTACCTGGCAGAAACAATTACTCTTCATTTAGCATGCCTAGCTTTACACACTATCCTATGGCAGACACACACGCTCAAAAAGAAAAAAAAAAAAAAAAGGGAAAAAATACTCCTACTTATATATAAGACTAATATTTATCATCCCCTAAGCAGTACAAGCACTCAGTGAAGATAAGACAAGACGATTGAGAAGAAATTCCTTTAAGTGCATCTATCAAAATAAGCCCTCCTCCTCAATAAAAGCCTTTAGTTTGTACGCTGGATAGGTTTCACCTTTCCAGAGTAATAGTATAGGGAAAGTATACATCCTTATGGCCTAAAATGGCTCATGTGAGTGTCCAGAGATAAAGGCAGATGAAGAGGTGTATTTTGACACCAGAAACACTCACTCCAGCACCCGGATTCAAGGAGCCTGAAGCAGTGAATACTTGCTTAACACCACAGAATGCCAAAGGAGACCAGAAAGAATGAAAACAGTGGATGCCTTTCATCACCTTGAGTCCCTGAAAGCACAGCTTTATTCACATGACATTAAAAAGAAACTATTTCTGGAACTGATGTATATAAAAGTGTTAACTATTCATACAAGCAATTTTTAAAAGCATGTTTTGGAAACATATCTACCTATTTAGATGTTAGACTTAACTCAGAAAGGAATATCCTACATAAAAATAACCTTTCTTTCCTCAGCTTCAAAAGGATTTGCTTTCTGAATCCTTTGGCTCAAGAGTATACTTAGAGAGTAAAACTCGGACTACATTAGGCAGTAGATGTGGACAGTAAGATCCTGAATTCTGACCTTTTTCTTGTCATGAGACCCACCAGATCCTTGGTATGACATTCAAGATTTTGCATTATCAACTTCAGCATTCTAGCCTCTACTCCAGTAATCCTATTACTTATTCATTCAACAAAAATAGCTGGAGTTATAGTGATAAACAAGGTTAAAATGATCCCAGTCCCTAAAAGTTCACATTAAAGTGCCCTCCGGGCAAACCAGTCAATTCAGTGTATCTCCCAGTCACTCAGCAAGTATTTACTGCACAGGTTAAATGCTGGGCAGTTTTAGACAGTTTTATAGAGATAGAGCAGTAAACAAGGAGACAAGATTTCTTCCTTCTGCAAAGTTCACAACCTTGTGAATGAAGAAATGTATCTGTCTTTTTGTACTTTTCTGCTATGTTCATGTCACTTTCCCCTTTTTTGTACCTGTGGACACCTTCCCTTCTACTTAGCACCAGTCCTACCAAATCCCATGTATACCATAATTCAGATAACATGTGAACTGGATTGCTGGTGAAGAAACGGGAGACTCAAACAGGACTTAAATCTGTGTGGGTATGGGAAGGTTGGGAAGGGTGGTCAGCTAAATTTAGGAGATTAAAGAGAATTAAAGGATTCTGGGCGGGTTCTTAAGGCCGAGACAAAGAGTCAATATAGGAAAACTGTGACTAGGTGTGGGGTAATTACCATACCAGCAAGACAGAAATCCAATTACCAACTGTAGCACAAAGTTAACACAGAATCATCGGCAACAATATTTGCTATCAAGTCAGAAGCTAATGAGTCAGGCTTCTTAAAAGTCTCCAAAGGACAGAACTGGCCCTTCATGACTAGACAAAGCCTTAAAACAGAAACCAAATACTCTCGGGAATGAAATTAAATGGAATGTGTCTTTGCAAACCATGTATCTGATAAGAGGTCAATGTCCATAATATATAAGAAACACAATTTAATAGCAAAAAAATAATGGTTTTTAAATGAGCAAGGGACCTGAATAAACATTTTGCCCAATAAGACACACAAATGGCAAACAAATACATAAAAGATGCTTAACATCACTAATCATCAGGGAAATGTAAATCAAAACCACAGTGTGATATCACCTCACACCTGTTAGGATAGCTATCATCAACAAGAGATAACAAGTGTTGGCAAGTGGATAGAGAAAAGAGAGCCCTTATTCACTGCTGGTGGGAATGTAAATTGGTACAGCCATTATGGAAAACAGCACGGAGGTTCCTCAAAAAATTAAAAATGGAACTACCGTGTGATCTAACAATCTCATTCCCAGAACCAATCTCTTCTGGGCATATATACAAAGGAAATAAAAACAGTATCTCAAAGAGATACAATCTCATTTTCACTGTATCATTGTTTCCAATAGTCGACATATGGAAACAACCTAAGTGTCAGTCAAGGGATGAATGGATAAAGAAAATGTGCTACATATATACACACTGGAGTATTACTCAGCCAATGGAAAGAAGGAAATCTTGCCATTTATGACAACATAAATGAATTTGGAGGACATTATGCTAAGTGAAATAAGCCAGGCAAAACAAGACAAATATTGTATGATCTCACTTATATGTGAAATCTAAAAAAAGATAAACTCATAGAACCAGCAAATAGAATGGTGTTTGCCAGGGGCTTGGGGAGTGAGGGGGGAAAGGGGAGATGTTGATCAAAGGATATAAACTTCCAGTTGAAAGACAAATAAGTTCTGGGGATCTAATGTATAGCACGGAGACTAGACTCAGTAATAGTGTTTCCTTTTTTTTTCTTTTTTTTGTATTATGTTATGTTAGTCACCATGCAGTACATCATTAGTTTTTGATGTAATGTTCCATGATTCATTGTTTGCGTATAACACCCAGTGCTCCAGCCAATACATGTCCTCCTTAATACCTGTCACCAGATTAACCCTTCCCCCCATCCCCTCCCCTCTGAAATCCTCAGTTTCTTTCCAAGAGTCCATAATCTCTCATGGTACATCTTCCCTCTGATTTCACTGTTTTCTATACTTGAAATTTGCTAAGAGAGTAGAGATTTTAATTGTTCTTGCCATATCAAAACAAAAACAAAAAACAAAAAAAAGTTAACTACGTGAGGTGAAGGGTATGTTAATTGATTATGGTAATAATTTCACAATGTAATCAATTATGGTAATAATTTCACAATGTAATCAAACCATCACATTGTATATTTTAAATACATACAATTTTTATTTACCAATTATACCTCAGTTAAATTCAGCAGGGGGGGGGGAGAAATTTAGGGGTCCAGAGTCAAGATTACTATTACAGTGAGGCCTCAGATTCTCCAAGAAAAACAATTAAAAAGTCTCCAATTAGAAACTCCAGATTACCAATTGGCATGATGTGCCTTCTCTTTTCTGGTAAATTTAGTGGTAAATAGAGAAGATGGGTCAGAGAAATTATACTCCAATGGTGAAGATGTTAACAGTGATGTTGGTTGTGATAAAAGTAATAGTAGAAAAGTTAAATTGTAATAATAATAATAATGTCTCTTTATAGTTATTGATCACCTAAAATCTTAAAAAAGACTTTTGAATCTACTACTGTATTTCATTTCATCAAATCCTACGAGGAAGGCAAGGCAATGATTATTTTTCTAATGACAGCAACAAATATTAGCTACATCATTGCAGTGATGTTATGTTAGAAAAAGCATTTGTAGGATAAGCATCATTCATTTTTAACATGTCTAACAGAAACGTGCTTCAGGCTGTAATTGGATCCTTATGAAATCAGGACATTTCCCAGAGCTACAGATCCAGTGGTGAACAAGAGACCCAAGTGTAGGCCAAAAGGAAAAGTGTTTTTCCCCTAAACCTACCAAATTACTTAGGTTTGTTTAGAAACATTTACATGTCTCAGAAACATCAGTAAAATTCCTGGGTTTTCTCTGTTACTGTCAAAAAGATCTTTTTTTTAATCAATAAAATGTAATTTAAGAATGCTATTAGGAATGCATCGTAATTCCAGGAAGCAAAGCTAGAGTTAAAATGGAAGATCCATGCAGATGAATCTCTATGAAATGACCAGGTCTTTGTTCCTTTTTCAGAAGTCTCTCTTGATTTCTTCATATACCTCCAACTCCATTTGAAACTTTAAAACAAATCATGACAGGTATGCATTCTATTACCACTACTCAAACGAGGCATACTTCATATTATACTGCAACTCAGGCACAAAAGCGTAAGTACCATCTGATTCAGCAGATACACATCCACTTGAGGGGGACCTTGGATGCTCATTTCTGTCTTACATATGTCAGAGAGTGACAAAAAGAGAAAAGGTACTAAAACTAATCCAAACCTTGCTACAAGTATTTCTAGTGATCAAAATAACTATATATAGCACATGAACTATACTAGTTCCATAATTCTAGTCTTCACACTCCCTCTCCCACGCTCACTCCAGAAGCTCTTTCAATACTTAAACAGCCTGGTGTTAAATGGATTCCATTCTTGAATTCTGGCAAGCAATCTGAAGCTTTCATGTTACTAATAAAGCCATACTGGTAGTACTATAGTTACAAATTTAAACAAAATTATGTAAATACCATGTAACAGTGAGAGCAATTACTGTTTCCACAGGGTAAGGGCTGCAAAGGGACAGCTGGGCATTTTATCTTAGACATGAGGGGGTTGGGGAAAGGCCAGAGCCTATGGTTCCCCCACCAGGTTGCCATCTGGCTTGGGACCAAGCAGAACAATCAAGCCTGGCAAAAGAGGTCACTGTGTTGTGTCTCCCAACCGGGCATTAGCTTTATCCCAATGGACACTGTTAGGAGGCACAGCTTCATGCCATTCTTCTACTGTGAATTCTTCCCCTGTGCCAGGCGGATGAGGAGAAGATTCTGTCACAGTCAGTGTTGGCCTGTATCAATTATCAAGTATCAATTAAGATACTTGTCCCATTTGGAAAAAAGGAGTTTAAATGGCTCCTGTTTTATCCCAAAGAGTCAAGAATCCGAAACAAAATTGCAGGCAAATGAAGGAAAGGATGGAGTCAGCAGGGGTCATGAGCTTGGCAAGAAAGGGAAAACAGAAATGGAAATCCTGAATCTCTCCCCACCATATCATTATAAATCTGGAAGACAGGGGAGAAAGAGAAGGATGAGTCACATAATAGCAGATTCCTGTTTTATTCAGTAGCTCATCTGAGGATCTAGTAAATGAGTGAACAGGTGTTCAGATGTAGGTCCCAGGTGAGCAGAGTACCAGTCATGTGTGCTAACAGAGACAGAGACATCCCCGAATAACTCTCAAACTCTTTTCCACAACTGGAAATGATGACTCCTGTCCCTGAACACCCAACTCCCTATATTCCAAGCAAACTGTCAACAAGATTTAGCTAAAAATGTGTATGAAACATGTGAAAGAACCACACACACACACACACCCCCCAAAAAATCTCAATGAGCAACAAAACTAGCTTTAATTTCTCCCCGTGTGTTGGAGACAGAGATGCAGGCTGGCTCAGCAATGTGTAATGGGATCCTGCGACGTGAAGAGGCCATGGCGATCACGAGAGGCTCTCCTCTCCACCTCTCCGCCTGGAGGGAAAGAGTGCTTCCTGGCTAAAGCCTAAGCCTGTGAGGCCGAAGTTCCTCACTTCGGTACCCTCTCCACCACGGTACCTCACTGGCCCTGTGTGCACCTACCCACAAAGGGTGTGTCCTAGATCAGGTCTGCTTGTTCCAACTGGTTAAAGCTGTCAGGAGAGTAACTGTTTATGGATGACATCTACCAAAGACTCACGGAGAGGCCATCACTCACATGTAGGCACACTTTCAGAGTCTTTTAAGTCTGTCAGCCAATGCTTTCTGTCTCGAGATTTGGGAAAACCAGCTCTTCCACCCAGACACTTTAAAGGATTCACCTTGCCACCACCTGAAGTGTCTTGTTCTGTGGGTTTCCTGCTCAGCAAATCCTAAGGCTACTGTCTGTTTCCTAAGCACCCAAACCCACACCTCTACTTCAAAATTTAACAGGCTTACTCTCCCCTCTCCTCCCCTCCTGTCTGCCAACATCCACACTTAACCTAATGATCTCTCCCTATCCCTCTGCTGACTCTTTACATTGCAGTTTCCCTGCAGATTTCTCAAAAAATCCCATGTTCTTGCACATTTATCTCACTCTCCCAGAGTGAGGACTTCCTATCACCACATGCCTCTTAGAATTTCATACTTCCAGGCAATATTCTATTTGATTGCTCTTTCCCCAGATAAATACCATTACTCGTATATTTTAGATGATTCTGAACTAGCTCCAATCACATTTCCCCTCTATTAAATATATACCATTTTTACTTAGCAAGAGTTGTACTCTCATATCCTTCTCTAAATTGTTGATTGATCAGTTCACTCTCTCATGGAATTTTTCCTTTAACCAAAGTTACAAGGAAGAAAATGTTGCTAAATATTCAGTCCTCCAGTAAGTAACAAGTTAAACTGTAGAGTTCACAGAGGAATTAAATATTGTGAACCTCATAACATTAGCAACATAGTCTAACCAACAGAGTTTCACCAGAAAAAGACAACAATGAAATGCTCTAAGTAAACCTATAATGATACATTAAAATGATGAAAACAATAAGTAGCTAAAATCAAAACTTATTACAGGACTTCAAGAAGTGTTTTTAGACTCAGAAAATCCCAGCATCTCAAATCCATGAGCTTTCACAATCTATACACAACAGAAGGATATATATTTAGTGTTCACAGTATATACAGGGATGACGTCATCCTTTGGGGAAAGTTTAACACAATTTCAATAAACACATGTAAAACTGTTTGATTACACAAGACATTATGTGGCACATTTCATACTTTTTTAATATTACTTACCTATCAAAAACCCAGTTAAGATCCCAGGATTCTAAAGTGTGGGATTTATTCCTTTTCATTTGTATTAAATTATATATCCTACCAAGAACTTTAAATAGAACTCAAAACGCATAGATCTGTAAATTTACCATTATCAAAACAAAACAAAAAGTGCTTCTATCATTCTTCTGTCCCAGAACAAAATAAACAAACAACTATAAGAAAATTATGAGTTCTTATGGGCAGAACAAACTTTTAAATCCCCATAGAGCTAATTTATATGTATTCTAGTCAAAATCAAGTAACAGGGATTGTAAAGTATGGTTCCTCTGTATAGAATTCACTCAACAACTATTTGGGGCTCTACAGTAGATACTACAATGGCTCCTTAATCCACTGTTCCCCATATTTTTTTAAATATCATACAACACTACCCTTACAGTCTTGAATTAATAATTATTATTTACTAAGTATTGAATAATAAATTTTAGCTATGATGGATGTTCTAAAACACATACATTTCTATATTTAAAAAACAACACATTCAAATCCCTAAAATACAGGACTCAGATATTCTAATATAAAAGTGCACTTAAAAAATCTGTGGGGGACTTGGGTGGCTCAGTCAGTTGAGCAACCAATTCCTGATTTTGGCTCAGGTCATGATCCCAGAGTCATGAGAGGGAGCCCCCTATTGGTCTCCATGCTGGCATGCAGCCTGCTTGATTCTCTCTCTGGGCACGTGGGGTGGCTCAGTTGGTTAAGCTCTGCCTTTGGCTCAGATCATGACCCCAGGGTCCTGGGACAGAGCCCTACACAAGGCTCCCTGCTCAGCCAGGGTCTGCTTCTCTCCCTCCCTCTGCTGCTCCCCCTACTTATGCTTTTTCTCTCTCTCAAATAAATTATATCTTAGAAGAAAAATAATTCTCTCTCCCTCTCCTGCTGCCCCTCCCCCCACATGCTCTCTCTCAAAAAAACAAAACAGAAGGCAAAAAAAAAGCCTGTTTTTAATTTCAATTCTGTCTGATAAAAGTATAATTCAGACAGCACCACTGACCAGTCTTTTCTTTTCTTTTCTTTTTTAAGATTTATTTATTTGAGAGAGAGAGAGGGAAAGAGAGAGCATGAGCGGGAGGGACAGCGGGGGAGGTAGAGTGAATCCCAAGCAGAATCCATGCTGAATCTCACAACCCAGGGATCACGACCTGAGTCAAAATCAAGAATCAGAAGCTTAACAGACTGAACCACCCAGGTGCCCCTAGTCTTAAACTACAATATACAGTTAACATAATGACATCATTTTACTCTTTTAGAAAAGAAAATGTCTTCGTTGAATCATCTTGGAACACAAATGTAGTATCACCCAGACTGTTTTGAATTCCAGCCATGTTAGCTTTCCTCCACATGTTTCAAGGCAGTAAAATCAAATTTCCTATATTTCTATGTCCCTCGTTACAAGGCAGTATCTCCTATGGAAACTTAATTATGTTTACTAAGTCAGGCTGCAAAATGACAAAAGTAAAATGATTTCTAGGATCATTTCCATTTTTAGATCCACTCAAAACAGTAGCATAGCATGATATGTGGACAAGGAACTTGGTGGAAGCTTATATTATTTGCAAAGTTAAACCTTCTCTAAGGTTACTTATTACTTTTAAGAGGAAAAGTTATTTATGATGGAGAGACAGGACCACCATCTTAACCAAGTGATGAAATACCACCAGTCAGTCACACTGACATATGTCCTGATGTGACGCAATGGGAAATTCATACCATCACTCATGGAGTATCTTACGAAATCATCTAACCTGTGAAGTTATCTACTACTGTGTGAAAATTCTCCAACACTTAAAAAAAATAGTAATTTATGAGTGCTCTCTGTTTCTATGCACCAGTTATTCAGACAGACCCCACTGGGACTTACCTTTACTACACGTAAAACCTCAGCTAGCAGAATTAAATCATCGGAAGGCCTATTCACTCACACATCAGGCTGCCAGCTGAGACCTTAACTGTAACTGTCAGACGACCTAGGCTTCCTCACAATGTGCTGGCTGGGTTCCAAGGGTAAGCATCCCAAGGTTGAGTGAGTGAGACTTAAGGGACAGAGCATAACTTCCACCTCACTTCAGTGGTTAGCTATCACAAACCCTTGCCCACACCCAAAGGGAGGGAACAAAGACTCCACCTCTCAGGTGAAGAATGTCAGTCATGATTTTAAGAAAAGGATGTGAGGGGACACCTGGGTAGCTCAGCGGGTTAAGCATCTGAATCTTGATTTCAGCTCAGGTCATGATCTAAGGGTTGTGAGATTGAGCCCCCTATTAGGCTCCACACTAGGCATGGAGTTTGCTTAAGATTCCCTCTCTCCCTCTCCCTCTGCCCATCCATTCCACCTTGTGGGGACACACACAGTCTCACTCTCTCTAGAAGATGAAGAAGGAGAAGGAAGGAAAGAAGGAAGGAATAAAACAATGCAAAAAGAAATAATCTGCTACAACCAAATGTAATCACTAAGAAGCAAATAAGGCAAATTCATAGTGTGGAATATTCAACAAGACAACCAGCCTGAATGCTTCAAAAAATAAATTTCATGAAAGATAAATGAGGTGGGCTTGTCCTTGATATGTCCAATACAACTTTCTGTGATGATGGGAAAATTCTTTATTTGTGCTGTCCAAGGGAGTGGCCACTGGCCACATATGGCTACTCAGCACCTGAAATCAGCAGAGTGTGACTAAGGAACTAAATTTTTTATTTTATTAAATTGTAATCTATTTAGTCACATACAGCTAGTGGCTACCATACTGGACAGCACATGTATAGATCAGAGGAGGCCGGTCATGAAGAGACAGGATAACCAACTATAATGCATTTGCCTTGATAGATCCTAGCTCAAACAAACAAGGAAAACCAAGAAAGACAATTTTAGTACAACTAAAGAAATCAGAAAATGAACTATACAATTGATGATAGTCCCCAATCACTGTTAAAATTTTTATAATAAAAGTGGTATAATGGGTATGTAGGAGAATATCCTTGTTCTTCAAAGATAATATAATGTAGTCAGTGATCAAGCACCTTGACATCTACAGCTTACAATGAAATGACTGGGGGGGAGCATACATGTGTATGTATCTATACACAGAAAGACACATATATCATACATGGGGGGGGAGAAAGGAAATAATGAATTCAAATGTTGGTAAAATGCTGACAATTGGGGGAATTTTTTTTCTTTTTTAAAGATTTTATTTATTTATCAGAGGGGGGGGGGAGCGAGCACAGGCAGACAGAATGGCAGGCAGAGGCAGAGGGAGAAGCAGGCTCCCTGCCGAGCAAGGAGCCGGATGTGGGACTCGATCCCAGGACGCTGCGATCATGACCTGAGCTGAAGGCAGGTGCTTAACCAACTGAGCCACCCAGGCGTCCCCAGTTGGGGGAATTTAAATGAAGCATATGGGCAGGTGCTTACTGTACTATTCATTCAACTTTTCCAATGGTGTAAAAAGTTTTTAACAGAAAGACGTAGGGGAATTAAGTTTTCTTTCTTCTCTAATACCTATTATACTTCTTATATAAATTTATTATCAAAATTAGCTATGGTTTCATGTTTTATGACTTGGTACTGTATAACTCCTATATTTTCAATGGATTTCAGTAGTAACCAACAGAGTGCTATGATACACCGAAAATGTCCTAGTAAATATGTTTTGAGGGGTGTCTGGGTGGCTCAGTTGGTTAAGCATTCAAGTCTTGGTTTCCACTCGGGCCATGGTCTCAGGGTCCTGGGATCAAGCCCCATGTCAGGCTCTGTGCTGAGCAGGGAGTCCGCTTGAGATTTTTCTCTCTCCCTTTCCCTCTGCCCCTCCCCAGCTCGTATACACATACACACTCTTTCTCTCTCTCTCTCTCTCTCTCTCTCTTAAATAAATAAGTACATTTTCTTTAAAAATATATATGTATTTTGATTGACTAAGTTTAAAAAAGAACATTTGTAGGGGGGCCCTTGGCTGCCTCAGTAGGTAGCGTATGCAACTCTTGATCTCAGAGTTGTAAATTCAAGCCCCATATTGGGTGTAGAGATCGCTTTAAAAAAAAAAAATGAAAAAGGAACATTTGTGAATTCAATTGAAAAGCAGAATTACTCCCTGCCAAATAAAGATACATCATGCTTTCTAAAAAATTTTTTTTTACTATTTCCAGATATTTTTTTACTGAGGTATCATTGACATATAACATTATATTGGTCTCAGGTATACAACATTATGATTCAATACTTTATGTGTTGCAAAATGATCACCACGTTAAGTCTAGTTAACATCCTAGTTATGTCATGTTTTTAATGTCACAACTAGTATATTTTCAGAATGTTGATCTGATTCAACACATAAATGATTTTACACGATAAATAAAATACTAAAGACCCAAAGTATTTAATACAAGTCAATTAAGATAATACAAAAAAATTATATTGAAATGAAAAATATATAAATTAAAAAAAGATATGAGCATCAGCAAATTAAATCTCCATATACTAAAAAAGCTCGCAAGCTCTTTTAAATCTCGGGTTATGTTTTCACTATAAAATTATAATTAGATGTTTCTGATATAGACTTATATTTTAAAATAGTTTTTATTTCTTTTTTTTTGAGGAAGAAGTCATAATCATAGCTGGATAATAAGAAGAATAGTTACGTATGCTAATAACATCAGACAATGACATCTGGCCAAGTTCAAACACCCGACTTTCCAAGTTGGGTTATAAAAACGAGGAAGGCAATGAAATGCGGAATTTAATATTTAACAACCCGGAAGGATGGCCCATCTGGATCAGTTTCAAACTAAATGAGAGACTGAGCCAATAGAGAATACAGAAATAGCCCGACGGTCGCCTTAGTCTTCCAACAATGGATCCTTAGGGCATGAGAATGAGAGGCAGGAACAGACTTGACATGCAAGGCCACCTACCACCTTGCACCCCAGTGATTGTGCTGGATTTACAACAAGGGGCCTCTGTTCCTTAATGGAAAACACTCAAAGATTCTAAACTCTTAAGTGACTTTGTAAAGGTAATGATGCTTCTCTCAACTAGATACTAAAACAAACAAACAAACAAAAAAGATAAATTCACAAGGCTACACAGGCACATGTTACACAGCACCCTCCTTCCTCTCTCCCATTTTAGCCTGGCATTTGATTTTAGTGAGGCTCTTCCAATACTTCCAAGCGGCTCTACCAATAAAGCCACTGATCTAGTTTAGACTTCAGAGTCACAAATTCCAAACACATTTCACACTCAGGACATACCTATCCCATGGCCCCTCTACTTATTTATGTCTCTACAGTTTTTTGTTGAAGTATACAAAATTATTTCTTTTTCAAGTAGCTTCCCTGTTACTGTGAAACAATGACTTACTCGGTTTTTTATGCAGAACAATACTCAGCACAGTATTTGTACAATGCCAAAGTATAAAAGATATTTTGTCAGAGAAGTTAGCTGTAGCTAGACAAGAGGTCAAGAGACAATCTATTCAAATCAACATGGTTCTAGGCAAAAGCAAATTAAGAAATCAGTAGGAAAGAGGATGAATATCATATAAAAGCTATCAGGACCAAGGACTGACTGACTGTATGAAAACTTTAGGAAGGCCTTTGAAGACCTATTCTCTCTTAAGTCTATGACTCACTGTAAGTCATAAAAGTTGTATTTTGTGGATTTAGTAAAGCTTCAACGTGACAAAGCAGGAAAAAGTAGGAGATGCTGATATTATTGGAGAGGGGAAAGGGTGAAATAAACAGGAGGCCAACAAAAATAAAAATTGAAGAAACAAATTTCTTCAGAAAAGAAGTATGATCTGGGTGCCTAAGTGGTTAAGCACTGACTCTTGATTTTGGCTCAGGTTATGATCTCAGGACCAAGAGACCAAGCCCCACATCAGGCTCCAAGCTCAGCATAGAATCTGCTTGGGAATCTCTCTCTCCCTCTCCAACTGCCCCTCTGTTCCTCTCTCTCTCTCTCTCTCTCACATGCATGCTCTCTCTCTAAAAATAAATAATTTTTTTTTTAAAAAAAGGAAGTGTAATCATTAGCATTACAAAGAAGTGCTTTTCAAACTGTCTACAGGGAGTGAGAAAAATTACAAATATCTGATATAAATAAGATAAATCTCATAAAGTATTTTTGTTTTAAATAAATGCCTACACTTGGAGAAAAGTTTGGTTAACAGAGGAATGAATACTCTATAGTGATTTGTTCTGGTATTTAAAAAAGAAGTTTAAGAAAAAAGAATGTGATACTGACCATGAGACCCTTGTCAAAGTTAAAAGCTAAGTGAGGGGCGCCTAGGTGGCTCAGTGGGTTAGAGCCTCTGCCTTCAGCTGCTTGGGTCATGATCCCAGGGTCCTGGGATTAAGACCCACGTCAGCTCTCTGCTAAGTGGGGGGCCTGCTTCTTCCTCTCTCTCTGCCTGCCTCTCTGCCTGCTTGTGATCTTTGTCTGTCAAATAAATAAATAAAATCTTTAAAAAAAAAAAAAAAAAGCTAAGTGAAATTTATTTTCATCTAGGCTCAAACATGCAAAATAAATAAGACTCCATAAGGTCATTCATATATACATCTGACTTGATTCTCTGAAATAGGGAAAATCATTCAATTATTATTACCAAAAGGAATCTGTCTTAAGTTGTAGCTGTTCATAAAATTTCCTCTAACTTTAAAAGACCAGGTCACATTTTAAGATTCCCAGATGTATACTTTTCAAATCATACAGGCCAAACAGCAATCCCTGGTTTTTGACGAAGGGGACTATGCCAGTGGCAGTGATGGTGGTGGAGAAATATAATGGCAGAAGCTAAGGTCTTGTGTTCAGTGAAGAACAAGAGACTGCATGATTGCTTATTGTATTCCACTCAAAAAATAACAGTGCATTTATACAGTTAAGGAGCACTTAAAGACTGTTATTTAAAATATATATCCATACTAATGAGCTTACAAAATGGAAAGAGAATGAGATATAAATAGAACCAAGGGAGTTCATGCCACTTTTGTCACAAATTAATTTTGTAGAAATAGACTAGTTCTATTTCTAGTTCACTGAGATCTGGGGAATAACTGCTTACCAGTTGTATTTTATGAAAAAAAAAATTTGTTTCTGCTATAAAATTTACTTTTGAAGATTTCTATTCTAAAGGCACATGTTGTACACAGGACAAAGTCATCAAATGACAGAGAAGAGTGGTACAAACAAAACCCTTCTCGAGCAACATCTTAGTGAATGGAAAACACAAACGTTCACAATAACAGTCGGGCTCGGTGCATAAAAAAGTACTTTGTACCAACACTGTGAGTTTCGCTAGTCTTCATAAGAGTACACTAAATGCTCTATTTTTCTAACACATTATGAAAGTTTTATATTCACCCACCCCCCAACACCAAATACTTGTTTCAAACTGTGGTATGTCTTAGTTTCTACTAAACATAGTTGTTGTAATAAGGAAATTGAAAAGATTGGTGGCTATAGCTCTCCCTCCAGGAATGCTGGAAAATGTCCATTTGTCAGTTTCAAGCTGTTTGGAAATGTATTTTCCCCATAGGATCTCCCAAAGTAAAAACATATCAAGTAGAAAAATATATTACAGAATTACCTTTCCCTAGAGAATAAAAGCTAGATATTTTGGGGTTGTTATTGTACAAACAAAGTTTTCCATTAGATTTAGAATAATGTTAAAAAATGATAAACATTATCCAAAAAAATTAGAATGGTGCTACCCCTTCCACTGTATTTGAGAAGTGACATAGGTTAAAATGAAGGACTTGTAGAATATTAGGGTTGGGAAGGAATCTCGGAGATACCCAAGTTTTTAAAGATTGTTCTGGGTTATACAATTTAATTACTGAATAAATTAATTACTGAATAAAATCCTGGGGGAATGGGGAAAGATTGGGATCTGTGAATTTTAAAAGAGATTACAGCAGTTTCCCTGCAAAATATACCAAGTCAGATATATAGTAGTTACGAAATAGTAATTAAAAAATACCACTTTAAAAGTTGGATTCTTGATACTTTAAGTCACAAAATTAACAGAAACCAATTTTCTAAAAGGGGAGAAAAAAATCTAATGTTAATATCAATCAAATATAATCTCTTTCTATCATAGTAGTGGTTTGTCTATCCACATACACCTATATAGGAAAAAACTTTTTTCCTATCTGTATAGGTGGATAGCTAACATTAAACAACTCATCTTAACAATGATACCCAGGGAAATGTGATACAATAGTGATAAAAGACAAGAGAGAAGGCCTGGCACTCTGTAGGTTCTCTAGGTTCACAGACCTCTTGATTAGGTTGAAAAAGAAAAAGGAAAAAGAAACTAAATGGACCAAAACCATTTCTTAGACACATACTATTTTAATCAGAGTATACTTCAAACATTTTAGATGAATTTAAAATCATCTGAGCATTTAAAGTAGAAAATAAAAATTAGACACAGCTACAACTGATCATAATTGCAGCAGCAAATAGTTCTCTGGAAGATTCTTAAATTCTTTGTGAAGAAATAGCCCATTTCCTTTACCATATGCCCTCAAGTTAAACCAAACATTTACTTTATGTTCCAAGAACCAAAAAGAGAAGGACAGGAGTGATCTTTCTATAGAATAATGTTGGTAAAATAAATTGCTGTGTACTTATCAAAAAATAAGAGATATAATCAGGTATGTGTTATAAGTCATTCCTCCATCATTAAGACAAAATAGAAATTCTACTTCTGTAAATTTTATCCAGAGACTCTCATTAAAATACATACAACAAGGAAGAGATAAATGAAAAATGTATTTTTGTGGCACTATTTAAGGGAATCATTCAAAATTTCAGCTAAAAGGGTCAATGGGGGAGGTTCAGTTGGTTAAACACCCAACTCTTGATTTCAGCTCAAGTCATGATCTCAGGGTTGTGAGACTGAGCCCTGTGTCCAGTTCCATGCTAGGTGTGGAGCCTGCTTAAGATTCTTTCTCTCTCGGGGTGCCTGGGTGACTCAGTGGTTTAAACCTCTGCCTTCGGCTCAGGTCATGATCTCAGAGTCCTGAGATCGAGCCCCACATCGGGCTCTCTGCTCAGCGGGGAGCCTGCTTCCCCCTCTCTCTCTACCTGCCTCTCTGCCTACTTGTGATCTCTCTCTGTCTATCAAATAAATAAATAAAAATCTTTGAAAAAAAAAAAAAAAAAGATTCTTTCTCTCTCTCTGCCCCCTACCCACCTGGCTCACGCTCTCTCTCTTAAAAAAAAAAAAAAGGTGAAATAAGCAAATTAACTTTATGGTTATCAATCAACTTTCAAAAGTTGAAACAAATATGGTATAAGACATTATTGTTGGCAAAAATTAAAACAAAACATTCCCACGGAAATATCTTAAGTATCATATCTCGAAAGCAAGATACATTTTAAGACATTAATATATAAAAGGCACTTAGGATTTAAAATAGTCTCTATAAAATTATTCCATACATGTCATGAGAATATTCAAGATTCTGTTGCATTTCTCCTTAAACAATGAACATCTCTAAATAGTAACCATATTTTCTGTCCTTTGTCTAATGCTAGCATTCTCCAGAATCTGAGAACACAGCAAAATGAACTGAACACAGTACAAAAAAATTTCCTGAGCATGCTGACCAAAGCCGTATTTCATTATTTTTCAAAGGTTTTTCAGTTTTATTTGTTTTACTCCAAGCAGCTGAATAATACCCAAAATAGTTCCACTGCCATAATTATTTGAAATTTTCATATTTTTAATTGGATTTGATTCATTATGAAAACCCGGATTAAGAATCACTTAATAATACCCTAGTAGATAACAGTGAATCTAATTCACTTTACCACATAAAATGTACAAAAGGAATTAAAAAAGAGCAGGAAAAAAATGGATAGCTTTATTCATACTATTAAAAAATTCATAATTACTAGTGAGCTGATAAAAACAATGTGCTAAAGCATGGCTTTTGAGGACTTTTTCATGAGCGTTTTTTTTTTTTTAAATGAAAATACTCAGAAAGATCTCATTGTCTTACTCATAGGTTGTTACTTTACACAAACCTTGAAAACTACTCTAATGACAGGAATGGATAGGAAGGGAAGGTGTAAAATTGAAACACTCTCACCTTTGCTGGCCTTTTATTTCAGTTCCGTTTCCCCGGGGAGTAAGTTATAAACTACCTTAAGACAACAAATGGTTTAACTTATTAAATCTGTAAGATGTTTAAAGGGAATAATCATAGCCTACTTTTAAAAGACCTTATAAGAACTTGAAAAACAGGCATGTTTGCCAGAGGTTTTATTCTAAATAACAGAGTACATTCTGATTGTCTCCATGATTAAACTTTTTCAGAGTATTTCAATTTAGACTCACTAAAAATTATGGCCACTATTACATTTTTCCTTTTCAGACTGAGAGTTGATGTGCTACTGGTATAAAACTCACAATGGAATATACAAAATTCACAATGGAATATACAAGACAGGAAATCATTTATTTCATCATTTAACACATGTATATTGAGTTACTATCACATACAAAATCCCCACTCTAGGCCTTGGTTGTCTCAAAGTAGAAATTAGATATAGAACCTCTCTTGGAGCAGCTTAATATCTGCTAGAAGGTAAGATATATATATATATATATATGTGTGTATGTATATATATATACATATATATATGTGTGTGTATGTATATATATATACATACATACAGTATGTATATATACATATGTATATATGTATATATGTATATATATGTGTGTGTATGTATATATATACATATATGTGTGTGTATGTATATATATATACACATACATACAGTATGTATATATACATATGTATATATGTGTATATATATATACATACACATATATATATGTATATATATACATACACACATATATATATATCTTACCTTCTAGCAGATATTAAGCTGCTATACATTATATATGTATATATACATATGTATACACATATGTGCATGTTAAAAAGAAATGACAAAGGATCCTGAGAAAACATATGAGGAGAACAATCAAAGCACATAAAGATTATCCCATCATGGCTCAGAATAAATTTGCCTACTAACAGATTCGATTTGCATATGAAGATAAAGTCAAACATATTCCAGTTAAAAGAGGGAGGAAAGATACTAAACACAGAGAAACTGGAAAGACAGAGGTGGATGGGGAGAAGCGCTCAGTACTTCACTTTAGCTAATCAGCAATTCATAGGAAAGAGAGTAGCAGGGCTAAACTTAAAATGAAGGGAAGTCACCAGGTTACAGAGGGCCAAAATTGAACCTGCTTTTGTTGGCAGTATTTGAAGTAATGGACTGACATGACCTAAACTCAGCTTTAGCAAAGCTGATTTAGAAGTAGTACTTAAGAATAAATTGAAGTAGGATGGCGGCAGATGTAGAGACCACTTAGAAGGTAACAGTTTAAGAAAATAGTCATGTGGCCCTAAAATAGTGAAAGTACGGCAAATAAGGCAAAAACAAGGATAAACTTCAAGTGAAAATAGCAGTACTTGGCAACCAACTGGATATGGCAAAGAAAGAAGTGGTCAAAGATATGTTCTTCTAATGGGCTAGAAATTCTCCCTAAAATTGAACTATTCCTGGAGCTAACTCACTGTAAGGATTATTTGTGCCAGTATTGAGAGTGAATTTCAAAATACAAAGAAAGGGAGGGGATTTATTTTGTACAATTTCATCATGAACTCAAATGAGATATCATAAATACACTGTCCACATTTGCTTCACTCTGCCTTATATTTTTATACCTTTGGAAATGAGTTAGAGAAAACATACCCATCATATACAAATCATTCAAGTGACAAGGAAACACAAAACACAAGTATTATCCAATCGTAACATTCTTTTCAAGCTGTAGGCAATAAGCCACTGAATGGAAGAGTAAGCTTTGCCCAAATACCAAATGAGCATTAGAACAAGCATAGGGTTAGCACTTGAGAGTGAAAAGCTTTGTTTTCTAGAAAGTCGTGGAGTCAGATCCACTCCCTACCAAAACAAGGGAGCTTAACTTTTGGACATCAACCAAAGACAAGTCCTAGCCCAAGCAACCCAAAATAACACACTGTCACAAGAAGGAATAAAATTACCCATGAAATATGGCTGAATAAATTTTTGTCCCTCAAGCCTTTTACCTTCAATGCTTTAATTTTGAATATTTTACCACCAGTCTCCAACAAAGTTTAATTTCAGCTGTATCAGTCTAGTAGATGATCTGGGGGGGGGGGGATCAATTTATCAGGATGTTAGAGACTTTGGGGAGTGTCTGGATGCTAAACAAAAGACAGTTGACCCTTGAACAATGTGCAGGTTAGAAGCACCAACCCCTACAGAGTCAAAAATCCACAAATAACTTCTGACTCTCCAAAAAGTTAACCACTAATAGCCTACTGTTGGCCCAAAGCTTTATCAATAACATAAAAAGTTGATCAACACATATTTTGCATGCTATATATATACACATATATATATAAAACATATAGTTTTCTTACAATAAACAGTGCTACAGAAAATATTAAGAAAACCATAAGGAAGTGAAAATACATTTACAGTACTATACTGTATTTACAGAAAAAAATCCAAATATAAGTGGGGTACAGTTCAAATTCATACTGTTCAAGAGCCAACTGTATCCACAAAATGGGGATTTAAATAGCATAAACATAAATTAAGAGCAAAACAGCTGAAATGAGATAAACCAACTTAATCATTTTATCATTCAGAAAATAGTATCTTCTTTTGGCAAAAGAAGTTCTTCTACCCTGGCTTAGCAAAGGTAAAGAAGAGATGAAAACCTCTCTCACGAGGACAGTGGGTCAGGGGGTACAAGGTGGAACAGACTGTTTAAACACATGAGAAAGGGGCACCTGGATGGCTCAGATGTTAAGCGTCTGCCTTTGGCTTGGGTCATGATTCCATGGTCCTGGGATAGAGCCCCACATCGGGCTTCCTGATAGCAGGCAGGAAGTCTGCTCCTCCCTCTCCCACTGCCCTGCTTCTGTTCCCTCTCTGACATATCTCTCTGTGTCAAATAAATAAGTAAAATCTTAAAAAAAAAAACACATGAGAAAGGCTGGAAAGAATATTATTCAAGAGGTTTTGGCAACAATAAAGATAGAATATGTTTCTCAGTTTCCCAGATGGATCTTATGATTCTTATTCCTATTAGGAAAACAGAAAATGTAGTCCCTATAAATCAGCTCTACTGGGGATTAAATAAACTTCTGCAATCTCACCTGAGAATATAACATTTTTCAGAATGTTTTGGGAAAATAATTTCAAGCTGGAGACTTTATTTCAGTACTCAGTCAACACATTTATAATCTCTGTAAGAAACCCAACTCTAACTCTGGTACTGGACAAGAAAGTTCTTTTTAAAGTTCCTACTTTTCAAAAGGTTATATGTACACTTCTAACGGGGTATAAATATAAGTCAACAAACATAGCCTCTCAATAACAAGAATGATAAAACAGACCACTTCTCAGTTCACTTCAAGTATAACATATAGCTTTTCCATATACATGACTTTTCTAGATAATAGAGTACCTCTTTAAGTAATTTTTAAATTATTTTACTTTTATTTCTATTTGTATAAAAGTTTAAAATATATTTTATTACAACAATTTATATATTTTACAGCATTTTTTTCTTACTTAATCATTTAAAAAATCTTCTTCATGCTTCCATTTGTCAATCTTTCCACAGAGAATTTTGAATATTACAACCATTTCTTTTTTTCAGCTTTACAGAGATATAATTAATATATAACATTAAGTAAGTTTAAGGTGTGCAATGTGATAATTTAATACATAGATTGTATACTGCAAAATGATTACACATGAACCTTAGTTAATACCTCTAAAACCTCAAGTAATTCCATTTTCGTCTATGTCATGAGAACATTTAAGATCTATTCTCTTAGCAACACTCAGGGATATAACTCTGTACTATTGACTAAAGTCACAAAGTGGTGTTTACATAAGATCCTTACATAAGATACTTATTCACCTTATAACTGGAAGTTTGTACTCCTTGACTAACATCTATCTCTCCATTTGCTACCAACCAGCCAAGGCAACCACTATTCTACTCTTGTTTCTATAAGTTCAGCTTTTTCAGATTCCATATATAAGTGAAATCATAGAGTATTTGTCTCTCTCTGACTTACTTAGCATAATGCCCTCAGTCTATACCCATTGTCACAAGTGGCAGGATTTTCTTCTTTCCACTGGCTGATAATATATAAGAATTATATGAATATATATATATATTCATATATATGTGTGTGTATATTCACAAACACACATACACACAACACGTTTTCTTTACCAGCTCATCTACGGAGGGACCCTTAAGGTGGTTTCCAAGTCTTTCCTATTGTGCATAATGTCTCCTTCATTATATTCCCCATCTTCAAAATTCTTTGTTTTTTTTATAATTACTATCTCTGTTAAACTTCTCATTTTGTGTATTGTTTTCCTGATTTCACTGAACTGTCCTTTCAGTGTTTTGTTGCTTATTTGTAGTTCCCTGAGCTTCCTTAGAGTAACTATTTTGAATTCTCTTATCAGGAAAATTGAAAACACTCTCCGGAGGGGAAAGGGTATCAGTTACTTGAAAACTGTCTTCCTTCGGTGGTATCATTTTTCTTTGATATTTTTAGGTTCCTCTAAGTTCTGTGTTGCTGTCTTTGCATTTGAATAAAGAGTCATCTTCTCTAGTCTATACTGACTGGTTTCAGGAGAGAAAACCTCCCTTCAGCCCTGTTAAAGATTCTGAGGCTTTCCCAGATCTTTTCTATGGATATCCCTACTGCATACTTCTTATTCCCTTCTCTAGGGGAATTCATAAGATTGTACACCTTCTGTGGATCCTGCAAGTCAGGTCAAATGCTAATAACCTTCCTTTGCTTTCCCTAGGGCAGTACTGAATGCTCAAGCTTGCGTAGTTTCTCCCAATTCTCTAGAGTCAGGCCAGCTTTCTGCAAGTGCTCACTGTCTGCAAAAGTTCATTCTCACTGCTTCAGGGGCATACAAGGAAGCTGGCCCGCTATGGGGTCCCTGTGGGGAAGAGCGGGGGTAAGGTACATGGAGTGTTGGTGGGGAGGGGAGCTGGGGCCAGTTGTAGAGATCTACAGGGGAGGCATCCCCCACAGTTCATGGATGGGCTTCCTAATACAGTCTACAAAGCTGTCAGTAGGATTTTGATACATTCTCTCCTGAGCCCTAACTGCTGTTTTCCCAGTCATCACTACTTGCTGCCCAGCAAGTCACTAATAGGTATTGATGGGGCAGAAAAGAAGTAGGTCTCTTTGGTGGTATTCCACATACTGGGGAAGCTGGACACTCATTCATATACTCTCCACTTTCCCCCACAGGAAAAATCACAGGCCAAGAAGTTCTCTTTTGGCACTGAGCTATGCCTTGGGGGAGGGGCAACACAGGTAAAATAAAATCGCCCCTGTTACCCTCTCCACTGTGTTCAATCTCAGATTTTTTTTTTCCTCCAATGGTATGTTTGTTGGCATCTCTGCTAGATTCCCAGGCTTTCACAAGGGTACTACTGTCCATGAGTGATTGTCAATGTCAAAACTGGTGTTCTTTGCAGGAGGGAGAGAAAAGAATGGAAAAAACTAAAAAAAAAAAAAAAAAAAAACCTCTTATTCCACCATAATGATAACATCATTCTTCAGTAGCACAAGGGGAGCTCACCCACCAGCATTCTGCCATGGTTGTGGCCTAGAATCATTTCTTAGTGGTCACTTTATGGTTGACATTTTTAATATCAAGTACCATAATGTGTTACAACATTCTTACAGTGTACTGAGGTGTAAAACATAGTTTTCCCCCTTAATTAAAATGTACTTAGTCTATAATGATTTGGGTTCTTTTACTTTATATATATATATATATATATATATATATATATGTACACATATATATTATATAAAGTATATAGTATATAATATGAGCCAGAATTTTTTCCTCTCTCTCTTACCAGCCTCTCAGCTGTCTCTTCCCTTGCTATTTATATACTACTCTAGAACCTCATCATAACCTTCTATTACTTTATTGCTCTGAGAGCTGGAAATAAGCTGAGCAAATTAGTTCTAAAATTTCAATAAATAAATTTTAAATAAAAGCCTAAGTACTATACCTGTGGAGAAGATGAACGATCATTTATATTATTGTAATTATTTATGCCTCTCTCCATGATTTAGTCCCAGCTACGTAGGCTACCTTATACCTTACCATCCTTAGTGCCTAGCACTACACCTAATACAGAGAAATGGAAAAATAGAGCTGATAAACATTTTGAGTAAAAGAATTTTCAAATTCCTGACCAAATTAAAGAGAGCATCAGTACAGTTGCACAAAGGCTTAGAATACTTAGATTTTAAGACTAACTGTGCAATGAATTAGTTGTATGACATTGGACAGATCATTTGGCCTGCCTTGGTTTTACTTTTTTCATTAGCAACATAAGATAGCTACACCACACAGTCTTTACATATCTCATGTATCATACATTTAAAGATTCTTTATCATCTATTCTGATTACTAATAATCTTTTCCCTTAAATAAGTAAGATTATAAAATAAGTCAGCTCCAGAGAGGCATTTTGATTAAATCCTGATCCAGTGGCAAATACTGTAGGTCCACTTTTACTGAAAAGGAGGATTATAAAGGGTGGTGGCAAGAAGCAAAGGTTCAATTTTAAAATTTCCCATACTGGCCCAATCCCCTCATTTTACCTATAAATCACAGGCTCCAGCTGGATATAAACTGAATGTTAAATTTCATAAAGGTAGAGGGGTGGGAACAGTGATGTGTCTCGGGCAGCTGGAGGACAACCTTGTGACATCTATGGTAAAATATGGAAGAATGACAAGAGATAAAGAAATGGGATGATATTGCTGATAAACTCTATCTACCTTTCAACTTCACCTCCAGAACACTCTGGTAGAGAGAAAACATGAAACAGTCAGTGAATAAATGAACCCTGCTCAGTTTTTCTACCATACTTTGTTTACATGTAGAACAGATACTGAGACAGATACTGAAATCTCACTAACATCAAAAAGCATTTTAAACATTTATTCCTTGGATATGTATTAAAACAAAAACTGAGTACACACTGTACACTTAGCATTGTGCTAAGGCACATGAAAGACCAAGATTACTCAGACACATTTTCTACCTCCAAGTGTTGAGGCTAGTTAAACGGAAAAACAAGTAAATAAACCATAAAATGCAACCTAATTACTACTTTAAAGTGAGTATAAGATATCACTTGGGCACAAAGAAGGAATTGACTAATTTTTTTCCAGGAAAGTAACCTTTAAGCCAAGTGGAAAATAATATAGACAAAATGATGAGGTTGACAGAGAGCAAACTCCAGGCCAAGGGAACAGCTTGTGTGAAGTCATGGAAGCATGAAGCTAAGTGTATTCAATTACTTCAATTATTAAAGCATTTGTGGAATAAAAGAGTCAAAGAATGAGACCTGAAAGTAAACTAGGAAGACTTTGTCACAGAGGGCTTTCATTTTGCGCCACTATAAGCAGGAACGGGACTTCCTAACGAGCATATGGGGAACACTGAAGAATTTTAAGCAAGGTATTAATATGATCAAGAGAAGAAGAGAATGCTCTGTCAGCCATTCTGTAATAGGAATCAACAGGATTTGGTGACTGATCACTTAAAGGTGGGACAGAATGGTGCATAAGGCAAAAAAAGAGTCCAGAAAGATGCACATACCATTAATGTTACCATTTCAGTAATAGTGGCTCCATTTAGAGGAACGGGAAAAGATAGGGGAGCAGGTTTAGGGGAAAATGCAACAAATATATTTTGGTAAATGTGATGTCTTGGAGGCCTGTGCAAGCTTCAGGTATAGTCAGAAACAAAGGATTAGAGTTTAGGGTAATGTTGCCAGCAGGAGATAAAAAATTGAAAGTCATCGTTCTAATGAAAACAATGTGAAGTGCTGAAGTCATCTTGGAAAACAATGAAACATGAAATGAGATGAGAGCTGAGAAAAGAATTCTGGAAAACTATGAAACTTCTCAATTTGTAAGTTTTCAGATTATGAACAAAACCATAAACAGAGGAAAAAAAAAAAAAACCCACTGACTTTCTCTGCTACCAACAGATGGAGTTACAATTTTCTTTAGATTACCACTTCGCAACTCTCCCAGTAACTTTTAGTTACATATTATACTCCTAGAAGTAGAGATTCTGAAGGAACATCTAAGTGCAAATAAGTAACAAAAGAGAGGTAGAATGTAAAGCAGAAAAGAACTGCAAAGCACCATGAAAGCCAAAAGAAGACAACATTCTTTGAAAGAAAAAAGTGATCATTACGAGCATACATTCATTCAGTAAATGGACAATCTACAAAGTAGTACAAATTCTAAGCAATAAAAAATACAATAGTGAACAAAACACAGCCCATGTCCTCTAAGAGCTTGCAGCAAATGCTACAGCAAAATCAAGATAAAAACTAAACATTTGCCTTTTGGCATGGATTTTTACAAGACTACAAATGACCTAGAGGTATGATGAGCTCAGGCACTAGACTACAGTGGGTAGACAACTGCAGGAAGAGTGAGGAAGAGGAAACAACAGGTAATAAGGTTCTCCTCAGTAATCTCACCTGGGAACAAGAAAGACAGAAATAAGACAGCAGAAAGAGGGCATTAAGAAAATAACTTTCAAACATGCATAACATCACATCAAGAGAATTAAGAGACACATGGACTCTAGGAGCTTACAATATAAAGAGTCTGACATAGACAAATACACATAAGACAGAGAAGAATAACATTTTAAATTGATTCCATAATACTTTCTACAAGAGACAGAGGTCTAAATTATTAAAATTATATTCCAATGTTATTAATTTTGATTAATAATGATTCTCTTATCACAATTTGGTTTAAGTCAAGTTGAAATCAGAAGAAAATCCTGAGATCAAAGAAATTCAATCACCTCCCCCCATCGCAGAAAGGAAAATGAAGGAGATATTTTGATGCAATTGGGTATTAAAGATATGTATGGGACCAGTTACCTGGTAAAGGGAGATGCATAGACTATTTTAGTACTGGGTTTACTGGCCTCTTCAAGAGATGTTAGAGAGAAGTCAGAAAGTGTTGGGGATGGGGAGAGATGTCAAAGAAGCAAATAAGTATTCAAAGTACTTACTAGAAAAAAAGAGTGTGATTTATGTAGGTCCAGTTGACATAAGTCTGTGTCACTTTCATCATCCCAGCTGGTTCAATGTATTTCAAAATAGCATATGACATGAACTATATCCATACCAGGAGAAAAAGAAAGATCTCATCCATGTCTAGCTAACATTATAGAGGCAAGATGGCAAGCAAAAAGCAGTGTATGACCTAATAAAATTACCTCATACTGGTGTCTAAAATTCTCATTTTTGTAGTAGCAATTTGTAAAACTTATAACAAAGATTGGAAATCTTATGTAATTTTACTAAACATAATAGCTACATGTACTCATAAAATTTGCTTAATGAGAGGAAAACAGTCTTATCATCTTGGGACCATCAGGGAACTGCTACCAGAAATGCACCTCCTAATCTATTGCACAAGAAAAACATAGAAACAACTCCAACTCCATCTTTAACCAACCAACACACTCTCATACTACATTTTTCTTTAAAAAAAAAAAAAAGTGTTCAAAATAAACTTCAAAAATAACTGAGTATGCCATCAATCTTTAAAAAACAAACAAGATCATCTATTAATTATTTTTTTGAGACCCATAGAAGAAGGAATAACTAAAACGAGGAAATAATGAATTGTTTTCTTTTTTAACAAAAGGGCTTCTATGTTATGGGATCTGGCAAAACTAGAGAGAGAGATTTATATATCTATTCCTACTTCTTTCTCTTCCCAACCCCCAAACTTGTATACAAACCTAGTGTTATTCAAGATAACAGCATATAGCCATAATTCTACAGTTGCATGGACAGAGCTTGGAAAATTAGGTCACAAGCTTGCCACTGGGACTCCAATCATCTGTCTGGCAAGTTTGTATGACTTCCTCCTCCCTGGGATTCTCTTATACACTGCCCAAAAGGCAAGATAAGGGAAAGGTTATCAGGACTTTCTATAATAGCTACAAAAAGATTTGGTCCACATCACTAACAATGTGGGAAAACTCAGGCACTTTTATCCTTCTACAGTCAACATAGCAATCAATGCTTCGATAAATATTTATTGAGAACCTTCTTTGCACAGAAATTCTCTCTTTTAAAGTTCAATGCCAATCATGGCCCAACCTATCCATGCCAACTTACAACTTGAAAGAAATTCTTGATCCTGTTTCCAAACAATTAAGCTCTTTGCAACGCAAATAAAGATGTTTTTTGAAATAGATCGTTATGAATCTTTCATTCTTAGTAGCTAACTAGAACCACATGAGCCAAACACATTGTGGGGATCATTTCAATGGTGTGTAATTTGAGAGGTGTGTCAGAAAGTGCTTTGCTCCACTAAAGGAGTATACATTTTTCTCTTGTAAGTAAAATACAAAGGCAATGTTGCTTCATACAGCATACAGTTGCTTCATAAAGTTACCCACATTCCAAATTCAAGATAAGAAATATTTCCCCTTCTCCAAAGATTAACACTTTACAACCAGCTTTAAGTCTTCAGCATGACTTCATTTTACAAATAACAATTTCTTCATTCCTAAAAATTTCCAAGAACAAAATATTGAATAGTGTCTATAAAAATAACACAAACCATGCTTGTCTGATCTGATCTTAAATTAATCTTAACTGCTGAGTATCTTTCAAAGGGAGTACTGTTGTATTATAATTTTTACCAAAGCTCTTCATAAATAACTCTTACTGTAGTGGAATTATTGTAAAATGATTCATAATTTCAAAGTACTTATAAATCTACAATATCACTACACGTAAAAATTATAATACAAAATATGACTATCTTCACTCTCTTAGAAGTTAGAAAGGAGGAGGAAGAGAAGGTGAGAAAAGTTATTATTTTCCATATTTTTACCATTTACCTAGAATCTGATTGCTTAAGTTTTTATGATTCTTTTAATTTAGGCTTCTGACATCTGTAAATTCAGTAAGGATATAAATCTTATCTGCTGTCTCAATTGCAGCATCTTTATTATTTAGTAATACATCTAACACTTAATAGGCATTTACTTAGTATTTTTTTTTTTACTTCTTTATTGACATATAAATTCCACTAACTGAAACAAGCTATTTTCTATTAAATAAAGCTGTATATGTCCAAGACTATTAGATGAAGAAATTAAAGTGAGCTGAATTAAACCAATGACTCTGCTAACAGTTTAGCCAAATCCCTAATCTCATATAACTAACTCATATATACATATCACAAGAAGAATTACCAGAGAAAGTAGAAATGGGTCAAACAAGCTCTATCACCAGTACAACAAACAAAACTCACCATCACATACAAAGGACAGTTCCATATGCATTTTGTTGTATTAAGTATTCATTTGTGTACATGTTCCTCTTGCACAACTTTCTTTTAAAAGAAATTTAAAAAAAAAAAAGAAAAAGAAATTTCACCCCAGTATTATCCTTCCCAATGATTGCTAGGGTTGACAGCAAAATCTTGCTAAGAGTATTTAGAGAGGGAGGAATAGGAAGCTGAAAGATCACAGCTGAAGTTTTTAGAAGTTCTTTCAGACACAAAACCAAAAACACTCTGAGCTGAATTAGTTTCTTTGACCTTAAAAATTAAGCTATGTTCTCAAATCAATCCCTTGCAAAAATCTACAGGCTCTTGTCCTCCATTGGAAAAAAAAGAAAAACTCAGCAGGCTTGGATCAGCTACCTAATCTAAAAAGCTTTCCCTCACATTCATGTCCGTTCTCTCAAGAATATGTAACTACATCAGCCTCCACACATAGTAAGCATTTGTTACACCTAATGTCTAAGATCCAATTAATGTCCACAATAGTCTAACAGAATCAATGCTAGCTAGAAAGCTCTAGCTGTCAAATCTTGCAATATTAAGAATGTCTGTCTTTTATTTTGTGTTTGAGTAAATATTTAATATATATTTCTATTACGTAATACATTGTTACAATATATATATAAACAGAGTTCCCCAGATGTAGCTGATCAACAGCACAGTGATGGTTAAAATGGTTTATATGTTCCTGTGAAATTTTAGCGTTTCTACTTTTGTCACACCAAACTATCTCTATGATCAGATACTACCATCACTAGTTTTCCCAATCATTTTACTACTTGATCCATTAGTACGGAATCTTTCTTTCAGTTTGATCATATAAGTACTTTTAAAAACCACAAATACAAAACAAAATATAACTGGTAACCATTAGGTTAAGTTATCCCCTATTGTCAGGTCTTCTATTCAATAATAAATATCTCCCAAATTCATACTGCAATTATTTCCATTAACTACATGGCAGAGTGAGAAAACAGAAATAACTACTAGTAACAGATGTAGGTGAAGGGCAGGAAGTCTTGGAGGTAAGATAGAGACTTTTATTCCAGTTCCAAGACTCTTTAGAAAGCCATGGAATATTCCATTATAAAATTATCTTTTATATTATATGACTTTACTTGAGATATATTTGAACTCAAATTCTAAAATTCCCTACAGTGTTAAGGAGCTCCTACAAAACAAAATGTAAAAAAGGAAGAAAAAAAGAAAAAGAAAGAAAGAGAGGGAGAGAGGGAAGGAGGGGAAAGCCAGTAGCATATATTCTAATATACAAACAAAACCATAGTGGGTCTTTCCTAATTACTATAAAAACTGGTGTTAAAATGTATTGCAGCTGAAGTTAATCACTGTTAATGTATTCAGTCTGGACAGGATTTCATTATCTTTATAATGAGACTTACTACTTCCAAAATAATCTATTTACTACCCAAATAAGATGAAGGTGATGAGGCCTTGAATCACTCCTTTGTTTCAAACTCTCTAGCAGCCTAAACTTAACCTTCACTGTCATAACCGCCATGAATGCCCCCTTTTATTCAGACTTCAGTCTCCATGACTGAGATCTCACCAGGCAGTGAGAAAAAGCTACAACAGTAACTGGAAAGATAGCAAAGTAATGAAAGATACATGTTTCAACTAAGTCATCTGAGGATTGGAAAAAAAAAAAGCTATCAGACACTGGGGCTAGAGGATGGGGTAAAATGAGGATGAGAGAAGCAAGATGGAGAAGGCCTATCGAGGGAAAAACCCACATGGTCATTTACCTGCTTCAGAATTTTTATGACTATGTTCTTCATGAGACCATAGAAGGTAATGAGTCTTAAGATAGCTTTGAAATATGTGAAACACGGCCAAGCGCATAGATCTTATAGTAAATGGTGCTAAAACTTTTTGTTTCAATTATATGGATAAGAAACATTAAAAAAAATTTAAATAATATGAAAAGTTGAAGCTTTGAACATTTTATTCTGTAATTCTACAAAGATAGCAAATATACCAATATACAAACAATATAGAACTGATCATTCCTAAATTTACATGAGGTTTTAATTTTTTACACAATTTTGTTTTATTATTCTTTACACATTATTATTTAAGCTTGGCTATCATGGATCGGTCATTTAAAAATCGAAGAGATGAGGGGTGCCTGGGTGGCTCAGCCGTTAAGCACCCAACTCCTGACTTCCATTCAGGTCAGGATCTCAGGGTCATTAGATGAAGCCCTACACAGGGCTCCTCACTCAGCACAGTCTGCTTGTCCCTCTCTGACCCCGCCCTCCCTGCCCCACCCCCTGCCTGTGCTCTCTCATACAAAATAAATAAAGTCTTTAAAAATAAAAGAAGAGATGAATCATTAAATAAATCTGTGAATTAATGTAAATCTATTTAAAATCTTTAGAGGGCTCTTTTCCTCAATAATTAACCATACCTCTTTCATATAAATTCTTTAGACATACATATTGATTCCCCACCTTTACATGCATGAGCATCATGTGAAAAACGCTACAAGACTTGTCCCAATGACTAGATTTTTATCACAGAAAGAATTCTGTCGCTTTTAAACTATTCGGAACCTAACAAGGCCCCAAAAAAGAATGAAATAAAATTACTACCAATAAAATTAATGTCTTCTCTTGACTAAAATGATCCTGAGATAAATAAATAAATAACACGAGTTGTGGTATACAGTCCTGAAAAATAAGATTATACATCACAAGTTTTAACAGCGAAGATAAACATGCTAAAATAAACAACTGAACCTAAAGATAGGGTTTCTAATCAATATTTTTTCTATATTAAAAAGTAATATTTTAAAATCCCAATATATGGTTGGTCATTTAACAGTTAAAGTTTTGAAAATACGCTGGAAAGGAAATTGGAAATTACCTACACACATACGTACAAACACAAGCTGAGCATGCTATTGGAGGAAGGGGGGGCAACTATACAGATATATAGTAATGTTCTATTTTCCTCCGTTTATCAAAGCTAAATGCATATTCTCTAACATCACAAGTATATCTTTCTTCAAATTTAAAAGTCAACATATTCAAAATCACCTTACTGTATGTTCATGTCTAAAGATAGCATTAGGGCGCCTGGGTGGCTCAGTGGGTTAAGCCGCTGCCTTCAGCTCAGGTCATGACCTCAGGGTCCTGGGATCGAGTCCCACATCGGGCTCTCTGCTCGGCAGGGAGCCTGCTTCCCTCTCTCTCTCTCTGGCTGCCTCTCCAACTACTTGTGATTTCTCTCTGTCAAATAAATAAATAAAATCTTAAAAATAAAATAAAATAAAGATAGCATTAACTTCAAATGTCAAAATTATTATAGAAGACTAAACATCGTATTCAAGGACTTCAATGACAAATTTCACATACACTTTTCTTTACAGATTTGTTTCACTACTTGCACTTTTAAAATATTTTATTTTCTAGTGAAAAATAGAAACAATTACAATATTACAAAATATTACAAAAACTATAATCAGCAAAAAAAAATTTACAGTGTTTAATGATCCCAAACTTTATATTTCAGACAGAAATAGAAACATTCTATTGTTGCACTAAGCAAATAAATAATATACCAATAATACACATGTATTTCTAAATAAATAATATACCAATAATACACGTGTATTTCTAGAATAAGGAATAATATTCTAATAGTAATATTCTAAAAGAAATATAACATTTTAGTGGTGCTAATCAAAGACTTTCTAAATAAAATGAAATTCATATCGGGCGCCTGGGTGGCTCAGTGGTTGGGGCCGCTGCCTTCAGCTCGGGTCGTGATCCCAGGGTCCTGGGATCGAGCCCCGCATCCGGCTCTTTGCTTCGCAGGGAGCCTGCTTCCTCCCCTCTCTCTCTGCCTGCCTCTCTGCCTACTTGTGATCTCTGCCTGTCAAATAAATAAATAAAATCTTAAAAAAAAATGAAATTCATATCAATAGCCTTTAAGAGGGATTTAAAAAATGTGTTTTCCCTTTTTTTTTTAACTTTTTTGGTTATTGACCAAGAATAGTTGATATACAATATTTTATTAGTTTCAGGTATATAACATAGTGATTCAATATTTACATACATTATGAAATAATCACCACAGTAAGCCTAGTTACCATTCATTACCATATCTAGTTATTACAATATTACTGACTATTTCCTATGCTGTACCTTTTATCCTCATGACTTACTTCTTTTATAACTAGAAATTTATACCTCTTAATCCCCTTCATCTTTTTGCCCATACTCCCATTACGTATGCCCCTCTGGCAACCACCAGTTTGTTTTCTGTACTTAGGAGACTGTTTCTGTTTTGTTTGTTCCTTTGTTCTCTAGATTCCACATTTAAGGGAAACCATACAGTATTTGTCTTTCTCTGCTTTATATCACTTATAGAATATCCTTTAGGTCTATCCACAATGACACAAGTGTCAAGATTTCATTCTTTTTTATGGCTGATTAATATTCCTGTGAGTGTGTGTGTGTGTGTGTGTGTGTGCATGCGCGCGCACTGTATCATCTTTATTCATTCATCATTCATCTATTGACAGCCACTTAGGTTGCTTCCATATCTTGGCTACTGCAAGCAAAGCTGCAAAGAACATATGAGTACATACTCATGCTTTCATTTTCTTCAAATAAAATAGAATTCCTTGATCATAATGTATTTCTATTTTTAATTATTTTAGGAAGCTCCATACTGTTTTTCCATAGTTGCTGAACTAATTTAAATTCCTTCCACAGTGTTTGAGGATTGATTCCCTTTTCTCCACATCCTTGCCAACATTTATTACTTCTTATCTTTTTGATACCAGCCATCTGACAGGTGTGAGGTGATACCTTACTGTGGTTTTAATTTGCATTTCCCTAATGATGAGTGTATGAGTGATGATGTAGAGCATTGTTTCATGTGTCTGTTGGACACATGTCTTGTCTACTTTGGAAAAATGTCTATACAGGTTCTCTGTCCTTTATTTATTTGGATTGGGGGGGGGGGGTTCTGCTGTTGAGTTGTATTTTTTTAAAAAATACTTTATTTACTTGAGAGACAGAGAGAGATAGCATGCATGAGCTAGGAGCCAGGTGTCGGGGGAGGGAGGGAGCAGAGGGAGGAGACTTCCCACTGAGCAAGGAGCCTGATTCAGAGCTCAATCCCAGGACCCCGGGATCATGACCTGAGCTGAAGGCAGGTTTTTAACAGACTGACCCACCCAGGCACCCAGGGTTGAATTGTATTAAGTTATTTATATTTTCAGATATTAAGCCTTTATTAAACATAGCATTTGCAAATATCCCTTCCCATTCAGTAGGTTGCCTTTCCATTTTATTGGTTTCCTTTACTATGCAAAAGCTTTGTAGTTTGATGTGGTACCACCTGTTTATTTTTGCTTTTGTTGCCCTTGAGAAGAGACAAATCCAAAAAAAATGTTGCTCCGACTGAGGTCCAAGAGCTTACCGCCTAGGTTCTCTTTTAAGAGTTTTATAGTTTCAGATCTTACATTTAGCTCTTTAGTCCATTTTGAGTTTATTTTTGCATATGGTATAAAAAGATAGTCCAGTTCCATTCTTTTGCAGGTAGCTGTCCAATTTTTCCAACACCACCTACTGAAGAGACTGTCTTTTCCCAACTATATATCCTTGCCTCCCTTGTTATAGATTGACCATATGAGTGTGGGTTGATTTCTGGGCTGTCTTTTCTGTTCCACTGGTCTCTTTTTGTGCTAATACCACACTACTTGAGTATGACAGCTTTGCAGTACAGTTTGAAATCAGGGAATGTGATACCTTCAGCTTTGTTCTTTCTCAAAGTTGCTTTGGTCATTAAGGATCTATTGCGGATCCATACAAATTTTAAGATTTATTTCTTCTAGTTCTGTGGAAAATGCTATTGGTGTTTTGATGAGAACTGCAGTGAATCTTAAGATTGCTTTGCGTGGTATGGACATTTAATGGGCATTAATCTTCTAATCCATGAATATGGGATGTCCTTCCATTTGTTTGTTTAACTTCTTTTATCAGTGCTTTGTAGTTTTCATTATACAAGTCGTTCACCTCCTTAGTTCATTACTAAGTACTTTGTTCTTTTTGTTGCTACTGTAAATGGAATTGCTTTTCTCATTTCCTTTTCAGACAGCTTGATGTTAGTATATGGAAATGGAACTAATTTTTGTCTATTGATTTTGTATCCTGCAATCTTACTGAACATGTTTATTAGTTCTAAGTTTTTTTATGGAGTCTTTGGGTTTTTCCATATATAGTATAGTAGCATGCTATCTACAAATAGTGAATTTTACTTCTTCTTTTCCAATTTTCTTGTCTGAACATTGTGGCCAGACTTCCAGTACTATGTTGAATAAAAATGGTGAAAATAGGCAACCTTGTCTTATTCCTGATCTTAGAAGAAACGGTTTCAGTTTTTCAAAGTTTGGTATCATGTTAGCTGTGAGTTTGTCATATAGGGTCTTTATAAGGTTGAGGTATGTTCCCTCCTAATAAAGTGTTTATCATAAATGTACATTGAATTTTGTCAAATGCTTTTACTGCTTCTAATGAGTTGATCACGTTAATTCTTACTCTTCATTTTGTTAATGTGGTTTGTCACACTGACTAATTTGCAGATATTGAAATATCTTTGAATCCCCAGAATAAATCCCACTTTATCCTGGTATAGGAGCCTTTCAATGTATTATCAAATTCGGATTGCTAATATTTTGTTGAGGATTTCTGCATTTATGTTCAACAGGGATACTGGTCTGTAATTTTCTTTTTTTTTGTAGTGTCTTTATCAGGTTTTCATATCAGACTAATGCTGAACTTAGAGAACGTATTTGGAAACACTTCTTCCTCTTAAAACTTTTTGGAACAGTTTGAGGATAGGTATTAACTCTTCTTTAAATGTTTGGTAAAATGTAACTGTGAAATAGTCTGGTTCTGGACTTTCACCACTCTCTTTAAATATAAATTTCTCTTCCCTCTATTAATGTTCATTTATTTTCTATTTTGTCTTTCCTTTTTCTCTTCTCCCCTTATATTAAAAACATGATTTTTCAGCTGTAGAACTCTAACTCCCAACAAGCACATAATTCATACAATTAACAAATTATTTTAGTATATTGCTAAGTATTATGTTCAGGTTCTATTCAGAAACCATTCATGGCTCTTAGAATTCTGGATTGGCTCAAACAGGACTAGATGGTGCCTTTATAGGATGTTACATTTCTGATATTGCTATGCTACTAAATATAAGCATGGCTTAAGACAGAACCTCTGATTTTACCCCAAAACACACAAGTCCTCTTTCTTAATAAAAATCACTTGAGTATCACAGGACTGGGGGAAAACAAAAAACAAAAAACAAGAATTTATCTACTATATAAAGGACTATATTTAGAAAGTCATAGGATTAGAAGAGGAGATTCATGCAATTAAAACAGGTTTGGCGGGCGCCTCGGTGGCTCAGTGGGTTAAAGGCTCCGCCTTTGGCTCAGGTCATGATCCCAGGGTCCTGGGATAGAGTCCCGCATCGGACTCTCTGCTCAGCTGCTTCCTCCTCTCTCTCTGCCTGCTCTCTGCCTACTTGTGATCTCCATCTGTCAAATAAATAAATAAAATCTTTTAAAAAAAACAACAACAACCAGGTTTGGGATCTTTATCCTTTCCTACTATGATGCAATGAATACTGTATTGCATTGTTACTACAAAAATGAAAAATAACTGATTATTCAGTTCTTTCTAATATCCCTATAGGCTCTGTGAGAATGTGCAGAATTTCCCATTACTCCTGTCATGTCTACCATTCTTCACATCAAACATATTCATCTTTCTGCCTGGAATGCCCCAGAGTCCCTCCTCATACTCTTATTCTTGGCCTCAAAAATTCATTCTATAAAACCCAAATGTCACATTCTTCAGTAAAGATTTTTCTGATTCCTCAGCTACAGTGGGCCTCTCCTTTTGTCTATGTGATGAGATATAAATATAATTTTTGTTCATTTAACCTACCCCCAACAACTGTGTCAAATAGGTACTATTATCGTTTCCACTTCCTAGATAAGAAAACTAAGGCAGATAAAGTCTTTCTGATTTCAAAGTCCATTGCTTACTTGCTTGTTCATTTAATGCATACATTCATGAGTTCTATACTCTATTAAAATGATTGTCCCATTCTCTGGGTTCCCTGAAGACAGAAAGCAGAGATCCTGTCTCATCCATCTTTGTATTTCCAGGGTCTGGCACAGAACAGATACTCCAGAAATGCTCAATAAATGATGAATGAATGAGTAAATGAAAGGTAACAATGTTCAACTTACTCTGGGAGGAAAATCCCTCCCCTTCTAAATGTTCTTCCATAAAGAGTATGCTAGTAAGTGCTTATTTCTTTCAGAAAACATTTTGTGTGTATCATATACGACATATACGACACATTTAAGCTGTGCTTAAAGATAACTGAGTTTAGTTCCCTGCCCTCAAGAAACTTACAATTTAGTGGGGGAAAGGTATAAACAATTAGCTACTTTTACTATTATGTGTTTTATTTTTCCTAAGCCCCACAAGTTCCTCTCTTTATTTTTTTTTTTAAGATTTTATTTATTTATTTGAGAGAGAGAGAGCATGAGAGGGGACAAAGTCAGAGAGAGAAGCAGACTCCCCGCGGAGCTGGAAGCCTGAAGCAGGACTCCATCCCAGCACTCCAGGATCATGACCTGAGCCAAAAGCAGTTGCTCATCCAAGTGAGCCACCCAGGCGCCCAAGTTCCTCTCTTTAAAGGAACTTCATTCTTTATAACCATTTCCCAATAATTCACACCTCTGAGCCACTAAGATGCAGATCAGACAACAAGAAAAAAAGAAAAAGGTTAAAAGAACCTCCATGTATCTCAAAAACAAAATTTTTGAGCCATTCTCATTTCATCCAGTAGTCATTTAAGACATGTACAAATTTTAAGGAAAAGAATAAAATCAAGGACATATGATACTATCCTTGCCCTTTTTCTTTTATGAGAGATCACACAACCAACTGGAAAGTTTTGGAATCAAAAAGATCAAAGTTCCCATCCAAACTCTGTCCCTTTCTCCCCATATGGATCACCGACAAGTCACTTTATCTTTCTGAACACATTTCTTACCTGTAATACGCAAAAAGGAGAACTGCCTTAAAGAGCTTTTGTAAGAGTTTAAAAAGATAACGTGTGTAACACCTGCCACACCAAAGCTGCTACTTTCACTATGTCAAATCTCACTAGATTCTTTTTGGAAGCTATGGTTCTATCTGTAGCATAACAATATTAAAAATTATGGTCCCAATGTCATTAACTGTGTTACTGACATATCAAAAGAAAGGTACTTTTTAAAAAAGCTACTTCTTTCTGGCAAGAAGAGTGGCATGGGATAAGAGTCGAGACCATAGAGTTATATATCAAGTTTCTAGATGGTAAGTAAATACATCATCTGCCTCTTCTCAGCATATGCCTTGCAATACCTTATTTTGGATACTCTTTGTGAAATAGAAAACCTTAATTATTTCTTATGTCTAGATATGAAAGAATTGATAGATATCACTCTGTATTAACAATTCCATCTTCTGGGCACCTGGTGGCTCATCGGTTAACTGTCTATTTGCCTTTGGCTCACGTCATGATCCCAGGGTCCTGAGATAGAGCCCAGCATCAGGCTCCCTACTTAGTGGGGAGCCTGCTTCTCCCTCTCCCTCCTCCTTGTGCTATCAAATAAATAAATACAATATTTTTCAAATAAAAAACAAATAAAATATTTTATTAAAAAAAATTCCATCTTCCACAAATGCCAGGAACTAATCTCAACAGTCTATACCTATTACTACATTTTAGGTCCCGAGTCATTTCTCAACTGTTTTCTTTAAGCAATTTTGCAGAAGGCTTTTAAAAATCAAATAAAAACACTTTCTTTTCAATCCTAATCCCAATTTATAATCTAGTTGACTTAAAAATCTCATTTACTTGGTACTGGTACAACTGAAAAAAGAGAATCTAGACACAGACTTTATACTTTTCATAAAAATTAACTAAAAATGGGTCAAAGACCTAAAAGTAAAATTATAAAACTCCTAAAAAAAAATGATAAAATCTAGATGGCCTTGAATTTGGCAATGAGTTTTTAAAAATGCAACACCAGGGCGCCTGGGTGGCTCAGTGGGTTAAAAATGCAACACCAAAAATTTATCCATGAAATTGACAAGTTGGATTTCATTAAAATTAAAAACATTTGCCCTGAAAAGACACTGTTAAGAGAATAAAAAGAAAAGCCAGAATAGAAGAAGATATCAGCAAAATACATATCTGATAAAATGATGATATGAAAAAGATACAAAGAATTCTTAAAACAATAAGAAAACTGACAACCCTATTAACAAACGGGCAAAAGTTCAGAACAGATAACTCCCCAAGGAAAATATACAGAATACAACAGCATATTAAAAGATGTTTAACACTAAATGTCATTAAGGAACGGCAAATTAAAGCAACAATGAGATATTATTATACCTACTAGAATACATAAAATCCATAAAACTGACAATATCCAAAATTGACAAGGAGAAGAAACAGGAGCTTGCGTTAATTGTTGATGGGAATGAAAATGGCACAGGCACTCTGGAAAACAGTTTGGCAAAATCATATAAAGCTAACAATAATCTTATCATATGATCCAGCGATCATGTTCCTAGGTATTTACCCAAATAATGTGAAATCTTTTGTCTACACAAAAACTTGCCCATGAATATTTGTAGCAGCTTTGTTTATAGTTACACAAAACTGGAAGTAACAAAGATGTCCATCGATAAATGAATAGATACACAAACTGTGATAACACACATAAATTGGAAAATTACCAAGTAATAAAAAGAAATGAGCTATCAAATCACAAGAAGACATAACGAACCTTAAATGCATATCCATAAGTGAAAGAAGCCAGTCTGACAAGGCTGCATGATTCCCATTATATGATGTCTGGAAAAGGCAAAACTATAGGGACCATTTAAAAAAAAAATAATCAGTGGTTGTGGGGGAGGGGGAAAAAGGAGAGGGGGGATTAAGGGAGTGATAAATGAAGCACAGGTTTTTTTTTTTTTAATGTATGATACTTTGATACTATAATAAAGGATACATGAAATGATACATTTTTCAAAACCCAGAGAACTTTACAGGACAAAGAGAGAACTTCAGTGTATGTGAACTTTTAAAAAATCATTTAGAAGGTCAGAAGGATCCCAGGATGGAACAAAAATTGTGACAAAAGGATCTGACACTATTATTAATGCATGCAACTATCTCACTAAGTGGGATGGGGAAAAAGGAATGGAATCTAAACTAAAAGCAAAAGAAACTGTGCATAAGAACTGTACCCTAGTTGATAAAGTTGTTTCCCACTCTCTGTAAAGAGAGCACAAGTTAGCAATTTAAATACTGGTATAAGTATATAAAAGGATTGACAATTAAGTAAATGGATGACAGGTGGTGGGAGCCAGGTTTCTTTCCATGGTTGGGATGAGTTGACAGATAAACAAGAGAAGGCCAGAATGACACAAGTGGTAATAGGGTAGGTAAGGTTGTAGATATCCATATGAACTCATATTTCGCTTAACATGGATACATATGATTATGTAGAGAAAGATGTATAGATAGGTGTATATACAGGCTTTGCATACATACATATGTTTCCTGCTCTGTAGATAAGAGGATCTAGAGGCAATGATACCCCAGTAGCAACAAGAACTCAGCACCCAAATCTTGGCTTCTAATACTATTTCCCAAGAAGATGAAACAGATTCTTTCTGGCTGATTCTGGGACTGGGACAGGTAATGGAAATATAAAAAATGAGCCTGGAACATCTTTTAATGTCAGAAAGTAAGGAAATTATTAACAAAAAACAAAACAAAAAAATCCCTCACATTGATGGAGACATGTCAAAGGGACACAAGAACCAAATGAAGGAGCTCCCAATGGCCAGAGCTGAAACAACTTGAGCAACAAAATAAAGTAGTACTGGATTATAACCAAAAGTATATAATGTATATCCATGACTACAGAACAATATAAGTAAATGACTGAGTAAATACACAAATGGGGAGAAAAGAAAAATCTGCCGTGCAGAAGAATTCTAAATAATTTATATAGATACCCCACCCTCAGGGAGGAAAAGTAAAACTATCCACTCCTTAAATGTGTGCTGTGCAAGATGACTTTCTTCTAAAAGTACTGCATAAAAAGAAGAGTAACTTTTCAGGGTAGAAACCTACCAAACACTAACTCAGGCAGGGGATCAAGATCATTATCAACAGTGATAAGTCATGTTGATAGCTCGTACCTTTTATATGATGTAATAAAAACAGCATTTTACTTCTGTGATCTTCCTTTCGAAAAACTACAAGCCCAGTCTGATCACAGCAACAAAGTCACACTGATTTCAGTAGAAGGTCATTCTACCCAATATCTCATCAATACTCCTCACAACCGTGAAGGTCATCAAAAACAAAGTCTACCAAGCTGTCACAGCCAAAAGGACCATAAGGAGACATGACAACTAAAGTGTAATATGGTATCTAAGACAGTAGAGTCCTGAAACAGAAAAAGGACATCCGATAAACACTGAGGAAAGCTAAATAAAGTGTGAATCTCAGTTAGTAATGACATACCAATACTGCTTCATTGTTTTTTTTCCAATACTGCTTCATTAATTATCACAAATAATTAGAGAGGAAATTGGGTAACATAGTATATAAGAAGTCACTGCCCTATCTTTATAATTTTTCTCTAAATCTAAAACTAGTCTAAAAGGAAAATATATTTTTTTAAATATTATCTAAGAATATATCTAGAAAACACTGCAGAGGGGTGCCTGGGTGGCTCAGTGGGTTAAGCCTCTGCTTTTGGCTCAGGTCATGATCTCAGGGTCCTGAGGATCAAGCCCCACATGGCATCCCATCCAGCTCTTGGCTCAGCAGGGAGCCTGCTCCACACAACCCCGCCCCCCAGGCCTCTCTGCCTACTTGTGATCCCTCTCTCTGTCAAATAAATAAATAAAAATAAAATCTTTAGAAAACACTGCAGAAGCTGTACTGAAACACCGAGCACCTTTCCTGCATATATTAAAGTTAAAATGTTGACAACTATGTTGTTACAGAATTTTCCTTAAGAAAATATTTTCAATCACTAACAGCTGCAAACAATTTCATGCAGTAATTCCCAACAGGGTTGTACTATAGCTAAAGCACTTTAACTAAAATTCCACTTTTCCCCTTACATACCATTGCAGATGTCTGTAAGTTTATAACCTATCATTAACTTAGGTTGTTTTTGTGATGATCCAAATCTGTTTAATACAACTCACCAAAGCTAACTTAAATTTTACATAAATGAAATCAGTGCTAAAACACTCACCCATTAAAACTTTAAGCATTTAACGAGTGACCTTGAGAAAAACTATCATCTTTTATTGTGGATACCATATTTTCCTATACAAACCATGGTTTAAGTGAGCTCCTGCAGAATTAAAATGGGTAAATGAAGAAAACAGAAGAGTCAGCAGAAAAATAAAAAGCAGTGAGTGAACATGTATGCAGCATAGCTCAAGAAAAGGAAGGTCTAGGATTTGGGGTCTACCAAATAAAAACTGAAAGCAAAAATACAAAGTCTATGTTATAGCATGGAAAAGGATTAATAACTGAAAAGTATCAGCGTAGGTAAAAAATTGAAAAGAGGAAAAAATCAGAAATGAAAACAAAAGGCAATATTTTCATTTGACCTGAAACAAGCAAAGGGTTCAAAATTAGACATTAGACTCCTGATAGAAAACAATCCAGAATAAACCACGCTGAAGAATCACCCCAAATTCAACTTCAAGTATGGTCCCATCATTAATAAAAGGCTGAAAACTACTACTTACTGATATTCAATGGCATTGGAAAGTGGGAAGAAAAAAGATTTCAAAGAGAAGGTACCAAATATTGTAAACAGTGGTTATTTCAGAATGGTGGGATTAAAAGTTTTCTTTTTTTTTTTTCTTTTTTCTGCTGTGGATTGAATGACTTGTGGAATTTTAAAAAGCTTTAATCTATGAATTCTGCACTAAAGGCTTTCTATAAAATGTTATTACATTTGTGATACCCTTTAGTGGCAATTGTATAAAGCGCATTATTTTTCTAATTATAAGTCAAAGTGTGAACCCATGACCAAAATTTTTTGACACTAGCAACTTAAGAACTGTAACAATCTATCTGAAGAACACCGATTCCAAACTGGAAATCTATGAGACAGGATGACACTGACTTTAATTTCAATGTCCACACGATCTACATGAAGTGTACCCTTTGCAAAACCCAAGTCCCTTCAGAATAGTATCCTCTCGGTACAAATAAATTAGAAACACAACTAGTTTGCTGTTCCTGTGTATTTCCATATGCATGTGTGTGTAAAGTCTTCTGGGAATCCTAATTCTCCTATCCCGCAAAAGAATAAGAAAGCCAAAATCAAGTCGTTCCTATGCATCTGAAACCAAGTTTTATCTGAACTCTTAAAATATTACTATTCCTCTTATGAGACAAAAAAAAAAAAAAAATGAAATCTTCAAAAGAAATGCAGTAATGCCTTTCGTTAAAAAGGAGAATTCCAATTTTGTAAAGGAGAATTCCAATTCTTAATGCTCTACGGCCCTAGACGACTATGGTTTTCAAATCCGAATACCACAGGCGTCCTACCCCCAAAGAGATTCCAGCAGTACTATGGGTCTACGGGAAAAGAAGGATTTGAGAAACAATGCCAAGGAAGAGAACGATCCGCGCAAAGAATTCTGCACACAGATAACCCTCGAAAAGAAAGAAGAGTGACCACAGGAGAAGCGAACCGGCTCTTCATACGCGGAGAAGTCAACTCCAAAGGCGTTAGTTGACAAAGACACCAGAAAGGCCATCTTCCAAAAGTAAAATGGGGATTAAAGTGGAACAAACTTAAGAACGGAAAGTCAACAGGAATCAGGAGTGACAACTGTTCAAAAACAAGCTATCTTAATTTGAGAGGCTATGCGACGGTGGGACCTTGCCCCCAAACTCTCCATCTGCAAAGACCCCCTCCATCTGAGCGTGGGGAGGGTAGCTCTCGAAACCCCGAGCCTCCAAGACGCCGTGAGAACACCGCTCTCGTAGTCGCCCCACCGGCCGGACAGGCGCAGGTGTAGAGGTGCGGAAGCTCAGGTTACCAGGAAATATTACAAGGACACTGAGGATCTTCTCTGCCCACCCCTCCCGGAGCCTCGGGCTCCGCGGGCGGCGCGGGGCGGCGGGCGGCCGAAGGTCGGCACCCGCTCGGCGGCGCTCCACGGCCGGGCGCACCGGCGCGCTCCGCAGCGGCGCCCCGGCACACCTGGCTCCCGACACCAGTTGAAAGCAGTCAAAGTGAATGCAAGCGGACGCGGCGCCTGGCACCGCTCCACCCGAACACACACAAAGGCGGATTTTTAAAAATCTAGTCGGAGTTCCAACAGCTGGACCCCCGGCCGGCGCCTTTCGCCCGAGGGGCTCTTACCTCGGATCCGCCCTCGGGGCCGTGGCTTTCCCCGGAGGCGCCTCGAGGCGGGACGAGGCAGGCGGCGGCCGGGAGAAAGCCCCCGACCGGGACCACGCCCTTCCAATCCCCCCGCGAGCCTCAAAGCGGCGGTCGGCGCCCGGCTGGAGAGCAGCGATCTCCCGGGCGAGCACAGCGCCGGTCTCGCGCTGGGCAAGACCGCCGCGCCCGCCGCCGCCTGTGAAGTCTGGAGCTGCCCGCCAGCTCACCCGCTCGCCGCCAAAGCCAGCCGCGCGCCGCGCATGCCCACTACCCCTGCTAGCAGCGAGCGAGAACGCGCGCGCGCGCCCCCGGCGCGGCCGGAGCTGGCTCCACTCTCCGGGTCTTGGCGGCAGCCGAGCCGCGGAGTATCTGGTCGACCCCAGCGCTGCAGGCGAACCCGGCGGTGGGGCCGAGTGGGTGGGAGTGGAGCGGGAGAAAAGAGGTCAGGGCGCCGGGCTAAGTTATCAAGACCATCAAAGTCGGGCCAGGGTTCCTAGCTACGGACAGGTTTCGAGAAGTGCCCTAGCAGGACCGACTAGCAGCTGGGAGACGCGCGCGAAGGGGAGCAGAGCATGTGGAAAGGTTCACCCCCGGGCAAGGTTAATGCCCCTGGCCATGGGAGCGCCCAGTTACAGCGCCCCAGAACCTGGAGCACAACTCCTGGGCACAAAGCTCGCCGCGCCCAACGACCCTTCGTCTTCCTTCTCACGGTCCTGCCGCCTATTTCCCCCCTTTTGTCGCTCTGCGCTTTTTTGTTTCAATCCATGCCATCAACTGGTGGCACCCGAGGGACTCCATGCGGTCCTTGGCTCCAGCCAGCAAGCCCAGACCCGCTTCGCAAGCCTGCCTTAGATCCCATTCTTCACGTAGTTCTTGCCGAGAGCCTGATGTGGTTTGTAGTGGAGACTTTTTTCATTTAATTCCTCTCCCAACTTAAACCTCCTAATCGTTGCCTCCTCCTTGAGTAGGTCACTGAGCCACTAAATGAGAAGCCCTGTAGTAGTCTTTGTCTTAAAACATTTGTCATAGCTACGCCCCCTTTCCTGTTCCAACTTCTTTAAAGGCAAGTGACTCTCAGAAATCAACAAAGATAAACTTGGTTAAAACAGTGAACATGCTTGCTTTGTGAGATAAAGAAAAGGACACGCAGTCAGAGGAAAGCAAGTTTTCACACTAAGGTGGAAATTAAAACCATTATGCTAAACGTTCACATAGAACTTAGGTGCAGTCCCCTATCTTAAGTAGAAATCATCTCTGCAGTATTTCCATCATACCATCATCCACTTAAACTTTTGTTATGTTGGAAATCTTTATATTTATTCTTTTTTTTTTAAGATTTATTTATTTATTTGACAGACAGAGATCACAAGTAGGCAGAGAGGCAGACAGAGAGAGAGGAGGAAGCAGGCTCCCTGCTGAGCAGAGAGCCCAATGCGGTGCTTGATCCCTGAGACCATGACCTGAGCCGAAGGCAGAGGCCCAACCCACTAAGCCACCCAGGTGCCCCTTTATATTTATTCTTATGTATAATCATGATTATTCAATTTTTACCTACACGATTTTTATATATTATTTCTAATCCTTAAAATGAGATAGGCCTTATTATTCATAGTCAACAGGGTATTTCTCAGAAGTAGCATCTCTTTTGCCACAACCAATACTGATGCCAGAATTAAAACCCAGCTCTGCTTAGAAGATCCATAAACATTTGCTTTGTAAACATCAATTCAACTTCCCTTAGCACCACTCTGCTGATTCTGACCCCTAGGAATTAATCTCACTCTTTATAGCCGTCGCAAGCCTTGAAATATTTGAAACGAACTATTTAAGTAACTATCAGAATTGGTAATATTTTTCAAAATTTTTAGATCCTTTTTACTTGTCAAACGGAATGGTGAGCCCTCATAACCACAATTTTTACCCTGCTTTGCATTTCCTTCAGCTTTTTCCTTTTCCTTCTTAAATCATGCACTCAAGGAGAACAAAACATGCAAATATAGTGGGCCAAGAACTTTGTTACAAAGTGATCAGTAGCCCCTTGATCCAAGCATACCCTGTCAATAAGGCATCCCAAACTTGTGTTAGGTTTTTCTTTTAGCAAACATATTACTTAGAGTTGAATAAAATATCCAAGTCTATTTTACATGGACTATAATTAAACCATAGCTTCCACCTTACATAGTCTATGTTTCTATAATTCTACATGTTTAAACCCAATTTTTGCCTTTAATACATATTAAATTTCATCGTTTGTTTTAAGACAGAATTTCAGATTTTAAAATCTTATTAGTGATCACTTTTAACTTATGGTATCTGTAAAGTTAATGAATAATGAACATGGCTTCTTTCTTTCCACTGAAGTCTAATAAAGTTATATAAAACAGGTTTAGAAAAGAGTCTTGTAGCCCACCACCAAAAATAATCTCCAAGTTAATAATAATTTATGAACAAACACTTTTCGAGATCAAGCACTTTAGTTCATACAATCATACTATAACCATAATTTCATGAATGGTTTCCTAAATACTTTACTGAACTGAAAATTCGCTGCCTCTAGCATCCCTAAATATACCAGTCCAAGTATCTATTAAAGAAAGGAAGAAAAAAATCCAAAGCTAGTTAAACAGGATCCATTTTCAAAATAACCCATTCTGGCATCAATGATCCCTATTACTTTTTCTAAGGGTTTAGAACCAGTATTAATAATCTCTTTTATACTTTTGCTGAGAAATGGGCAAATTTGCCTGCTTATATAGTGCCACCATATACAAGTTTCCCCTTTCTAAAAATCTCATGTGATAATGTTGGAATACACATCGAAAATAATGCAGGACAGAATGAAGAAGTATGGAATTAATAGGGTCTTTCAGATGTGGAGTGAAGTTACAAAACTTGAGGAACAAATTAAGTCTACAGCTGGGTATAAAAGCTAGACACAGAAAATGTGAATAAATTATAGAGGCTGAATGTATGTAATCTGAACACTAGGTGCTATATCTCAAGTACTGAAAAGTCAAATATATCCTTTAAATACCCTCCCCATTCCAGTCCCCCAATCTAACCCCTGAATATCATTTAGGGACTGCTCTGTACAGATATGTAAAACATATCTGTGGATAAATGAAAAAAGGTATACAGGCATCACCTGCTTTACTGCATTTCACTTTATTACATTTCAAAGATACTGGGTGGGTGTTTGCTTTTTTTGTTTTGTTTTGTTTTTTACAAATTAAAGGTCTGTGGCAATCTTGCATCCAGCAAGTCTATCAGTACCTTTTTCCAACAGCATTTGCTCATTTCATATCTCTGTGTGTCATTTTGGTAATCCTTGCAATACTTAGAACTTTTTCATTGTTGTTATTATATTTGGCATGCTCATCTGTAACCAGTGATCTTTAATGTTTCTATTGTTATTGTTTTGATGCTCTAGGAACTAAAAACATACACTATATCAGGTATAAGACATTGAAAAGAAGATTGGTGTTGCTATATTGATACCACACACAGTGGACTTCAGATAAAAAATTATTATTGGAGATGGACAGGGTTTCCACTGAATGATAAATCTATAAGGAGAAATTGATGAATCCATCATTATGGGGGGTTATTTCAACAGCCTCTCACTTGTTGATAAATTATTCATAATTCCATGTATATAGATAGTTATAGATATATAACATTTAAAGAATGGACATTCTCATCAAATCCATTAGAAATATTTCCAAAAAATTGGGGCACCTGGGTGGCTCAGTCAGTCAAGTTTCCAAATCTTGGTTTCTGCTGGGGTGGTCTCAGGGCCATGATATCCAGCCCCTTGTTGGGCTCTGTGCTCCAGAGGGAGTCCACTTGGGATTCTCTTCTTCTCCCTCTGTCCCTTCCCCACTCCCCCATATGCAGACATACACTCTCAAATAAATAAATCTTAAAAAAAGAAAATAAAAGAAATATTTACATAAATTAACCATCATACTTAATACATTTCAAAGAATTTGTGTTATCTAGACCAGGGGTTGAAAAACTTTTCCTGTAAAGGGCTAGACAGTAAGTACATTGACTTTGCAGGTCTCTGTTGCAACTATTCAACTCTGCTACTGTAGCATGAAAGCTGCCATAGAAAATACGCTTATGCAATTCACCTATCTTCCTGCAGGAGCAAGGATAGTCATTAATTACGTGAATGACCATGACTGAGTTTCCAATAAAACTTCATTTAGGTGCACTAAATCTGAATTTTTTTAAATAATATTATTTATTTATTTGAGATAAAGCTATGTAGAAGAGCGGGTGGGGAAACAGGAGCAGAGGGAGAGAGACAAATAGACTGTGTTGAGAATAGAGCCAGACTTGGTGCTCAATCTTAACCACCCCAAGATAATGACCTGAGTCAAAATCAAATCAATAGCTTAACCAAAGGAGCCATCCAGGTGCCCCCTGAGTTTGAATTTTATGTAATTTTCATCTGCCTCAAACTATTATCCTTCTTCTGTGTTTTTCAACCTCTTAAAATATGCCAACCATTCTTAGTTCAGTAGTGTAGAAAAACAGGTTGGAGACTGGGTTTGTTGATCACTGATTTAGATCCTGTAATCTCTACTAAAATCTTCCAATAGATTTAGAAATGGGCTAATTTTTTTAAAGATTTAAGTTTAACTTAAAATTCAAGTAACAGTATATTTTAATTTCTAAAGAGTAACTTAAATAAAGGGGATTTTAAAATAGATTTCTACATAACTCATGGATCAAAGAAGAAATCAAGGGGCACCTGGGTGGCTCAGTTGGTTAAGTGACAGCCTTCAGCTCAGGTCATGACCCTGGAGTCCAAGGATTGAGTCCCACATTGGGTTCCTAGCTCCATGGGGAGTCTGCTTCTCCCTTTGACCTTCTCCCCTCTCATGTTCTCTCTTACTCTCTCTCTCAAGTAAATAAAATCTTAAAAAAGAAGAAAAAGAAGAAGAAGAAATCAAGAATGAAAATTTAAGTGAATGAAAGAGAAATAAATTTTGATATATCCAGATCATGAAATACTCTATAATGGGGAACATGAGGAAACAGGAGGTATGTTCGACAGCCTAGATAACTCTTGGTGGCATAACACTGACTGGAGTTCACAGATTTTGTTCAAGTTGCCCTTTGACAAAGCTTACAAACAAGCAAAACTAAATGATATGTTATCTAGGAACACATATGCATTTGTTTAAAACTAGTGTGTAAACAAAGAAATGTTAATCATAACATTCAAGACAGTGGTTACCTCTGAGGGACAAGAAGGGAGATAGAACAGCAAAGCTAACATAGATAAATTGCAACAGTGAGTCATCAGTGTTCACCTTACTCTCCTTGCTCCTGCAAGAGGAAAAGATTGTTGAATTGCATACAGCAGGGAGGACATTAATGCACGAAGACAGCTATAGCTCCGGAAGGTCTGAGAGAGATGAGGCAGAACAACAGAAGGGTAAGACAATTTTCTGATTTGCGACGCAAGTGATCCGGTGCGACGCAAGTGATCCGGTTACTGTTCTTTTATTTACCTGGACACAGGTCGTCAGAATCCCTCATTCCTTATTATCCCCGACCATTCAATGACTCATTCAATGATGAGCTCTGCAGAGAGAGCTCTCCTTCTGAGCAGGATCACAGATACTCTGTTCCTAATTTTAAATGTGAAAGTTGATTTTTACAGTACAATTGATTTTGCCCAGAAATCCTGCTTCTACAATTGAGGGAAATTTAATCTTTGAATCCGAGAGAGATTGATCCATTTACTAGTAACACCTGAGTATTTCTTATTTTTCTTATTTATTTCTGAATCTTCTTTAAAATGCAAAGCAGACATCGTTTGTTTTATCTTTTTAAGATTATTGAATGCTTATTCCACAGAACTGGAAATTTGCCATTCAAAAATAGCACTTGTTTCACTATTTGCCACTTTTTCTAGCCAAACTAGGCTTTTTTATTTTCCTATGTGTGTCTAAACAGAAGATATTCCAAAGGGAAAAGTAAAATAACCAGGGGGAAAAGTAAATAATTATTGATTTTATTTTTTAAAAAAGATTTTATTTATTTATCTGATAGACAGCGAGAGAGAGGGAACATAAGTTGGGGGGGAGCGTCAGAGGGAGAAGCAGACTCCCTGCTGAGCAGGGAACACCCACCCCCCCAAACCCATGCAAGGCTGGATCCCAGGATCCTAGGATCATGACCTGAGGCGAAGGCAGATGTTTAACGAATGAGCCACCCAGCCACCCCAATTGTCAATTTTAAATTACAGTATATCCATTAAATGGAATTCTGTCTTATGATTGAAAAGTGTGAGGTGGTAATTTACTACTTATTTGGGTGGATATCAAGATATATAGTTGTTGGGTGGCTCAGTGCATTGAGCATTTGAGTCTTGCTTTCCACTGGAATCATGATCTCAGGATCCGGGGCGTCAAGCCCTGAGTTAGGCTCTGTGCTCAGCATAGTCTGCTTGAGATTGTCTCTCCCTCTCCTTCTTCCCTTCCCCCTGCTTGTGTGCTAGCTCATTCTCTCTCAAATAAAAAATTAAAAAAAATATATAGTTGTTTAGTGGGAGGTGGGGGCAAGTTGCAATGCCCTATACAGTATGAGTTAATTCATATTAAAAAAATGTAAGAGAAATACAAGTCAACATTTTAACAGCATTTTTATGGGGAGACAGGTGACACTGTAGCTAGGAGTTAATTCCACTCTTTCAGCTACCATAGTTCTATAATATTTGAATATCTAACTACAGACCTATATTATTTGGGAGCAGAGAAAATAGCATAATAATACTTTATTATCTATTGTGAACTTTGGGGATTTCTGAATTCTTTACTCCTTCTATAACTCAGCTAGATTTTTCCAATTTTCAGCCCTAATGTCCCAAATTGTGTTTTCATGTCTTTAGGTTACTGCGCTATAATAACCCTCAATCTATTTAACAATTCCCTTCGGGTATGCTCATTGACATTGCAAACACAGACTCTGTTTCCTTAAGTTGGCACCCAAAATTTGTTCTTCATTAGCAGTAGAATCTGGGAGTGGAGGGAATAAAACACAACAAATGAAAACTCCTATTATAAATTTGGAAGTTTTTAAGAAGCAAATTCACATCTCTGAATAACTTTCTCACTCAGATATCCCTGATGCTCCAGAAAACTCCAACAACCTTAAGGATAATTTCTCTGATAAGTGTACAAGTCCATGTTTCATCAGTACAAGTATATCCCCTAGATTCCATGTCTAATTTCTTCTTAAAAGACTTGGAAATACACACACACACACACACACACACACACACACACACAAAGGGAAACCTCTAAAACGTACTATTAAGACTTGTTGACTTTCCAAATACACTTGCAACTTTCCTTTCCTCTAATGAACACTTACAAATACAAAGCTTTCAAAGCATTTCCCACACTCTCTTACCACACTAAGCACAGCATTTCTGATCTTATTAACCATAGGTATCATTGCCTGCATTCATGAATTTACTACACAGGTGCACAACCCCTCCTTATGCAAAGCTCTTGCAACTAAGACGTTTAAATCGTAGGAAGGCACTCTGAAGATACAGGTAACCTTTATAGGATCTTGCGTGGGGCTTATTTCTTATACGCCTAACAACCCCAGCAGGGTCTGTAATTAACACATTATTTCTGCAGAAAACATATTCACAAGAATTAAAGTTTGTAAGTAATCGCCTATCAGTTCATATCAGATTTGGGGGCAAAGAAGTACAAGTCAAGGAAGGCTCTGTCAGCAGATGAGATTTGAAAAGCAAATAAAAAAGTAATTATTTTAAAAAATTGGAATCTTTCGAGGCACCTGGGTGGCTCAGTCATTAAGTGTCTGCCTTTGGCTCAGGTCATGATCCCAGGGTCCTGGGATGGAGCCCCACATCAGGCTGCCTGCTCAGCAGGGAGCCTGCCTCTCCCTCTCCCACTCCCCCAGCTTGTGTTCCCTCTCTCTGTGTGTCTCTCTCTATCAAATAAATAAATAAAATCTTTTTTAAAAAATTGGGATCTTTTAACTCAGCATTGCAGATTATGTCTGTATGTGGGTGCCGCAAAGGATAACTGCATTGTTGTCCTCAATAGCTATAACTTTGAGTCCTTGATGTCGACTTCTTTAAGTCTTTCTGTCTTTTCTGGGCAGTTGGACATCCCTCCAACCACTTTGTGGCTGTGACTTCCTCTACCATCTTCTGCTCTGGTGACTTATTACGTTTAGTCCACTGTTACTCAAAACAATGGGCAACCAAATTATTATAATTGTGTATGAAATTAGACTAAGTAGGTTTTACATAGGGAAATCAAAAGTTACTTTATGATAAGATGTATACATTTTTCTCATGTTCTTGATGACACGTATTTTGACAATTTGGAGGCTGTTTTGTTTGCTGATGATTATTACTTATATTCACAATCGTCGAAATTCTTATCCTTTACAAATTAGCTCAAACTTCTTGCTCTAAAAAAAAAGAAGTTTCATTTTATAGTTGTCACCATTTACAGGGACTGATATCTTATGAAACATTATTATTCTTTTTTTTAAGATTTTTATTTTATTTATTTATTTGACAGACAGAGATCACAAGTAGGCAGAGAGAGAGGAGGAAGCAGGCTCCCCACTGAGCAAAGAACCCAATGAGGGGCTCGATCCCAGGACCCCGGGATCATGACCTGAGCCGAAGGCAGAGGCCCCAACCCACTGAGCCACTCAGGAGCCCTGAAACCATGTTATTCTTTTCATTTATCATGTTATTCTATTCATTTATCAGTGCCCTGGTGAGCCTTCCCACAGCTCCAATAATCAGTGCTCTTTGGCCACAAGTGCCACATTTACAACTGCAATATGTCAGAAACCTGGGGAGGAGTAGAAGGTCGTGACTAGAAATCAATAGAGGAATGTCCATGATGCAAGGTGTCAGGAAGGAAGTAGCCAAAGCTGGTAGTTTACTACCAGATGCTAAGAGAACGAGGTGATGAAAAGAAGAGTGTTGAAAACAGAGGGAACCCAGAAACTCAGTCATGTGACTCAGACATGAGAAAGCATCTTAAGGGCCTCTGATTCATCTTTTCAGCAAAGGTTCCAACACCTACCAAGCACAGGGGTAGGCCCTGTGGATACAACAAGGAGTACAAAATGGTCCCCACCCTTGAGGGCTTACAGTTTTGGCAATTAAATAGTCATAAGGTAACCACAATATGCCTTGTCATAACAGCACAATGTAATACCAAGTACTGTCTGAGCACAGAGAAATGGATGCCCAACAAAAACAGGAAAATCAGGCTGGCATCATAGAGACTTGCTCTATGGCCTTTCACTGACCCCCTTCCATCTTCCTTGCTTGAGCACTCTGACACACTTCCACCACAGTGCCTTTGCACCTGCTGTTCCCATCCCCTGTAAAGCTCTCCTTCCAGAGATCTACATGGTTCACTCTTTCACCTCATTCAGGGCTCAGCTCAAATGTTACCTCATCAGAAAAGATCTCTCTGACCAGTTACCCTATTTAAATCCTAACTCGTCTCCACTCCCTGTCTTCTATTCCACCAATCAATGCTCACATATTCTCTAAGATGAAAACCTATCATTAATTCAGTCATGCATTCACTCACTCATTTATGGGCTCCCTCACTTATTTTTGCTTAATAACATATAATGAAAACCCACTGTGTACCAAGTATAGATCATTTTATTTTCCTCTAAATTCCTCAAAGTGCCTTGACTCCTTTCTATTATCCTTGTGCCTGTGTATGTTCTGTGTCTGCTCTCCCAGCCTCCCACTCCAAGTTCCCTTGACAAACGGCTGCATGTTTTTCATAACTCAGCTCAAATTTTCCTCGTTAATTCATTCAGTTCTGCTCAGGCACTGGGGAGGCAGTAATAAATACAACTTACAAATCCCTGCTCTCAAAGAATTTACATAAGGTAAACAGACAATAAAGAATTGGACAAGATGATTTCAGATTGTGTTAAGTGCTATGAAAAAAAAACCATGCAAGGCAACTGTGGAGGGGTTTAAGAGAGAAACAATGTGTATGTATGTGTGTGTGTGTGTGTGTGTGTGTGTTTGTATGTGTGTGTTCAGGCTCATGCATGACCATGCATGTGTTATGGGGTACAATGATCTGTACTCAGCACAGGTGTTTTCATTAAATGTTATTATTAAGTAAATACGTAAGTGAATAGTAAATGAGTGAGCGAATATGTGATTGACTTCATGATCTGGTTTTTATCTGAGGAAATACGTGAGCAGGGGTTGGTGGAATGGAAGGTAGGAAGTTGAGACAAGTTAGAAGGCTAGTCCTCTATAGAGAAAAAAATAATGAAGGCCTGAACTAAGAAAGGAGAATAGAGAAGAGAGACCACACTTGGGACGTGAGTAGAATCATCATATGATTGAATGTAAAAGAAGCCAAGGAAGGAAAAGGATTCTGATGTGGGTAACCAGATTGGGGGAGGGGGTGCCATTGACTATAAGGTAAAACCAGGTCTGGTGAAAAGGGAGATAATCCATTCTGGGATGTACATCTTGGGACTGAAGTATCTTTGTAACAGGTGGCAACAGCTATTAAGTACTTTCAAGTGTAAAACTATGAGGGAAGTCAAGGCAGAGACATGTTTAGAATAACATGGATGCCTTTCTCTTTAGGAAAATGTATTAGAGTAAGAAGACAAATTTTAAGAATAACTTAGGAGGTCAAGAGGCAGAGAGAGGCAAAGGAGATTCCAGTGAAAACAAAGAAGCAAGTAACAGAGTGAAAGAGGACATTTAGGAGATGAGCCTGTGGGAAGTAAGCAAAGAGGGAGGGATGGAAGGAAGCGTAGAAGGAGAGACTTGGTTAACAATAATCCTCCAAAATAGCGAGAAAGATAACGATAGCTAAGAATTCCGATTTATTTTCTTAAGGAACTATAACATGCCAGGGACCATTTTTGGCAATTTGCATGGCTTGATACCTTCCACTCTCACAACACCCTTGTGCAGTTAAAGATTACGATGATCATAATTTCTCATCATGGATGAGAAAATGAAGCTGAGAGAAAAAAATGAAAATGAAGCTGCCCAGGCTGACACGGGAAGCAAGTGACAAAGGCAAGATTCAAAGTTCAGCCCTCCTGCTCCAGAGCCCACGTTTGCACAGATGGAGGAGGGGGCTTTATGAACCCGCTTTGTGAGGCCAGTTTCCAGACAGTGGCAGCTCTGTGGCCTGGGGAGGTGAACGGAAGGTGAGGGAGTGGGAGAGCAGATGCAGGCCAACTGCTGTTTGCCAGAGGCTTAGCTCAGAAGAGGGACGGAGTAAGAGCTGGAAGGGAACGCAGGAGTGGCAGAAGCTGGTTTGTGCTTAATGAGCACGTCTGGATCACGTGGACTTGATCAATTCTGTTTACCTCACACTCCAGAACTGCTAGAAGAAAAATGAGGGGGTTGGAGGAAAAGACAGGCAGATTACTTCCCGCTCTGATTCTACGGTTCCACAACTCTGAAATTCTCTCTCAGTGCAGCCAGATGGAAGATTTCACTCAATAAAATTAGTTGGAAAAATAATCTCATACACTAAGAAAGACAGATTGAAATAGAAACCTAACGGCCTCTGTATTTGAGTTTCCTTAGTTGTTTACCATCCTGGTCTGTGACACTTCTTATCCTGATGAGCGAGACTTGAAGTTTTTTCTGTCCTTGGATTTGGCCTGATGACATATTTTTTTTTGCTTTCTTTTCGAAGCTCAGGAAATAAGGAGTCAAGGTCATCTGGGCTCATATTCTTTTCCTCCATTGCTTTTCACTTTTGTGATGTCTACTTCCTTCTACAGGAAAAAAAAAAAAATGAAGTGCAAGAAGTTATAGAAAAACCATAATTTTTCTTTCACAATTTGTCCTAATGTCATTGTGAGTGTGGTTTCCTGCCATTCCCTCTCTACGGTATCCCTTGAAACACCTCAGCGCTTCTCCCTGCTCTTATGCTAAACTTCTCTTTTCCTTCTCCTGCTGTACCTGACTGCAGCAGACATATGCTCATTCTGGAAATTATACTAGCACTTCCTTTTTTCTCTACCCTCATTTGCACAAAGCCCTTTCTCAGCACACATCCTCCAGTTTATACATATTCTTCATTTTTTTCATATCTCTGTACAACCTTTCTATCTCCAGTTTCTCCTTGTCCTATCCACACAATGTCAGTTTTCCATTATCCACCAGAAGGGCTGAAAGATGAGGGAGAGGTTGGCTATAAAAAAAAATATAGAACTCATTTCTTTTCTGGCTCTCCGATGTGTTTTCACACTTACCAAAATTGGGATATAGCCACTTTTGGAAAAATCACAACACTTCAAAGTAAAGCTATCCTTGGAAGGCATGTCTCAAAAGGAATTAGGAAGCTGTCCACTTAGCAAATCTTTGCTCCTTCTTCATTTCTATTCTGGGCACCCTTCCATACAATGGGTGAATAAGGTTATCTCCTAGACAAATGCAAATAATCTTCCTAGAGAGACCTTCATTTTCCTCTCTAAAACATGGCATCTTTCTAGCTCGCAATTCCCTAGAGCTAGGTGATAATTCAAGTGTTTCAGGTTCAAAGGCATTCTCTCAAAAATTCCTGATGAGCTAGCTTCAGATAGTACTGGGGGTAAACAGAAATGGCAGTGATATCATAAGTGAATCAGGTTATAATGTTAATAAGAAATTGAAAATAAGAAGTGTCTGTCTAGTATCAGTGATTGACTATTCACATCTTCCTTGACACATGTGAATCCAAATCCCATCATTCGCAATAGTAGTTATTTTGGCAGGCTTCTGCACCTGGCAAAGATGAACGGAACACAGATAAAGAATCTCTGTCAGTACTGTAGCCTGTCCCATGATAGCACCTCATTATAAAAAGACCTACAACATCTTGTCATAGCAGGCAATACTTTAGATATAGCAAAAATCTTCGTACCTCTGAATCCAAATAATGATTTACACTCTTTATCTTTATAGGCCATGTTTTGCAACTATAAAAGATTTTAGAATAGTCAGCAATAATCTGGGGTAACCTAAGGACTTTTTTATACAGTAAGCAACATTTTTGAATATTGACAACTCTGATGATTCTAAACCAATTTCATCAGCTTGATTGGGCAAGTTTTCCTTCTTACAAGATCTTACAAAGATCTTATAAGAGCCTTCATTTTACTCTTGGTAAAAAATATTCTTTTATATTATCTGATACAATAAAAAATAATTCCTTCATTCTATTTTTCCTTATTTCTGATTTTTCTTGATGGGGGGGAAAAAAAACAGAAACCAAGTGTTAAACCAGGAAAATGTTACGTCGGCTAGGAATATGGAACTTTTTAGGTTAAAACAATTAAACGGCAAATAACCAGGGCAGATGTTTTCGTCTATTAAAATGTTATGTCTATTTTTAAAAGGCTAAAAAAAAAAAAACCCCTAGAATATGTGTTTTATGCCCTTCAATAATGAGGATTCATCCATACGTGAGATTCACCTGTGAAAAGAACAATTTCCCCTAAGTGCGTTTCTGCATGGACCCATTTCCTGTATTCCTGGGACAAAATAGTTTCTGACTTTTTGACCAGACCAAGCTCCTAGAGCTTCTGATACTCTGTCCTAGTGGTCAGTGGGAAGAAGCTTCTCTTTGCTTTCTCTGGGGGAAAAGGCCAGCGCAGCTCCTCTCTGTTCTTTTCCAGTGACCTACTGTCCTTCCCCACTCTTAGCTCCCAGGGGTCCTGCCAATTGGTTTTAATCCAATTCCAACTTTTTAACTGCAGTCTTGGAAAAGCAACCTACATATTTATAACTTGTTCCTCTTGTTATATAAAATATGAGATTATGAGATTAAAAGATTATCATAAGATACTGACTTTTGAACACCTAAATGGCCTCGGCCATGCTTTTATCAGCAGAGTCTCGGAGAGTACTGTGGTTCTAAGACCCTTTGAGAGACAGAATCTTATTTCTGAAGTGGATTTGGACCATATGCAGTACATACAACAAAGTTGTGTTTTCCCGCCGCAGCGGAAAACATCTGTTTTGCTCATGGATTTGGCTCTCGTTGCCAGAATAACTTTCCAGATGTTTTAAAAGCTTTAAACATCTGCAGACTTTCTGATCTTCTTTGGTCCAAAAACTGGTTTACTAAGAAAACGTGTGGGTCTGTGACATAAATGAAAACAAAAATATTTCCCTTAACTACTTCATAAAACCCAGATATTTTAGATGTGGCCTCAGATCAATGGCATCAATAGATTTTTTTTCCCCAAGACATATACACAGGCATTTATCCATGTAATCTCTTTGAAAGGATTATAGTGTGAATAGAAAATCATTCCTATTTTTCTCAATGCCAGGAATTGTTACTGCTAGACTATACGCCATTGTCATTTCCCCAGCTTTTTTATTGACTTTGTGTAAATGATATCCTGGTAACATATGAGTACGTCCAGCACATATTTGATGTGCGTTTCTTTAAGGGCTTCTAATGCATGAAAACTATTTTATGCACTAGGAAGCTTCTACCCTGGCCATTCTTTGTAGTTAGCTTCCAGCTATGTTTTGTTAGTGTGATTTGTTTGTTTAATATTTGCATAATTTAAGTAGACTATTTTTATCCTATTCTTCTATGATCCAGACTGTCAGACAATACTCCTTTTTTCTACCTCATTATTACTTAACTGACTTCACTCTGGGCTATTTTTCCTAACCCTTTTGAATCTAAATCCTCTATGTTTTAGTTTCATGTATGAGTTCTACTCAACTTTTCTCCTTCCTTCTTTATAAAATCCTCCAGGAGAGGATACTCTCATGTCCACTATAATCCAGAAATGCAAATGTTTAAAAAGGAAATTCTAAATAAAACAGAACAAATCTATTGTGTATTAAAATTCAGTATGTATTTCCCTTTCTGAAGATTTGCTAACCTTTTATATGTCTCTTTATTTCATGTTATACGTTAGTTTCCAAACATCAAGGATCTGTTTTGGGTATCCTTTATTTTATTTTTTTAAATATTTTATTTATTTATTTTTGGGGGAGGGGGAGAGAGAGAGAGAGAGAGACCAAGTTGGGGAGAGGGGCAGAGGGAGAAGCAGGCTCCCTACTGAACAAGGACCCTGGGATCATGATCTGAGCCAAAGCAGATAACCCACTGAGACACCCAGGCTCAGTATCTTTTAAATACTAAAGTTAGCCAGTCATTTCTAATGAACACTTTTTAAATTTATCCCCTAGATGTAGACTTCATCTTGTTCACCTTAGTATGACCAGTGCCTAGAGAAGAACAGCTGATAGGCATGAAATTACCACTGGTTAAATAAATCTGACATTTCTGGAGGGGTGGTATTATGTCCAGAACACTATGTTTAGTAATTTTAGTAATATGTTTAGTAATTTTAGTAATTTAGCAATTTAGTATATATATATGTAAAATACACACACACACACCATATGTATCTCATGTAATATTCTCAAAACTCTGTGGAGGAGGTATTATTACCCCCATTTTATAATCAAGGAAACAGAAACTCAAGAAGGGAAGGAAATACTGTATCCAAATTCACACAGGTAGAAGGTTGCCAATTACTAAAGTCCAAAGGTAGTCTTTTCCTCTTCGAATAACATAAAAAATAAACACGACCCAGACAAACTCTTTTCTTTCCCATTTCTCTCTATTGTGGCTGATCCTAAGGAAAACTTTAAAGATAAAATCAATCTTCAATTTCTCTTTCCCCTCAAGACCTAGGATTTGGTGCTCAAACTTTTTGATTTATCCATCCCAACCAACTTCAAAAAAGCTTCTGCTGTGGACACTCCCTCTCTCACTGTGAACCTATGTGCCTTGATCTGTTTCCTCAGCTATCCTCATGCTAACTTCCAATTACCCTTCAAATCTGGTATCTCACTGCTTCTTGCCTAATACGTAACTATTCCTAGTTATTCCTAGTAGGTAACTATTCCTCCCTAACACTGAAAGCTAGAAGTGTCTAGAATTACCTCATCATAATTTTTATGGCCAAAACATCACTGCAGTTATTGTAATCAAAAGAAGTGAACTTGGTGGTGGTAGTGGTGGGGGTGAGATGGGGGACCTATGTGGCTCAATGGGTTAGGCATCTGCCTTTGGCTCAGGTCATGATTCCAGAGTCCTGGGATCAAGTCCCTAGTTGGGCTCCCTGTTCACTGGGGAGCCTGCCCCTTCCACACCCTCTTTTCCTGATCTCTCTTTCTCTCTCTCATTCTTAGACAAATAAAATTTTTTTAAAAGAAAAAGAAAGAAAGAAAGAAAGAGAGAGAGAGAAAGAAAGAAAGAAAGAAAATAAATGAACTTGGGGCACCTGGGTGGCTCAGTCAGTTAAGTATCTGACTTCAGGGCGCCTGGGTGGCTCAGTGGGTTAAGCCGCTGCCTT